>NW_008357490.1:535585-549660 GCF_000622305.1 Nannospalax galili
TGATTTGTGTGTTCTTTAAATTCACTGAATTCTTTTATCATGTTTATAATTGTTCTTTTGAGTTCCATGTCCTGTGTTATCTATAGGGAGTTCTCATTTTAGTCCTCTAGAGGACTACTGGTACTTGGTGGGGATATATTATTTTGGTTTTTCATGTTATTGTTTTTCTTTGTGACTTTGACATGTGAATTGCCTTTGTAGTTTCTGATTCTTGTGTGAGACTCAAGCCTTCTTTGTTGAGTTTAGATCTTCTTTTTGTAAACTTTATGTGCCTTTGTGGTTTACTTGTTGGGCATGAAAAGATGGCTGGTCTAGGCTTCAGGTTCTCTTTTGATTTTATATTGGAGTGGCCTAATTGCTTTCCACTTCAGGAGTTCCCACAGAAGCCCAAGTGAGAAGAGGCTCAGATGATCTCAGGCTTTCTCCTTAGGTATGGGTTTCTCCAGGAAAGATGCTGCCCTCAAGAATTTGGGGGCTGGGCTGGCCTGGGAGAAAGGGCCAGGATAGATGCCGGTCTCAGGAAGCTGGTGGCTATGCCACCCAGGGAAGTAAAGGCAGGTGAGGCTGGGACCAGGCCTAAAGGGTTCCTGGGGGCCATAGCGAGGAAATGGGTTGGTCCCGATGCAAAGCATCAGGAAGCAGTGGCGGATCTGGATGGAGAGGTTAGCCCTGGTGTCTGGGGTGCCAAAGGAAGAAATGGGCCTGTACCCAGCCTAGGAGGAGAGACTGGGCGGTGGGGGGGAGAAGGTGTGGGTTGGTCCAGATATAGAGGATCAGGAAGCAGTGGTGGCTCTGGGCCGAGAGGTTGGCCCTGGTGTCTTGGGTGCCAAGACAGGAAATGAGCCTATACCCAGCCTAGGAGGAGAGACTGGGCTGGGGAGCTGGGAGGGTGAAAGAGGCTGGCAGAGTCAAGGAGCGCTAGACACGCTGGACTTACCCAGGGAAGGTGCTGGTACCAGGACATTGGAGGCTGTGCAGCCCAGGAAGCAAAGGGATATGAGAGCAGGACCTGGTCTAGAGGGTTTCTGGGGACCAGGAAAGGTGCTGGCACCAGGCTACCCAGAGGCTGTGCATCCCAGGGAAGTACAGTACACTTGCACTTTTAAGCTATGTTGGAATTGTTAAGACTGTAGATAAACTTGATGGAATTCATTAATTTTGTATTGTGAGGTTGACATGAGCTTTTTAGGATCCAGGGATATAATGTTATGGTTTAAGATAATTTGTTTGGAAGCTGGGCATGGTGGCACATACCTTTAATCTCAGCACTCAGGGGGCAGAGGCAGACAGATTTCTGTGAGTTCAAGGCCAGCCTGATCTACATAGTGAGTACCAGGCCAGTTGGGCCTACAGGGAGACCCTGTCTCAAAAAGACAAAAAAAAAAAAAAAAAGATAATTTGTTTGGGTATCAAGTTGAAAAAAGGTAAGACTTATGATGACTGAGTTTTTTTAATTAAAATTTTTTTTATTGCTGAGAATTTCATACGAGTATTGTATTTGCATTATTTCTGCCTCTCCTAGTCTCCCACCAACTCCTGTGTCCCCCCATTCCATCTCAATTTCTTGTTCTCTTCATTATTATTGTTACATTATTCATTATTCTTTATTATTGTTACATTATTAGTCATTTATTCTCTGCATTTGACTAGTTTTGGAGCTTTGTAATAGTCTCCATATGTTGCAAAAAGAAGCTTCTTTGTTGAGTGGCGAGAGGTACACTTATCTGTAAATATAAGGTACATATTTAGAATATAGTAGGAAATTATGTTGGTCTAGGGAAATGACAGAACTAAGTTTTTCTCTAGGGTCTATGACCTCTCTAGTCATGTGCACTTGGCAATGTTTACAGTATCATACATAATTCCCTTCCCACTGAGCAGGTATTAAGTCCAATTAGACATCTGTTGATTACCCTCAAGATAAAAGTGACACTATTGCTCCAATAGAGATAGTTTGTTGGGCTGGTTGTTGTTGTGTTTATTAGGCTTTACAGCTGGGTAGCATCATTGATTGGTTTTCTTCCTTGGCATCTTGCATAGAAACTTCTGATACTATGAGAGCTCGTCTTCAGGGAGGAGGCTTCCAGGCCAGTTCCAACTCAACTGCCCTAAGTCTTGTGCCCAAAATGTGTGGTGTCTTCAGGAATAGGGTCTTACCTTCAAGTTCTGGGAGGCAATCAAGGACTGTGGCAATAGCCTGTATCTGGGGAGTCTATTGGACTACCCAGACTAACAACTCAAAGGAAAGTTTCTGATGTCCGGGACTGTGATTTTTATATATATATATATATATATATATATATATATATATATATATGTAAGTATCAGCCACACACATGCACTCACCTTTATATTATATGTGCATTTTCAGTAGGTTTATTAAATACTATGTTTCTCTTTGGTTTTTCTTTTTTAAAACATTTATTTTATGTGTATGTGTGTGTGTGCCTCAGTGTATGTTTGTGCACCGTGTGCATGTAGGAGGCCAGAATAGGGTTTCAGATCCCCTGGAACTGGAGTTACCATTTGTTGTGATCTGCCATGTGGGCACTGGGAACCAAAAAGCAGCAAGTGTTTTTGACTACTGGGCCATAGCTCCAACCCCCGATAGATGATCTTGAGTGTCAATATGATAGGACCAATCTAAGAGGTCAGTCAAGTAGACCTCTGCATCTGTCTATGAGGATGTTTAAAGAGAAGACTCTCTAAAACGGGAAGACCTACCCTCAATGATGGTGTCCATGGGTAGGGCACCGGAGGAGGAAGATCAAGAAAGCATGTGAGCACAGGTATTCTCTCTGCTTCCTGTATGCCATAAGGCAAGAATAACTCTGCCATATGGTCCTGGCACCATGATGTTCTTCCCCATAGCCAGAAACAAAGGAGCCTTCCAGCATGAACAAAAACCTTGGGAACAATGAGCCAAAATAAATCCGTCCTCTTTGAAGTTGTTGGCACGGGTATTTCCTCACAATGATGAAAAAGTCTAACCCAGTGGGCAGAAGGGGCTTCGGTTCTTACCATTTCCTAATCCATGATAGCTCAGACTTCACAGAGGTTTATTTTTCATGCAGGTAAGGTGGAAGATAAATGCTCTTAATGACTTTTTTTCTCCTTAGAGACTGAGGCAGTGGTCCTCCAGTTTGATCAGCCCTCAGAATCATGGGGAGAGCATACTAACACACTGACAGAGACCAAAAACTTGTATTTTTATCTCGTTTCCAGGCGATGTTAGTGGTGCTGGCCCTCAATACCCTTGGATAACCAAGACCTTAAGGTCTTTTTTTCTCCTTTTGTGAAGCGAAATATCACCTTGATAATATTTTTATTAACAATATCCACTCATATATCTCATTTAGATACACAGGGACCAGGAAATGAATCTCAAAAAAAGAGAGATACAGAAAAAGAACTTTTGTAGAAAATGGCCCTGTAGTATTATCCTAGTTAGTTTTCTATTGCTGTGATAAAACATTGACAAAAACCAATTTGGGGAGGAAAGGATTTATTACATCTTAACTCTTCCAAGTGACAGGCCATCAATGAGGAAAGCCAAGGCAGGAACTTTAGCAGGGCAGGAACCTGGAGGCAGGAACTAAAGCACAGTCCACAGAGGAAGGCTGCTTACTGACTTGCTTCTCTGGCCTGTGCTCAGCCTGCTTTCTTATACAACACAAGACCACCTGCCCAAGGGTAACACCACCCATAGTGGGCTGGTGCCCATCACTCAACAATCAAGAAAATGCCTCAGAGATATGCCCACAAGGCAATCTGATAGAGGTAACTTCCAGTTGAGGTCCCCTTTTCCCAATTGGGTCAAGTTGACAACTGAAGTCAATTGTCAAAGGTGACAAGTAGACACCTTTCCTAAGTCTTATTTTTGCAGTCACCAAATTTCCAAGAGCATCCTTTTTCCCACACATAGAACTTACTTAGTAATCTCAAAGATACTTTCAGTTTATTGTATCTAGGTGGATCTAGGTGGCATATTGTCCTCTTTACAGAGACCAAAACCTCATGCTTCATCACTCATAAACCCAAAAGTCATCTGATGTCTAATAAATAGAGATGGAACAAAAATCGGATAAGACATTCATATTGACAAAAGAAATTAGAGACTTACTGTAGTCACTTGTCCACAGTGATGACAAAATTCTGCAGGGAAAGTATTAAAACCTGGCATCTAAGTGAGTGTCCCTGAAGGATTCGGACTTTGCTGCCTGGAAGGAATTCTTTTTGTCCATGTTCTCTGTGAACCCTTGTGGTCATGAGTTCTATGAAACACTTTATAGACCTCTGATCTATCTGCATCTTGGAAGCTTGTGCCTATAACCATGCCCTAGGGGAAATTCTGAAAGCCTAATCTATTACTTGACTTCTTTACCCTCTTCTTGCCTCTTAATGGGCCTACATTTAGGTCGTTTGAGGCAGTATGTGAAGATGTGTTCATGATCCCTTTCAGTTTTATCTTTTCCAATTTAAGACCTACAAATAGGCTTTTCAAAGTACAGAGGCCTCAGGGCTGGAGAGATGGCTCAGTGGTTAAGAGCACTGACTGCTCTTGCAGAGGACCAGGATTCAATTCCCAGCACCCACATGGTGGCTACAAACTGTCCTTAACTCCAGTTCCAGGGGAATCTGAAACCCTCTTCTGACCTCAGCGGCATTGCATGACACGGATGCACTCACATAACATGCAGGCAATACACTCATACACATAAAATAAAAGTAATAAATAAAATATTTTAAAAAATAGTACAGAGGCTCAATGTTTGAATTTCCTCTGTTGTTTCCCATTTCTCTTTCCAAACTGTCCAGTTATTTCTGGAAGCCCATTTCTTCAGAAAGCAGAAAGTGAAATTCAGCATGTATTGCCATACTAACTCCCAACCACTTCCTCTCAAGCTGAAGATTCAGACCTCTTATCTTCTGTTCAATTTGTCAGTTTTTTTCCAAATATATTGTGGTGCATAATGTTCATCTTTTCACAGCCTTTGGTGGCAATTTGTTGTTTCCACAATCCAGCTTTACACTTACCGGATTTCTGCTACATCAGCACCCTATGTCAAATGCCGTTCTTCTGTTCATTTATTTTGGCTCTTGTAACAAATGAACACAAAGTGTTCAATAGCTCAGACATGATGGGTGCTCCTTTCTCACTCATGAGTTGTTCTTAGTGGCTGGTGGCTTCCCTCCTTGTGGTGAAAGAGAAACATTATCTCCTTCCAGCTTTTGACTGTGCTACCTCCAAAGGCCTCTTGTGGTTGAATGTGAAATGTCCCTCACAGGCTCATGTATTTAACCTCGTGGAATCTTTTGAAGGTAGACTCTCACTGAAGGAAATGAATCACTGGTGGCAGATGTTGGCCTTGTAGCCTGATCCCATGTCCTGTCTGCTCTCAGTTTCCTGTTCCACCAAGGAGATGAGGAATCCAGCTATACACCTCTGCCATCATGGAGCCCACTGCCACCATGCCTTCCCTGTCATGACAGACTGTATCCACTCAAGCTGTGAGCCAAAAGAAACTCTTCCTTCTTTTAGTTGTTTTTGTCAGTATTTGGTCACAGCAACAGCAACAAGAAAAGTAACTAACACATCTCACTATCATTGTTCTGATTTTCTGTACCCAGATAACAGACAGGAACAGAGACTACAGAGAAGGCACTTCCTCCCCTTTAATGTTGCTTGTATGGAACTAACTCACACCTATTCTGCTCATATTTCCTATCCGAGAAGCAGTCATACAGCCCACCTGGATGTAGAAAGTGTAGAAACAGGTTTTTCCTGCAAAGTCCCCTTAAAGCAAAGTAAGAGGAAGGACAGCCGCACATATACATGAACATGCACACACATAAAATAAAAAGGGGAAACGTTGGTAGACATTGATATGTGTGCTATACTGTTCAGAGCCATATAGCTTAAAGCTGTCATAGTGCGACAGATTTGGAATGACTTTAGACTATTGATTATCTTAGAACTCTGAGTACTTAAACAAGACTAAAATTTATTTCTTTTTTTAAACCTAGCATAGCAAATGGTGGATTTATTACAACATTTCACATATGTATATCGTTGTAATCGCCAATATTTTCACCCTACTACTTTCTCTTGCTAATGCTCTCTCTCCTTCCTTCGTTTTTCCTTTCTTGTCACTCATACACTCTGCATATGAGAGAAATGTGACATTTGTATTTCTGAGTGGCTTATTTTGCTTAACATGATTTTTCAGTTCCATCCATATTCCTATTATGCAAGTGCATAATTTAGTCATAATTTTATTCTTAATTTTATTCTTATAATTATGACTAAATAATAAGAATTGTGTAAATACACCACATTTTCTTCATCCTTCATTGGTTGGTGGGAACCTAGGTTGATTTTCCAGTTTGGCTTCTGTGAATAGTCTGCAATAAGCATGGATGTGCAGGTGTCTCTGTGGTGTGTATGCTTAGGTTCTTTATCCAGGAGTAGCGTGGCTGGATCATACAGTAGTATTATTCTGTGTTTTTTTATTTTTATTTTTTATTTTATGTGTATGCATGTATTGCCTGTATGTAGGTAAGTGCACCCGTGTTGTGCAATGCCTGCAGAGGTCAAAAGAGGATGTCGGATCCCCTGGGACTGGAGTTACGGACAGTTGTTAGCTGCCATGTGGGTGCTGGGATTTGAACCCAGGTCTTCTGCAAGAACAACCAATGTTCTTAACTGCTGAACCGTCTCTCCAGCCCCATATTCTGAGGTTTTGTGAGGAGCATCTCTAACAGTTTCCATGGTGGCTACACTGGTTTTCATTCCTACCAGCAGTGCATAAGGGTCCTTTCTCTTCACCAGAATTTTCCCTCATTAACCATTTTGCCTGAGGTGAGATGGAATATCAATGTACTTTTAATTTTCATTTCCCTAATGGCTAAGGATGTTGAACATTTTTTCATATGCTTATTGGTCATTTGTATTTCTTCTTTTGAGAACTTATCCACGTATCAGATGTATATTAGGCAAAACTTTTCTCCCATTCTGTAGGCTGCCTCTTTACTGATTGTTTTCTTTGTTATGAGGGTTTTTAATTTCATGAAGTCCCACCTGTTAACTGTTTGTATTATTTCCTGAGCTATTGGAACTCTGCAAATAGTCTTTACCTATGCCTCAATCTTTAAGTGTTTTCTCCTCGTTCTCTATGAGTTTCAAGATTTCAGGTTTTACAGTAAGGTCTTTGATCCATTTGGAGTGGGTTTTTGTACAGGGTAAAAATGAATTTAGATAGTATTTTATTGAGAGTTTTTTGGAGCTAGAGAGCTGGCTCAGGGGTTAAGAGTACCTGCTCCTATTCTGGAGGACCCAAGTTCAGTTCCCAGCACCCAAATTCTGGTGGCTCACAAGCATCTGTAACTCCAGGAAATCTGACATCTCTGGCTTCTGTGGTCACCTGTACTGACATACATGCACACACACACATACACACAAAAAAATTAAAAAATAAAATCTTTCATTTAAAAGAATTTGTGTATCTGCTTTCATTAAGGAAGTTGGTCTATAGTTTTTCTTCTGCTATGTTCTTATCTGGTTTCAGTATCAGTGTTCAGTGGATTCATAGAATGAACTTTTTAGTATTCTTTTCCTTCCTGTTTTATGAAATAGTTTGAGGAACAACTATATTGCTTCAAAGGTCTGGTTGACGTCAGCAGTGAATTCTTCCAGATCTGGATTTTCTTTATGGGGAGACCATTACTGCTTGTTGCTTGTTAAAGTTCTTTTAAGTTGCTTATATAGTTTTTATATATTTATTTATTGTGTGTACATGTGTATGTGTGTGCGTATGTTCAATCACCATATATTTGAACATCTGCCATTTGTCTTGCTATTGACTTCTAATTTTATTTCACTCTGATCTGATATGAGGTTACTTAAATTAAAAAAATATGTGTATGAGTGTTGTGCTTGAATGTAAGTGCACCACACACATGCAAACATGCATACACACCACACACACACATGAAAAGAGGAAGAGGAGGTGGAGGCAGCGGTGGAGGCAGGAGAGGAGTGAGGGGGAGGAGGAGGATGGGAAATAGGAGTAAGGAGGAAGCGGGGGAGCTCTCCCAAACTGGGCAGTATAGGCTCGTTTCCTTCCTTCCTTCCTTCCTTCCTTCCTTCCTTCCTTCCTTCCTTCTTTCTCTTTCTTTTTGAAATGACTGCTGGATCTTTAACTTTTTTTTTTTTTTTTTTCTGGCCTTTTTGAGACAGGGTCTCCCTGTAGCCCCAGCTGTCCTGGAACTCACTATGTAGACCAGGCTGGCCTTGAACTCACAGAGATCCGCCTGCCTCTGCCTCCCAAGTGCTAGGACTAAAGGCGTGTGCCATCATGCCCGGCTAGGATCTTTACCTTTCAGGCTAGAAAGGAAGAAAAGACCAAAGGGCTGATTTTCAAAAATGTTACCTGAATTCCACCTTGAAACCTCACTGGTCATAACTACATCTATCTTGAAGTGGGGATGGTAGAGACACAGTTTGGTAGGTAAAATGCATTGGCAAGAATATAGGGATTTTATTTTGAAGGAAGAATGGGAGGATGGATATCTGGGGAGACCACAGTGCCAGCGGGTCACTTCAAATGAAGAAAGACAAATATGTACCTTTCAGGGTGATGCTTCAACATGGCACTTTGATTTTGTCTGTTTAGTCAAAAGCTTGTATATATACAATATATATTGCAGGGCTTGAGACCTGGCTGAGTGAGTAAAGACACTTGCTACCAAGCCTGACAACCTGAGCTTGATCCCCAGGACCCAAAGGGTAGAAGGAGAGAACTGACTCCCATAGCTGACTTCCACATGAATATCACAGCATGCACACACACACACACACACACACACACACACACACACACACAATGCTCTCACATACATACACATAGAATAAATGTATATTTATAAATAAGTGTGTTTTTAAAAAGCTTTTAAAAGCTACAAATATTTCAGTGTCTGCTTTCAAGTTGAATTTCAACTTATAATCACTCTAAATAATCACCAGTTGTCCACCCTGTTTGAGCGTTCAATAACTTTCATATGCTTCTGTCTGATGTTTTCCCAACCACACAACATATATTTCCGCATGAAGTCAGTCGGTTGACACATAGTAATTTAGCCTCTATGTTTGGCTCCATTTGAAAGCTGCTAGAGAAGATGGAAGGACACTGCTCTTGGGGACCATCATACTGAGAAAACACAGTCAAATAATATTCAGGTACACATCAGAAGATGTAAACGTTTATAAACTTTTTGAACTGTCAATTCTGAGGGAAAGACTAAGAAAATATAAAGGATGAATGGAAAAATTGATTATATGCATAGTCACTAAAGCAAACTGAACACAACAATAAAAGTCCCCTGCAATTTCAATCGAGGATTTTTTCTAGAAGCTATGGCTCTCCATGCAAAAGAGCATTAAAAAGTCATCTAAGTCACTAAGAGAGATTATTCCTGACTTAAAACACATCACATGGAATTTTGTTATTAAGTGTAAAACACAGAGCTCAATTTTTAAAAATGTGCATTTTGCATTTTCAGTGTTGTTCATAATCCAGCTCCCCCTTCTCTGAGAAGGACTCCCGCTTACAAAGACTGCAGCTCTCCTATTTCTATGGAATTGACTAAGAATCCTAGTGAAGGAAGAAAAGGGGAAAGGAAGGAGTGTTGACCAAAGAGGGGGAAGGGCTCACTGGAATGCACAGGGACTCTTTTTCTTCTTTCATAACCAAAAGTTTTACAGGATGGGTGTTGGGGGCGATCAGATTAGAAATTCCTTCTCATTAATCAACAGGTTTTATAGAGTGAGGAGGGGATGATTAGAACTTTAGAATTTCTTGTAAAATGTTTTATAATGTTTGAAAGAAAAGACTAGTATTTGATGATTCTTACTTAGGTAAGAAGAGAGCTTGGATCCCCTGGAGCTGGAGTTACCTTTGGGTCCTCTACAAGGCAGTAAATGCTCTTAATCACTGAGCCATCTCTCCAGCTCCAATTTCTGGGTTTGTAAGAGGAATTTTCTGGAACTCAAGTTTAATTCTGTTGTCAAGTGGTACATAAAGAAAATTATTTGAGAGGATTTTTAAGGTAAAAATCTTTGTATTAGGGCATATCACCCCATTTTTAGCAACATCCATTTTCAAAGCTGTTTCATGTCCATTTTTAAAAAGTTCTTTTTAATTAAAAAATATTTTTATTATATGTGTATGAGTGTACTGCCTGCAGGTGTGTAAGTGCACCTGTGTAGTGCAATGCCTGAGGAGTCAGAAGAATGCATCAGATCCCCTGGTACTGGAGTTACAAATGGTTTTTAACTGTTATGTGGGTCCTGGGAACCAAATCCAGGTCCTCTACAAGAGCAGCTAGTGCTCTTAACTACTGAGCCATCTCTCTGGCCTCTTAAAATTTTATTTTTATTTTATGTTCATGAGTATTTTGCTTGCATGTATGTAAGTGCACTATCATGTAATGCCTACAGAGACCAGAAGAGGGCACTGGATTCCCTGGAACTGCAGTTATGGAGGGTTGTTTGCCACCGTGTTGGTGCTGGGAACCGAACATGGGTCCTCTGCAAGAGCAGCCAGTGCTTTTAACTGCTGAGCCATTTCTCCAGCCCTTCATGGCCGTTTCTAGCTGTGAAGACAAATCATTTAGAATAATTTGTTATATTCAGTGTCTCACACTTAGTAGGATAGAAAATTTTGTGTTAATATAAGGTATCTTCAAATGCTTCTTGATATATTACATGTCCAAGTTGAAAAATTTTTTTGGCTTTACTAACATTTTGAGGCTTTGATATATTTTAAAAGTTTGACATACATGTTTTTATCATGGGGTCTGCTTTTTTCATGGCAGGTGCTTAGGATTGAGCCCAGAGCCTTGTACATGCCTAGCTGCCATTAAGCCATGCCCCCAGTCCCTAGGGACTACATTTTGAACAGTTGAAATAACATAATATTCTGAGATGGGTGTTAGTGTCTTCAGAGTTGGTGTGCATTATTAGGCTGTTGAGTATATCTGGGGCTGAACAGAGACATCAGAAATAGGAACCACACTTCTCATACAGTGTCCCAGTTGCATAAAAATGGAGCCAGCCAGCAAAGCTCCAAGTGGTGACCTCAGTTGTGCTCCTGGAATCACACTCTGGCCAGTCCCTACATTCTTGGCATGTTTTTCATTCTCTTGTGGCTGGGAGCAAGTGGAGTTGCCAGGTTACCGTTGATCAAGGGTAATTTTTAGAAGCATTAAGTCAGTGTCCTGCTCCCTGGATGATTCATCAGCATCCGGGGCCATGTTGTGAATGTTAAATAGTAACCATTGGTTGGTGTTTAATCTGTTGGCTCTCACCCAGCCCTAACTTGAGTGTTCATGATGGCTGTCACTTTTTCTTTTCACCACCTTTCAACTATCAAATTGATGGGTTATTGCTCCCTTTCAGGGGATTCAGAAATGATAAAAAGTAGCCGTATGACGAATAGCAAGTGAGAAAGCAGAGTCTATTAGTAAAGGAACACATGGGACAGATTCCCTTCCAGGCAGGGAAAATGTCTGCCCAGGTCTTGAGCTGGGGTCTTTTAAGGGGGAGGCTTCTGCTTCCTGCAGAAGGTGGGAAGATGTATTTTTTAAAGTTGGGTGGGGGGAAGTGGGAGAGCGGGCCTGTTAAAACCTGTCCTCTTTAGAGATCAAAGGGTAAGCCTGCTGTGTTGGCCAAACAGTGGAGAAAAGTGTGCTTCTCCAGACTTCAAAGACCAAGGTGCTTATCAGCTAGGTTCCCTTTTCTCCGGAGCATGAGAAGTCCTTGGGATCCTGTTGGTGAGGGGGCAGGGCTATCTGAACCTTAACAAGAAGAATGCAGTACAGTTTTAGTTGTTTTTTGGTGTTAAATTGTAAAAACGAACATCCATTACATCCATTACGTTAAGGGAAATGAAAGCTGACCTTTCAGCTTTCCAGACTGAAATCCAACTAAATTTGCCCCAAATCTTGAAAGTTCTGTGAGGAGAAAGACTCAGAAATGTGGGGGCTCTTTTCCTTTTTTTTTTTTTTTTTTTTTGCTTGGCAGCTTTCAGAGCCATCTTGAAGGATCTATTGGATTATGTGCTCATGTAAGCCTTTCCATTTGCTAAGTGGAGGTAATATTTAACTCATAGAACTGAGTAGAATGAAGTGAGGCATCAGTGAATACCTGTCAGTACATGCACGCTGTAGCTGGCTGGCTGTAGCAGGTCTCCAGGAAAGGAAGGCCGAATGTTTTTTTTCAAGGATACTCTCCCTCCAGTCACAGTTCAAAAGATACAAATCATTACTTGTATCTTTGTGACATATTTTTACTTGTTCACAAACTATTTCTCTCCACGAAGTGAAACGACTTACATACAGGTTTCTTATGTATCTTGCCAGGTAGATTTTGTATATCCAAAAACAAAAATATAGTTTTCCCACATTCAAAAATCCCAAAACCGGCCGGGAGGCAGAGGCAGGCTGATCTCTGTGAGTTCAAGGCCAGCCTGGTCTACATAGTGATTTCCAGGACAGCTGGGGCTACAGGGAGACCCTGTCTCAAAAAGACACACACACACACACAAATCCCCAAACCTAGAGTCTCACTATTGCCTACTTTGCTTTTTTAAAGACAAACTGGATCTTGGAAATTGGTCATTTAGGCACACGGTTTCCTTTTATGTTTTTATGTTATTGTGGCTAAATTAGCTTAGGCACAGCTTTGTGTAAGTTTTAGTTATGGTGTGTTTTGTAGTTTCAGTTTAGTTTCCAGTTCTGTCTCTTAACCAGTGGTTATTCATTCATTGACTCAAAAATGTTTACCGAACCACTATCAGGAGTCAGCTCAGCCCCTGGGAAGACAGCAAACAAATGAGGCGTCAAGAGATCCTAAAGGGCTCATCCACAGCGAGGGACTAGGACTCCATCAGGAACCTGTGCGGCAGAGCTCAGCAGAGGCCTTGGCCCTTTAACTCCGGCGCGCGGGAACTCCGGCCCAACAGCCACAGGCGGGTGGGGCAGAGGGGGCGGGGCTGAAGGGCGCGCGCCCCGCCCACCAGTGACCGCCACACCCTCCCCGCAGCCTGTCCAATCAGCAGCCTGCTGATCCCCCGCCCCGACTCTCTGGAGGGGGCGGGGCTCCCAGCGGGCGCGTCTGGACGACCCGCGCTCCCACAGAGTTTCGAACTCAGTTGGTCCTCAAGACCGAAAAAAATATGAGAGCGAGGACCAATGGCGTGGCAATAAGGACCCGCGCGCGGTTCTGGCTCCGCCCCCTTCGGAGCGAAGGCAGTCCGGGCCCAGCTATTGGCCCGCGCTACCTGTCACTCGCCACCGTGGCCAGCCGCAGGGGCCTGGCGGTGTCTGGTTCCGCCCAGGCGCGAAATGTAACGCGGGAAAAGCCGGAGCTGGGACCGCCGCTGCAGGTTGTTATTTTCGGGGGCTCGGCGCCGCGCGTTCCGCTTTCCTGTCACCGCCCGGGCCGCGCAGCCCGCCGCTGCAGCCTGCCTCGCGGAGGAGTAGGAGCGGAGCCTGACCAGCCACCGCTGCCTGCCCGCCCCGAGCCGGCCGCTTCCACTGCGGGGTCGGCCTGCCATGAGCGGGCGGCTGTGAGGGCCAGTCGGAGCAGCGCAGGCGGACTTGGGGAAGCTGCGGATCCCGCTGGCATGATCCGGGGCGTGGAGGCGCCCATGGCGGACCGCACGGCGCCGCCGCCGGTCATCTACTGCCACGACTCCCCGAAGCGGGTGCTGGTGTCGGTCATCAGGACGACCCCGGCGACGCCTCCGTGCGGCCGAGGGGAGCCCGAGCCGCCGCCGCCGCTCGTCCCTACCAGCCCCGGCTTCAGCGACTTCATGGTGTACCCGTGGCGCTGGGGCGAGAACGCGCACAACGTGACGCTCAGCCCCGGGGCGGCGGGTGGCGTCGCCTCCGCCGGGCTGCCGGTGGCCGCCGACCACCCGGGACTCCGGGGCCGGGGCGCGCCGCCATCCGCCGTCCCGGGGACCGCCGCGTCGGGCGGAGAGGACGAGGAGGAGGCGAGCAGTCCCGACAGC
>NW_008357490.1:549768-553567 GCF_000622305.1 Nannospalax galili
GGGGGCGGTGGCTGACAGAACGCTGACGTCACTGCCGCGCGCCAAAACCCGCCGGCGGGGGTGGGGTGGCGGCGGAACAGTCACGTGACGTGCGCGACTGGGAGGTCGGGGAAGCGGGCGGCAGGTGCAGCGGGCGACGGAGAGGGAGGACCGCTCTGTCCCCCTTCCGGACGCCTCGCTGAGACAGCTGACAGCCGGAAGGGACTTTGGAGCGTCTTCTCCAGCTGTATTCGTCCGGCCGGCCGTCTGCGTGCGTGGTGCTGAGAGCACGCCGGGCGTTGGGACACAGTGTTCCTAAACCTCGCGCTCTCGGACTTCTGAGATCTGGGAGGGCTGTGACCATCTGGCTCAAGCCTGCATTTCACAGATAGAGCATCTGAGACTTAGAGGGAATTGTTCTGGCCACTTCCCCAAGTCAGAGCTAGGGAGTGGGAGAGCTCGGAGTGTTGGTCATTGAAGTTCAGTGACTCACTGCTGCTTGTGTTGGGGTGTCTCTCAGGTGACTTAATGCTGGAGGCTAAGATCATGTCTATGTGGTGTTCCACTTTGATACCTTACAAAGTGCTCAGTAAAGGTGTTCATAAATATGCGATGAATAAATGTTGGCTAATATGAGATTAATATCCAGGTTCTATTCGTTTGGTGTCTGCATAAGATGAACAGTTTGCTGCGGATGTAGTGGGAAAATTACCTAGTGGATAAGGAAACTACGTTTTTAAACTGAAACAAGTTTGACCATATCATGAGCAGAAGCAAGGATGCTGAAATCACGTTGTTTTGACTGATACTGGTACTTCACAAGTGGCATTGTTATTAACTAAAGTTGTAAGACTACTTTGACACACTTCAAGTATTGACACTGCACCTCAGTACAAATTTGAAAGAGCAGCAGAACTGTCCATAGTAGTACCTGTGTTGGTATAGAGTCAGCAGCTAGCTTTAGGTAGCGCCTCCTAAGATTTTATCCTAGATACTTTAGTTGACTCGATTTTTTTTTTTTTTTTTTTTTTTTTTTTTTTTTTTTTTTTTTAAGCAAGGTCTCCCTGTAGCCCCAGCTGTCTTGGAACTCACTATAGACGAGGCCGGCCTTGAACTCACAGGGATCTGCCTGCCTCTGCCTCCCAAGTGCTGGGACTACAGGCATGTGTCACCACACCCGGCTTTGATTTTTTTTTTTTTTTTGTATTAACCTCTTTGTATGTTTTAGTCCTTGTAAGAAAATTCATTAACATATTGTTAGGCAGTATAAAGGCACACATGGACAAATACTTGTGGAAGATTTTGTGTTTGTGATTGTTTTCTTAATTTTTAACTCGGTCTAATTTTGGATTATCCAAGAAGAGTGATGGAATAAACAAGCGAAATCTGTAGGTATGCCCTTTTTTTTTTGTTGTTTAAAACAGACTTATCTTTACAGAAATCTGTATAAGTTGTTCACACAATGCAGAAGTTGAGTTTTATTTCTGTAGCATTCACCTTTCAGATGTAAAATATACCAGATGTTATGTGGAAGTGAAATGAGTGTTATTTTTGTTCGTTCCCTTCTCACAGAACTGTTGTAACTTTAAGAAATCATTCATTTAGAATTGTCACTTAAGAGTGCTGGGATCTACCCTGGTTTGAAGGAGTGCCACCTCTTTACCTTCTTCCTTTCTCTAAAGTACATGGTGACTCCACAGGCATTTTGTGTGAATGATGCTTGACTGGGTTTTCTGGGAGGATGGTGATGAGTCTGAAATGTAGCCAGTGCTGGAAGAGCTCCCTCCACCCCTTCAGTATGCTCTTGGAGTCGCTAGCAGCTGTGGGTGATAGCAACATTTGTGTTCATTTATTGTCTGTTGCCATGGCTCCCAGGAGAGGCGTTAACCTCTTGATTCCAGCTCACCGTGTCAGTTTTCTCTTGCTCTTTTGTTTGTACCCAACATTGTCTCCCTTGCCTGGGTGAGAACATCTGCCATCTGTCACCATGTTTTGGCCCCTCATCCCAAGATCACTTAGCACTACTGATATATAGTGGATATTAATGGTATCTTCTAGGTGGTAGACTTCTGAGAGGAAAGAGACCAGTGTGACATCCCTCTGTTACAGGAGGTTCAGTCCTCCCAGCCTGTGCTCCTGTGCTCCCTTCAGACCGCTGTGATGCTGTACCTCTACTGCTAGGCTTGAGGGGTCTGACTTCTCTGGTACCATGCATCCCTTACTGCCTGCCACTATCCACCCTATAGTCTTCAAAATCTAAGTATCTAGACTGCACATAGGTTTTTGATCACCTCCATGTAAAACCTGTTGTGTGTGCATAGTAGCCATCATTTATTGTTTGTCATGAAGTAAAACACTTTGTGTAATAATTAGGAGCAAGCTACCAGGTTCTGTGTTGAGCATTCTGAATTTTTTAATTCTTCTAATCCTGTTTATCTGAAGAGGAATGAACAAAAGAATCTCCGAGATTAAGGTTGTATAATAGGCACCAGAATTTATGGGAACCAGCTGAACTCTTGCTTTTAATTCTTATACCATATCGTTCCTAGATATATCACATATAAGTTGACTTATAGGATTTAATTTTTAAAATGTTAAGCTGATGTAAGCAGTCATAACTTTATGTAAGCCTATTTGTATCTCCGTTGTGCTTTATATAAGAATATAAAATTTGGTAGATAATTGGAATTAAGATAATTGTGAAGACAGATCCAGGTGGGCAGCAGAGTCAGAAAGCAGATATGACATCACAGGAAGTTTGGATCTAGACCTGAATGTAAGAAGGATGTATGATTAATTACACTTTGTCCTCAGGGCACACATACTTCTTTTCCTTCTAGGTTGTATGCCTTTTATTTGAACTTGTATAAAACTGTCTAGAACTTTTTAGGTCTTTTGTCCTCACATGACTAAACACTTTCAGAATTAATCATCTGCTTCCTAGAGATTGGGAAATTCTGTATGCAGTTTTTGGCGACGTAATCATTTCATTTAGAATTTCATGCTGGCAGTGCTTTCTTTTTGAATTGACACCAGTCTTGACAAAGTTTGTCCTTTAGGCTACAGATGGAATTGGTGGCTGAGGAGTTTACACTGTAATGTCAAAACTAGCCTAGAAGCATGGTTTTCTTATTGTTCTACTCGAGTAATATTATTATTATATTTTTAGTTTTTATTTTATTTATTTTTGAGACAGGGTCTCCCTGTAGCCACAGCTGGCCTGGATTTGATATGGAGACCAGGCTGGCCTTGAACTCACTGAGATCCACCTGCTTCTGCCTCCCAGGTGCTGCGCCACCATGCCTGGGTCAAGTAAAATTACTTTAATATGTATGATTGAGGTGGGTCAGTGGGCAAAGTACTTCCTGCATAAGCATGAGGACCTGAACTTGGGTCCCCTGTGCCCACAGGAAGCCAGGCACAGAGTGGCTATACTCCCAGTGCTGATTGGAAGGAGGCTGGGAGGCAGGCAGATCCCAAGGGCTCACTGGCCAACCAGCCTAGCAGAAATGGTTCAGGCTCAGTGAGACCCTGTCTTAAAAAATAAGATGGAGAACCATAAAGAGAGACACCTTGATATCAACCTCTGGCTCGCTCCTACATGTATACACAGGCAAGCACACATTCACATACAGGTATACAACACAGAAAAAAATGTATATGGCAAATAGATGCTCCTCATTTATTTGAGACATTAGATGATTGTTTCCTGTGTCTTATTTTCTTAACTAGAGAGAATAAATTTAGTGAACCCTTCTGTACCTGGGGGTATGTTGTACGTAGATCCTTTACAATAGACATGTTTTTTTTTTTTTTTTTT
>NW_008357490.1:553695-560750 GCF_000622305.1 Nannospalax galili
TCCCCTGGAACTGGTGTTATGGACAGTTGTTAGCTGCCATGTGGGTGCTGGGATTTGAACCCGGGTCTTCTGTAAGAACAACCAGTGTTTGTAACCTGAGCCATCTCTCTAGCCCCTAATTTTAATTTTTAACAATTCAGTTATTTTCATTTTATAGGAGGGTCAAAAGTATGCATTTTTGTGTATTTAGAAATAGGGAAAAGGATCCTTTTATGGTGAAGAACTTACACCACTCAAGTTTTTTCTTTAATTAATTATTTATTTTATTTTTATTTATGTGTATGAGTGCATTGCCTGCATGTATATAAGTGCACCCGTGTTGTGCAATGCCAAGGAGGTCAAAAGGGCTTTGGATTCCCCTGGAACTGGAGCTAAGGATGGTTCGTAGCCGCCATGTGGGTGCTGGGAATCAAACCAGGGTCCTCTGCAAGAGCAGTCAGTGCTCTTAACCACTGAGCTATCTCTCCAGTCCCAAGTTTTTTCTTTAATTTAAAAATTATATTTGTGTGTGTGTGTGTGTGTGTGTGTGTGTGTGTGTGTGTATACATACGGCATGGCATGTGTGTAGAGGTTGGAGAACAACTTGTAAGAGCCATTCTCTCCTACTATGTGAGTCCCAGGGATTGAGCTCATCAGGCTTGGTGACAAGTACCTTTAGCCCCTTAGCCATATTGCTGGCCCCCACTCAAGTTTTTATTTTTATTTATTTACTGATCTTTTTGATCTCCTTGTAGTCCCAGCTGGCCTGGAACTCACTATGTAGACCAGGATGGCCTCAAACTCACAGAGATCTGCCTGCCTCTGCCTCCGGAGTGCTGGGACTAAAGGCACGTGTAACCATGCCTGGCCCCCACTCAAGTTTTTAATTAACCAGATTTCATATCCTATTTCCTAGGAAAAATCACCTATATTTATTTGATCACAGGTGTTGGATTTTCTTTTTTACTTATTTGTGGTGCTAGAGATTGAACCCAGGGTCTCATTCATGCTAGGTAAGTACCACCAAGTTATACTTTTGGCCCCTATTTTGTGCTTAAACTAGGATTTAATGACTCTTGAACATGACCATAATCAGCAATAATTTATCTAATTATTGTGGCTCAATAAATGATGACAATAGATTCTCTGATTTTATTCTGCCTTAGATCCCTCCATGCTGACCTGGGCTAGTGATTTTTAGCAAGAATAGACCTAAATATGGCTAGTGCAGGGTTATAGCTAGAGTAAAGATGGTGAATGGATTTGATAGTCACTAGTAATTGCCACAAGCTGATTTGCTGAATTGGACCTTAATACATTAAGGTCCTTGCTAATGCCTAGCCTCATTATAAATGTAAATTTCTTGAGTTAGATTGAAAAAGACCTCTGGAATGTTTCTCTCTCTGCCTTCTGGTGCAGTGAAGCTTTATTAATAACATGTCTGATTTGCTTAGTATGCAACTTCAAACTCCCTGTCCTCAATATGGCTCATGTTACACATCCTACGATGGTCCCAGAAGAAATGTCCCCTACCTGGGGCAGTGGATCTTAAGGCAGAGAGAAGAGAAATAAGGTGGAACCAAGTATGATTTTAAAGATTTTCCTCAGAAATCACATGCTATTTTCATTCCCATTTTATAAAAGTAGTTACCACTTAACCATTTTATTTTATCTATTTATTTAGAGACAGGGTCTTATTAGGTAGCCCTGGCTGACCTGGAACTTGCCATATAGACCATGCTGGCCTTGAACTCACAGAGATTCAGGTGCCTCTGCCTCCTGAGTGCTGGGATTAAAGGTGTGCACCAGCCACCATGCCTGGCCACTTAACCATTTTTAGGTGTATTGTCAACTTATTTATTCATCTTACACAAATGAAACTTGATCCCCATTGAACTTACCTTTTCTTCCGCTCCTCAATGCCTGGAAAACACTATTTTGTTTTCATGCATTGTTTCTAAAAGGTTGACTACTTCAGGCCCCTCATACAGGTGAAAATACGCAATACTTGTTCTTTTTGTGACTAGCTAATTTATTTACTTATTTTTTATTTTAGAAATGTATGTGTCTGTGTGAGTGTATGCCACGTGTGTACAGGTGCCCTTGGAGGCCAGAACAGGGCTTTGGATCCCCTTGAACTGGAGTTACAGGGGGTTATGAGCTGCCTGATGTGGGTGCTGGGAGCCACTTTCAGGTCCACTGCAAGAGGAAGCACTCTTAGCCAATGAACCATTTCTTCAGCCCCAACTCCCATTCTTTTAAAGACTGAGTAATAGTCTTGCTGTATGCACATGCTACACCTAATCATCCATCTATCTGTCAGTGGATGTTTGAGAGCTGTCACCTCTTGACTATGGTCAGTGATGGCACAGTGTGTACCATTTGGTACATAGGTGTGCAAATATCTCTTTTAAGGTCTCATTACTAGTGCTTTTGAATATGTAGCCTCACATTAAAAAAATTATTTTTATTTTACATGTAAGAGTTTTGTGAGTGCATGTATTTAAGTGTACCATGTATGTGCAATACCCGCAGAGGCTAGAAGAGGCTGATTGATCCCCTGGAACTGGAGTTACAGATGGTTGTGAGCCACCATGTAGGTGCTGGGAACTGAACCTTCATCCTCTGCAAGACCAGCTAGTGTTCTCTTTGTTTTTATTCTTTTGAGACAGGGTCTCCCTGTAGCCCCAGCTAGCCTGGAACTCCCTAGTAGACCAAGTAGACAGAGATGTGCCTACCTCTGCTTCCTGAATGCTGGGATTAAAGGCTTGTGCCACCATACCCGGCTTCAATTCTTAATTAAAAGAGTTAACTGTAGAGCTAATGTAGAGCTATTGTCAACACAAACATGCTTCTCCAATTCCTAATAAGCTTAGATATTCTTATTTAATATGTTACCTATTAAAACAGTAAATGAAAATAAGGAAGGACTTAATAAGTTTTTATTTGGGGGAGGGGAACAGCGTCTTCCTAGCCTGCCAGGAAGTCTTTATGTGTACCATGCTGGCTATAATCTCACAGAGATCTGCCTGCCTCTGCCTCTTGAGGGCTGGGATTTAAGGCTCCTACCACCACACCCATCATTCATTAAGCTTTTTGAAACTGTTGACTTTAAGAATAAAAATAGTAAATAGTAACAAATTTAAAATTCCATTACAGGGCCTGGGGTGTTGGTGCATACCTTTAGTCCCAGCACTCAAGAGGCAGAGGCATGTGAATCTTTGTGAGTTCCAGGCCAACTGGGGCTATAGGGAGACCCTGTCTCAAACTAAACAAAACAAAGAAATCCCATGACAGAAGATCAAAATGAAGTCTTTAACTTGCACAGGAAATAGACTTTTAAATAGATTTATTCTAGAATGTAGGGAGTAAGCTTTTTTCTCAAAGTGAAAATCTGATTTAAGGTACTTTGGTTATAACTTATTATCCTTCAAGCTTTGTTAAGGTTTCAGTTTTTGGAAGGCTCCAAGTTTTTATATTGAAAGCACTAAAAAAAAAACCATCAAACATCTCCATTTTGGCTGTAGCTGTGGGTGATGCTTGAAGCATTGTTGTAACTTGTGTAAGTGACAGCTAACTTTCCTGGGAAATAAAGAGAGATTTTCTTTTCAAATATATGCTTATTTTGGATATAGAGACGATAGTACAGAGTGCCCATGAATAGCATCCAGTTTCCCATTGCTGGTCTATTACTGTGGTGATTTGTTAATATTGCCATTAAAGTCCATATATTATCTATTCAAGTTGTCTTGGTTTTTTGCTTTGGGTTTTTTTTCCCCCTTCACTAATCCTCCTGCCTCAGCTCCTGAGTGTTGGGATTATAGCATGTATTCCAAGCTTCTTGTTTGTTTTTCAATTAAGGTAGAATTATATAACGTTGAAGTGTACTCGTCAATGACATTTAGTATAATGCAGTGTTGTGCAACTTTGAGAATTTTTCATCTCAAATATTCCTGTATCCTTTAAGCAGTGACTCCTTGAAACTCTATTCCCTACCACTTGCAGGATGATACTTTCCAGTTCTGCAAAACAGGCCCCTAGAGGCCCAGTGGACACTGCACTGAACCTGGAAGCTTGCTTTGGGTATTACTATTTTATTGAAATCTTCAAATCCCTGACTATATCACCTAATTTTTGGTGTATTTTCATTTGTGTCTCTTTCAGTGTTTAATTCTCTCCCATGTGTCTTCTTGCTTTCCTTGGGTTGCTGTCTTACAGTTACAGTTTGTTTCTGTATGGTCAGGGAAGAAAATTCAGACACTTTGAGTCTTAAACTTTATCGAGACCTGGTTTGGGACCAAGGCCTGTCTGTCTGCATTTCTTTGTGGACCTTTTGCTTAATTGCCTTTTGTACCATTGGATCATTTTGAATTATTTCTCCCATTAATTCTGCCAGTTTTTGTATCCTATATGTTAGGGAGTTGTATGCATTTGTAATCTTTTTTTCTTTCATTTTTAAAGTCAAGAAGTACTCTTTTTCCTATGTATTCTACTTGTTTCTCAATTTCTTCATTAATGCCTCCTTGTATGTTTAGCCGATTTCTAGTGTAATATCTTATTTTTTTTCTTATTTTTTAACCTCTTAGTAATTACCCTGATTTTTTAGGGGGTGGGGTGGGGAGCAGTGTCTCGCTATGCAGCCCTGGCTGGCCTGAACTCACTGTGTAGACCAGACTGTCCTTGAACTTACAGAGATCTGCCTGCCTTTGCCTCCTGGCTGCTAGGATTAAAGGTGGGTGTTACTATACCTTGCTACTATACCTTGCTACTCACTTAAATTTATAATAATCTATTTGCATCATATTATCTTGGTGTCAGTAGCCTATAAAAACTGCACTCCTGTGTAGCTCTGTCTATCTCTGTCTGATGATGTCTCCCCTCCCAGTGCAGAGGTCTGAGCTCAAGCTCAGGGCCTCCAGCATGCTAGGCAAGTGCCCTGACATTAAGCTGCACCCCCAGTGAGGGGTACACTTTGCTAACAGAGCCCCTACATTTATTTGTGTTAAGCCTGTAGATCAGCCTTGGGACAACTTCTGACTCAGTTCCGGTTTCCCCGAACACATTTTCTGCTCTGGGCATACCTTCTGCTTTCTGTACTTTTCAGTATCCTACCTTTCCAAAGAAACTTTCTCCCAGCCTTTTCCTCCCAGGCTTTTCCTGAGTCTCTTTGCCTGAGCTGAAATGAGTCTTTTGCCCAGAGAAGAGCAGGCTGTCTTCTGAGTTTGTGAGTGATTCCCGCTGAGTAGTAGCCTGTTTTACACCCTGAGAGCCTCCAAGTTAGGCAGAGCAAAGACAGTTCTGTCCATCAGGTACCTGCAATGCAGAGCACAGCAGACAGTTCTTTCAGAGAAGGTCTGGTCTGCTAGCTCTGCAAGTCAGGTGGGGACTAGGTTCTAACACTAAGAATTCAGGCTGTTGCTTTGAAACTTGGTATAGGGAAGGGAAAGAATGGGTAAGTAAAAATCCTGCAAGGTGTTTGTTCCCTGACGCAATGCTGGCCGAGTTGCTGCAAGTCTTTCTGGGTTGGTGACAGCAGATTTTTGTAGTTTTTCCATGATTTTTCAGTGATCTGTGGAGGAATGTTCTATTGGAGCCACTAATTCCACCATTTTTGCTTATGCTTAATCAAATTGTTTTATCTTTCATAATAATGTTGCCTTAATGAGTCCAAGAGCTAATATAGTCATTTGTAAAAATAATGTTAACAGGATGGAATCCGACGTGGCAGACCTAGAGCAGACACTGTCCGGGATTTAATAAATGAAGGAGAGCATTCCTCCAGCAGGATCCGCTGCAACATCTGTAATAGGGTGTTTCCAAGGGAGAAATCACTCCAGGCCCACAAAAGGACTCATACAGGTAAGATGAAAAAATGGTAGAAATTGCTAGAAGTAATACTCGAATAAAAGTTGATTTGATGCTTGGGTTAATTAATTTCTTAGTTGCCTTACATTTCCTTATATTGTCAGTATTTGTGAAGTTTTAAGAAACAGTTACTGTGTGCTCAGTTGGTAGAGAAATAGTTAAGCTCCAATAACACATTCTTTGTAAAAATGTATTTACTGTTTTAGTGTCCCTATAGTATGTATGCATGCATATATATATATATAATATGTAATTGTTAAAGATTGCCTTTTGTAATAAATAATATGTTTAATTATGGTTGAATGACATTTTTTTTTGAGCACCTTGTCTGAGCCTAGCACTATGTTTGCTGTCTGTAGGAATTTAAATGAGGCAGAAGGTAAGATGAATCTCTGCAGAAGGAGACTTCTATGATACATAAGTAACACAAGACACAAAGTTCACGAGGGGTTGAAAAATTCAAGTAGTGGGAAGTAGGAGGTTCACTGAAAGCCTACATGATTAAGAAGATTGGAATGAGAGGGGAAGACTTTTTAAAAAAATATTTTATCTTATTTTTTTAAAAATATTTTATTTTTTTATGTGTATGAGTGTATTGCCTGCATGTATGTGATGCACCTGTACTGTGCAATGCCTGTGGAGGTCAGATGAAGGCGTTGGATCCCCTGGAACTGAAGTTACAGAAGGTTGTTAGCTGCCATGTCCAAGTTTTTCTTTTCTTTTTTTTTTTTAAAGGTTTGTGTATAAGTGTAATGCCTGCATGTAGGTAAGTGCACCCATGTCATGCAATGCTTGCAGAAGACAGAAGAGGCTGTCGGATCCCCTGGAACTGGAGTTATGGACAGTTGGCTCTGTTTATAGGCTGTAATTAATATGCTTTATTTTTCAGTAGAGCTATGACTCATAAAAGTGATTTTCCTCCTACTCCTTTGTCTTGCTTTACTATCTCAGGTATAATAAATGTCTATTTCCTTAGGTGAGAGACCTTATCTGTGCGACTATCCAGACTGTGGAAAGGCCTTTGTTCAAAGTGGACAGCTCAAAACACATCAGCGTCTTCATACAGGAGAGAAGCCTTTTGTTTGTTCAGAAAATGGTATGGTATTAGAAGTTAAGTTTCAGGAATAAATAGTAGTGAATTAATAGTTGAAGTATGCTTTACTTAGATTTTTATTTTTAATATTAATATTTATTAATATTTTACTTTAAAT
>NW_008357490.1:560975-569512 GCF_000622305.1 Nannospalax galili
ATCTCTCCAGCACAGAATTTTTTTAAGAGGAGAGATTTTTTTTTTTTTGATAAAGGACGAAAGATTTCCCCTCAGCTCTTAAATCCAGGGCTTTGCACATGCTGTACAGGTGCTGTGTCCCAGAGCTACACACCCAGCTCAAGATTTCTTCCTTGCTAATTGTAATGCATGCTACATTTCTTAGAAATTATTTGATTTTTTTTTTAAACAAAATTTTCTTTTACATGAAAATCTTAAAAGACAATTACAAATACTACACCAAATTGTAAGTAGAAAAAGCCATAAAAATAAATGTAATCTTCAAAGTATTCAAAGTAGGCTTTTATGTTGTTTTTCAACTCAAAGTAAAGTAAGCGTATCTTAAGTGACTTTTTAATTTTAATTTTTTTTTTTGCATTTCTGTGTTTGTGTGTGTGTGTGTGTGTGTGTGTGTGTGTGTGTGTGTATGTAGGTCAGAGGACAACTTGTAGAGATGGTTCTCTCCTACCACATGGGTCCGAGGGATGGAATGTAGGTTGGGCAGCCTTGGTGGCAAGCGCCTTTATCCACTGAGCCATGTTGCTGGCATTTTTATGTGATTTATAACCATGTCTAAAGATGTTTTTCTTACGCACAGTTTAATATATTTCAGTAGCGTTCTGTCCTGTTTTTCTATATTTTTTTGATCATTGTTGTAAATCTTAAAAATATTTACAAAGTACTTGTTTTTAGTTTCCAATTTGAGAGAAAACTTTAATACTTATCTCTGTCTGATTTAATATAATAGCCTCTAGTTCCATCCATTTTCCTTCAAATGACACTCCTTATGTGTATAGTCTATATCATAGACTATTATTTTTTATCCATTCATCTCTTGATAGGTACCATTTGTTCTCTTGAGTTTGTTGAGATCATCTGGCCATTCTTTACTGGATTACTTGCTTTTTTTTTTTTTTTTAAGTTCTTTATACATCTTTGGTATTAATCCTCTATCAGCTAAATAGCTGCAAAGATTTCTCTCACCCTATAGGCTGTCTCTGCTCCGTTGGCTACTTTCTCTTATGTAGCTCCTACAGACTTTTGCATCTAGTGAATTTGTTAAGCACATGCACAGTGTTAAATATTGAATATATGACTTGATGGCTTGTTTGTAAAATTTGCTTGTGACCAAGAAGGCTGACAGGGATGTCTTTACATCTAGGATTTTGGAATGTTTCCTTACAGGATGTAGTAGAATTCCTGAGTCAGGTTTTTGAACATGTTCGTGGCTTGTACTTGAAGTGGGGTTGGAGATACAGTACATGGCATTGACCACATCATGTCAGAACCACCTTCCTGACCTTTCCTACCACTGTGTGACTGCAGAGGCTCCTTTGGCTATCAAATGATGGATCTCTCTGCCTTCCTTTAATGTTACTGTACACCAGCAATACTGGACATGTTCACTATGTCTGTTGAATATCCAGGTTCTAATGAGCATTTCTTTCCATGTTTTAAAGGCTGCCTGAGCAGATTCACCCATGCAAACCGCCACTGTCCAAAGCACCCCTATGCCAGGCTGAAGAGAGAGGAGCCAACTGACACTCTCAGCAAGTATCAGGCTGCGGACAACAAGGCTGCGGCCGAGTGGCTGGCAAAGTAAGGCCCTGCTGTATGTGGTCTCTGGGAAATGCTGTGGGGCTTGGCTTTGTGTTAAAGTCTGGGAATTCTCTGATTTTAAATAAGTTACTCTTATACATCCTTTACAGGATAGTTCAGAATAGTTTTTAATTTCCCATAGAGTTGTTAGGAGTGCTTGGGATCTGAGTGTGATACAAACAAAATAGTTTGAGTGCCCCAAGCACAATTTTTATTTTTTTGGTCTTTTTGAGATAGGATTTTCCTGTAGCCCCAGCTGACGTGGAACTCACTATGTAGACCAGACTGGCTTCGAATTCACAGAGATCCATCTGCCTCTGCCTCCTGAATGCTGGGATCAAAGGCATGCGCCACCATGCCTGGCTAACAGGTTTTTTTTTTACAATTTTTCATATTCTTTGTTGCACTGTGGACAATTATGGAATACTTCATGAATTTACATGCCATGGCAGAAAGGAGGCTGTATCAAAATCTTTCTCTGCAAATACTTGATTTAAAGACTCACCTTTTGCCAGGTGTGATGGTGCACGCCTTTAGTCCCAGCACTTGGGAGGCAGAGGCAGGTGCGGATCTCTGAGTTCGAGACCAGCCTGGTCTACATAGTGAGTTCCAGGACAACTGTGCCTAGAAGGAAGACCCTGTCTGAAAAAAGACCAAAAAAAAGAAAGAAGCCTTGTCTATTGTGAACATTATTAGGGTTTATCCACAGTGCCCCTGGGCCCCTTGCTATGCTGTAACAGTTTTGCCCTCACACTGGTCTGCACCATTGTTGTTTCACTTCTTCGGCCCCTCTGCTCACCTTCATTTCTTACGCAGGATAAACTTGACTTCAGGAGGCTCCCTTGACCTGCTCAGCAACTTCGAGAACAAACTGGCTGGGGTCTACTTCTTCATAGATGCTTTTAAAGGGCCAGTATCATCCTCAGTGTGAAGTCTGACCCTTTGCTGTAGCACTCAGAGCCCTGCTGGCCTATTTTCATTGTCCTGTTTCAGTTCAAACTCTACTTAACTAATGACATTCTTTTTCTTTTTTTCTTTTTTCCTTTTTTTTTGAGACAGGGTCTCTCTGTAGCCCCAGCAAGCCTGGAACTCACTATGTAGATCAGGCTGGCCTCAGTCTCATAGAGATCTGCCCGCTGCGGCTTTGACATTCTTTTAATGCTTCTGCATATACTGCCAAACTGTGTAGTATGAGTAGTCTCTATATCCTGAAATGACATAGTTGTAATTTATTTTTTGTATATAATATTTATTTTGAGATAGGATGTAGCCCTGGCTGGCCTGAACTCGTATGTAGACTGGGCTGCCCTCAAACTCCCGGAGATGTCTGCTTGTACCTGTTCCAGAGGTGCAGCCATCAAGGCGTATGCAATCATGTCCAACTATTTCTTGCATACAATTTTAAAAACAGCTTTGTTTAACTATAATTGACATATGATAGGTTGTATATATTAAAAGTGTACATTTTGATACATTTAAAAATATATTTTACTTATTTTTATTTGATGTGTATGAGTGTATTGTCTGCATGTGTGTAAGTGCATCCATGTTGTGCAATGCCTGTGGAGATCAGAAGGGGGCATTGGATTCCCTGGAACTATAATCGGATGCTTGTTAGCCACCATGTGGGTGCTGGGATTTGAACCTGGGTCTTCTAGAGCAGCCATCTCTCTCCAGCCCCCACAATTTGATACATTTTGACACATCTACACCATGAGACCACCAGTCAGACTAATGGACATATCTGTCATTTAGGAGTTTTCTAGCTCTCTTTTTGTAGCCCCTCCCTACCCCACTCCTCTCAGACAACACTGATCTGCTGTCTGCTGTTACTGTAAATTAGTTTGCACTTTCTAGAGCTTTATACAAATATTGTCAAATGGCTGCTTTCACTGAGCACCACTGTTGTGAGTTCATCAATGCTGAGTGGCTCCTGTTCTGCAGCCCTTTCCTGTTACTTATTCAGAGTGGTAAGCTATCCTGCAGTTCCATATCAGCTTGCTTAGTCATTCACCTTTGGTAGACATTAGGTTTGCTTTTAGCTGTTAAAAATAAAGCTGTGAGCATTAATATACTTTGGTGGGGGGGGGTTGTTTGTTTTTATTTTTTATTACTATTATTTTTTATGTGTATGAGTGTATTGCCTGCATGTATATGAGTGCACCCGTGTCGAGCAATGCCGTGGAGGTCAGAAGAGGGTTTCAGATTCCCCTGGAACTGGAGTTAAGGACGGTTAGTAGCCGTCATGTGGGTGCTGGGAATCAAACTCGGGTCCTCTGCAAGAGCAGTCAGTGCTCTTAACTGCTGAGCCATATCTCCAGCCCCTTGTTTTGGTCTTTTTGAGACAGGGTCTCCCTGTAGCCCCAGTTGGCTTAGAACTTGCTATGTAGACCAGGCTGGCCTTGAACTCACAGATCTGCCTGCCTCTGCCTCCTAATTGCTGGGATTAAAAGCATGCACCACCACACCTGGCAATATACAAGACTTTGTATAGATATATTGGTGTGTGGTGACACTGTCATTTATATGTGCATTTCTTTAGATAGCAAATGAATGAACATTCGCATTTTCTCTTGTGAATTATCAGTTGTTTACATAATAGAATAAAGCCGGAGTTACATTTTTTGGACAAACTACATATCACTGATAGTAATTTGTTATATTTGTGGGTTTAATGTTTTACATAGTCAATCCTGTTAGAAGTTATCATCCCTCTGTGAATAGGTATCTTTTTTTCTCTGTGGTACCAGGGATCCTGATGTCCAGGGCCTTGTACAGGTTAAGCAAGTGCTCTACCACTGAGGTATATTCCCAGAAGATAGGTTCCTAAGGCTATTTTCTTCAAATTATTTCTATATTTTTCTCCTAGCCCATTTTATACTTGATCATAAAAGCAAGATTTTTTTTTTCTCCTATGCTGTTTCAAGTTGGGGGCCTTGACACATGTTATGTAAATGTTCTACTTCTGAGCTACTTTCCTAGCCCACTGTATGGCAAATACATGAGTAGAGAAAGAACTGAATATGAGCTCTGAAACAGCCAGTTTTTTATTACAGAAGCCTGAGTACTAGTTGTTACTTCTTGAACTTAAGTTTTTCCCTTTGTAAATGGGAATTATATATGCTATATGTGAAACCACTTCAAAAGGTCATGAATAGTCACAAAAAAGCAATACTATGTTAACTGCTCCCTTAACAAAGTTTTATTTTCATTACCATATATTCATTGGGCATAGTAATGAGTTTCATATAAGTCTATCAGGTCCTTTGATCACATTACTCTCTCTGTATCCTACCCTTTCTCCTCCTAGACCCTTTCAGCACCGCCCCCTTCAGTTTTACTTCTACTTTCATGACATGCATAAACATGATTTTTTTGTTGTTTTTTAAAACTTTTTATTTTTATGTGTATGAGTGTATGTAGGTAAGTGCATCCATGTTGTGCAATGCCTGCAGAGGTCAGAAGAGGGTGTCAGATTCCCTGGAACTAGAGTTAAGAGACAGTTGTTAGCTGCCATGTGGGTGCTGGGAGTTGAACCTGGGTCCTCTGCAAGAACAGTCAGTGTGCTCTTAACTGCTGAGTCCTCTAGCCCCATATACAGATGATTTTATGAGTATATAAAATCCGAGATCCACTATAAAATCTGAGATCCACAAATGAGAGAAAACATGGGAGATTTGCCTTTCTGTGTCTGACTTATTTAATATGATCTTTAGTTAGATCCACTTTCCTGCAAAGGACATAATTTTGGTTCTTTGTGGGTGAATTAAACTATTACACACACACACACACACACACACAGACCACATTTTCATCTGTTTACAGACACCTAGACCGATTCTATAACTTGGCTACTGTAAGTGTAGATGTACAAGTTTCTGTGGTCTGTTGACAGAGTCCTTCAGCCATCTACCCAGGAGTAAATAGCTGAGTCATATAGTCCTATTTTTAGTTTTTTTGAGAAACCTCTGTATTTATTTCCATAATGGCTGAACTAGTTTGCATTCCCACTAGCAGTATATAAACAGTTGACTGAGGTGAGATGGAATCTCAGTGCAATTTTAATTTTCCTGATAGTTAAGGCTGTTGAACATTTTATATGTTTATTTACTATTTGCAGCTCATCTTTTGAAAACTAAGACTATTTTTTTTTAAACAAAAGTATATATTTGGCAATATTGAGTCTACCATATAAGTAACCTGTCTGCCTTTTACCCAGGTATTGGGAGATGAGAGAGCAGCGCACCCCTACTCTGAAAGGCAAGCTGGTTCAGAAAGCTGATCAGGAGCAGCAGGACCCTCTGGAGTACCTCCAGTCTGACGAGGAGGACGATGAGAAGAGCGGCGCCCAGCGCCGACTGCAGGAGCAGCGGGAGAGGCTGCATGGGGCCCTGGCACTCATCGAGCTGGCCAACCTGACAGGGGCACCACTCCGCCAGTAGCCCCTACACTGACTCCACTGTACAAAGTACTGCCCAGCATACTTACAAAGTAGATCCTTGGGCATAAGCTAAGCACCTTATTTGCTTATCATAGGCTGCTATTCTGTAGAATTTTATGAAGAATGTCATTGCCTCAGACAAATGGGGTGAGAGAGAATTGCACTTTTTTTTTATATGGAAATGGATTTGATGTAAAGTATAAAATATTTTGTAAATATGGACTGCACAGTACAGGGTAGAAAGCTACACATTGTGGGAAGCTAGATTTTGCAAGTTTAATGCATTCATTGGAAGCAGTTCTCACAGAAAGCACTTTGTGAATAAGACATTTGTGTGAAAAAAACAGAATGGTACAAATAGCCAAAGAAGGTTGAAATAGATTATTTATAAGATCATTTTTAACAATGTATTTTAGTGTGTGTGACAATACTGTAAACACTGAAGCAAGAAAGTATGAGATATATATATAAGATACATATTTTTAAATTGCAAAGTAGCATGCCCAATAGGGCTAGAGAAATGGAGGCCAACTATTTGGAAAGATGCTGTAAGTTACAGACCTGGACCTGGAAAATAGGTATTTGAGGATCTTGATGAGATAATAGTTAGGAATTTTTTAAAAATTGGAGTAAAATCAGTCTTATTCCATCTTTCTGGGGCTTTTTAACTCACTATAATGTTTAAGCTTGGAAAGCACTTGTCACCCCTAGCTTGTTAACTTGGGGACTTTTGCACATTTTACAATTCTTGTTTGCTGAAAGTGAGTGATTAATCTTGCAAAGTCTAGGTAACATGGCAATTGGTGCATATGTGCATATACACCACTTACGTCTATTATGAGCCCTGTTATGAGATTTGGGACTTGTTTGTGTTAATAAAAGGGACATCTGCAGGGTTGTTTTGTAATGAAATGTTTTTGGTCTTTTGTTAGTAAACACTAAATTGTAATTGTACTGCTTGTTTAGCGTTCTTAGCAAATGGAAGCCTCCATATTTATATTTTGAGTGCATATTGTCACCTTTCTGCTTTACCTCAGAATAACATGCCAAGCTACTTTGTGTTCACTAAATTTAGCTACCAGTTAAACACTTCAGAAATATTAACTACTCAAATACGTAGGCTTCTGGAATAGTTTTTAACTGCAAGTGTGTTAAACGCTGGTTCAAAACCATTTTTTTCCCAAATAACCATCACACTGTGTACTAAGGCATGAGCAGAAAAACCAGGGACTGAGCAGTCTATCTCCTTTATGTAGTCAGAAATCTACTACTTAGCTTTTTTTTTTTTTTTATGAGCTGAGCTACTTGATATGCATAGCATGGTGATTATGGATTCCTTGATTGGAGTAAACTTCAGAGTAATAGGGGAAGATGGGCTTCTTGGTGCCTTTTTCTTTGAGTTGAGGTAGCACCCTACAAGTGTAATTTACACATTTAGAATGTAGGCCTTGTTATCCAAAAATCCCACTGGGTTGCAGTACACAGGTAATCAAAATGTATAGCCTTGGGGAAGGGGAGGCAAGGAAATGCCTGGACAAAAGTGTGAAGCTGAAGGTAGGACAGTTACAAATAATGTGTATGATGAGGACATGCTTTAAAAATGGAATTCCTCTGTATAGTCAATTACCAATCTTTAGGGGGGGTTGTAATGAGAGAATTTATATTTGTAATGGTCTGAGAATTTTGTTTGTACTCTGGTATGTAGAGTTTAACTTGGAGCACTTAAGTATGGTAAGAGAGACCATAGCATCTGAATTTTCTTGGTTGGGGTTCAATATTTTCTCTAGAATTTTTCCTTTCAGAAATGGGAGCATGAACTGAAATGCAATTGACTCATCAGCCTTGGGAAGTTTAAAATCTGATCGACTTTCCTAAAGAAGGAAGGCAGTACAAATTTGAAAAACACCAATATTAGCCAGTTCTCAGATGATAAATTTTAAAGTCTTCCAAAAGTAAGGGCTTTGTTTCTCCAGTTGGCTTTTGTCAACCACAATAATTATTTTCAGAAGTATTTTTTATTTGTATAATTGGAACAGTTTAAGAAATTATTACAACTGCTTACCATTGGACATGTTTTAAAGGGTTCTTTTTTTGATATAAGCTATATACTTGGACAAAATACATTGGCATCTAAAATATGAAGTGTGTTAAGACTGCTTTTTGTTTTAAAAATGTGGTTTACATTCAGATTTTTGAAGTGTTTTATGCTTCATACAGCTAAGTTGTTTGGCAGAGTTAACAGCATATTAATAAACATGCTGTAATTTTAAAGGATGCTTTGAATAAAACTTTATTTTAATTTAAAGCTCAAAGTACATGGTCATTCTTGAGGTTTTATAATTTGTTTCTATATCAAAAATATAACTATGGTACAAAAACCTAAAATTTAACCCTACATCCTTGTATCAACATTCTAAAATTATTTTGGCATATTTTCTATTTCAGTCTCATCTCAGTCTTGTTTTTTTTTTTTTTTTTT
>NW_008357490.1:569558-580673 GCF_000622305.1 Nannospalax galili
GGGGTGGTGGTGGTGGTTTGAAACAGGATCTCTCTGTAGCCCCAGCCATAGACCAGGCTGGCCTTGAACTCAGAGATTCGCCCACCTATGCCTCCCAAGTGCTGGGATTAAAGACATGGGCCACAATGCCTGGCTCCTCAGCTATCTTTTTTACACAGTATGAATTGCTATTCCTTTAAAATTATGGTCTTGGGATGGAGAGTTGGCTCAGTGGTTGAGCACTGACTACTCTTGCAGAGGGCCCAGGATTGATTCCCAGCACCCACATGGTGGCTAACACCTATCCAGAACTCAGATCCAGAGGGATCTGATGCCCTCTTCTGAGCAATGCCCTCTGGGCATTGCATGACACAGGTGCATTTACATATATGCAGGCAATACACTCATACACATAAAATAAAAATAACATATTTTAAGCCAGTCCTTTAATCCCAGGACTTGGGAGGCAAAGGCAGATGGATATTTGAGTTGGCGGCCAGCTGGGGCTACAGGGAGACCCTGCCTCGAAAATAAGATAAATAAAAATAGATATTTTAAAATTACGGTCTTTTAGATTGTGACTATTTAACTTATCTGATTCATTATTACAGTGTTAGAAATACACTGGGGCTGGGGAGGTAAAGGGCCTGCTGCACAAGCATGAGGACCTGAGTTTGAATTCCCCAGCACTGGGGTCCAGAGACTGGTGGATGACAGGGGTGGGGTTCACTGGCTCCAGCCAGCCTAGCTGAAATGGCCAGCCCAGGTTCAGTAAAAACAAGGTCAGCCTTTGGCCTTCATGCCTGCATAGATGAACTTACCTACACACATATGTGCACACACACGCTACCCTGGTGTGGTTAAGTGTTTCTTGTTTTTTCTTTTAATACAATTTTTGTTGGGGGTTGGGGGAGCCTATGCAGTGGCTTCTATGTGAAGGTCAGAGACCAGCTTATGGGAGTTGACCCTCCTTCCCATCATGTGGGTTCTGGGGATTGAACTCAGGTCATCAGGCTTGGTGGCAAGTGCCTTAACCCACTGAGCCATCTCACAGGACCTTTAAACTATTGCCAGCGAGCCTTATCCCAGGTTTTAAATTAGGGTAAGAGGTTGAGATTTCATTTCCGTTACGGATGTGTTGAGTTTGGAATCACTTTGCCAAGAACTCAAAACCCACTAGGTTTTCTTTTTACCTGATTTATTTTGGTTGATCTATGGTTGAGCACTTGGAATGACAAGATTAACCTGTCCTGTCGTGCAGAAGGATCTCGTAAGCAATTCTTTAATCAGGTTGTGGGATGACAGTTTAATATTGACAGTATAGAAGTATGTAGGTGGGAACAAATGGGAAAGTGGTGAGGATTACCATTAAGTGTATGTACGCCTGTACACACATATGCCTGGAATAGTCCTTGGGGCTCATGCATGCTAGGCTGTAAAGGGACTTTAAACTGTTTTTCAAAGTTTGAAGAGTGGCGAGAAACAATAGATCTTTTGGAGGAAATCAGCCAAAATAACTAAGATTTTTCTAATATGTGTATATGTGTGAAAGATCTAATAAATTTTGAATTATGTACATATGTGTGTCTGTGTGCATGAGTATCTGCACATGGAGGCCAGAGACGTAGGTTCCCCGTGGAGCTGGGGTTACAGGCAGTTCTGAGTGGCTGGACATGGGTACCAGCAACTTGAGTCCTCTGAAGAGCAAGGGCTCTTAACCTCTGAGCCATTTCTCCAGCCTATAGCTCTGATTTTTAAAAAATTTAAGTGCCTTTGTTTTCTTTCCTTGGGGTAATTTGGGCTCTTCTGGCCAAAATCTCAGGTGCTAATTTCTCAACAATTGTGCTTTCCATCCAGGCCTTAACCGCGCAGTTTCCAGACCTGCTGTTGAGAGCGTGGTGCAGGTCGGCCGTTCTAGCATTGATACAGATAAGCTTTAGCCTTATTTAACAGGAAAGCTTTAGCATTTCTAAAAGTCTAAAGTTTCAGGATTTTAAAATTACTTAGGACCGAAGATTCGGGACAATGCAGTAGCAGGCGACTCCTGAGGCCTTTATTCACCGAAGCAGGGCGCCTCCGCGGCTGCACCACGGGAGGGGGGGCGAGGAAGTGAGCCCTGGGGCCTGGGAGGACAGGATCTTCCAAAAAGCCACCACCCCCACTCCCGCTGTTCCGGTCCTGGAAACTTAGCAGTTCTAAGCTAGAAACAACATTCCTATCAGCTGGTGACCGGGTAGATCAGTGACACTGCCGCGCGGTTAACCGGCTCAGACCACACAGGCCCGGGTAGGCAGGTTCCGTGTATCAGGGCCCCAAACCGTGAAGTCCACCTGGCGCCCCGAGCCCGGCCCGCAGACCTGGGAACCTACCGGGCACTCACTTGGAAGGGGCGCAGGGAACTTTCCCGCGGTGTGTGAAAGGTTCTGTATTGCGTGGATGCTCCGACGGATTGCTCTGTCAAAACGTATCTCAAACAGGACTCTGGACAAAAAAGTTGATGCGGGGGCGGAAGCAAACCAACCTGGAGGTGTCGCCGCCGGAGGGGGCGGTAGGACCGAAGGCTTTCCTGCTGTCCCCAGCGCGCGGGCGCACTCGGGGCGTGGGGCGGGCCGCGATCGGGGTTCGCGCCCCGGCTCTTCCTGTTCCTGCCGCGCCCTCTTCTCCGACCGTCGGGGGCGGGGACCAGACGGCAGGCGGGGAGATGGAGGGCGCCGATTCCGATGCGCGGCTGCCCTCCCGGCTGGCCAGGCTGCTGTCGGCGCTCTTCTACGGGACCTGCTCCTTCCTCATCGTGCTGGTCAACAAGGCGCTACTGACCACCTATGGGTGAGCCAGGGTGTGCAGGGCACGAGGTGGCTGGGGCCTGCAGAGACACCACCCCACCTTGTTAGAGTCACCACCCATAAAGTATTTCCACTCTCAGGGATAAGAGGCACCGAGCTGAACCTGGAGGGCCAGAGTCACATGCTTTGAATAAGTACATTAGCTGAGCTAAAAATGCATATTTACTTGTTTTAACACAGGGATTCAGTGGGAAGATCAGGCTTGACTAAAACTCAGATCTCAGCCGCCCGGGTGCTGGGATTAAAGGTGTTCGGTAGCACAAACCTAAATGTGATTTTAATGAATAATTAAAGAAAATCTTTTTGATATTTTGAGCAGGGTCACATGCAGCCCAGGCTGGCTTCCTACTCCCTAGTAGGCAAGGATGACCTTGAACTTCTGATCCTCCAACCTCCACTTCCTGAGTGCTGGATTGCAGTTGTGCAACACCACACCTTTTTATAGGGTGCTGGGAATGGAACCTAATTCTTTGCCCTTTGTTAACTAAGCTATATCCCCAGCTCCAAGCAACAAATGTTGACATTCCACAAATTAGACCTGTGCTGGTAATCTCATATGGATAGGCCATTCTCAAATAACCAGCATGCTAATGGAAAACAAGGAGGAGCAATTAGGGGTTTCTGAGTTTTTTGGAATAGAGTGAAGTGTAAATCTGTGCTATCTTGAAGTTATTTGCAAAGAGTCCTGAAGGAACTGTGGGTTTAAACCTAGCCCCACTGGTGAGAGTTCTGTTCCTTGGCACTGGTCCATACTTAGCAGTTTCCTCAGATGACAAACCTGACTGATTACTAGCCTGGGAGTGAGCTCCCAGGGCTTTGTCAGAGCCACCACAAGTGAGGGCTCTGTGTCAACTACCCTACAGCAAGAACACACAGCATTTAGAGCCCAGAGAGTCAGTCAGATGCCTTTTTGTTTTGGATTTGGAAAAACTGAGAGCCCCATCAGCTCCACAAGTTGGAAGTCCAATAGATATTTATTGAGCACCTACTGTGTGCTGAACCCGTGGTAGGCACCAGGGAACGAGTAGAGACAGCATGAAACCTCTTCAATGGAAGCTCTGTTTCAGTGCTAGAGAATAAACAAGCAGGTTCAAGAACAGTAAGGCAATAACCCAAAGTGATGGGGTCATGTGGTTGGTGCCAAAACATTTCAGGCAGGAAGGAACAAAAGCTTGGCAGAAAGGAACAGGGAGAAGCTCACCAAGGAAAGGTATGAGCATGTGCCCCAGTGGTGGGAGACACCACTAGAGCTATGCAGGGAAGGCAGGAGTCAGAGCCCTCCTTCTGCTCAGTGATAGTTACTGTATCCCCAGGATGTGCCCTGCCACTGTGCCAGGCATGTAGGTAGCTGAAATTACATTTGTGTGTGTGTGTGTGTGTGTGTGTGTGTGTGTGTGCGCGCGCGCGCGCGCACCACCACAGTATGCATGTGGAGCTCAGAGGACAATTTTTGGGAGTTGGTTCTGTCCTACCATGAAAGTCCTGGGAATTAAATTCAGATTTTCAGGCCTGGAGGCAGTCACCTTTATGCACTGAGCCATCTTACTGGCCCTAACTAGTAATGTTTGTACTCTGCCAGGTGTGGCTATGCATGTTCAAGAGAAAAAACTAAGGCAGGAAAGGGAGTGTGGGGTGAGAAAGGATCCATAGTGTTAGCATGGTTGGCAAGGTGCCATGAAGAAGGTGAATATTTGACTTCACTGGTTTTTGAGTGTTTTGCCTGTGTATATCTATATACATGCACCATGTGTGTGTAGTGACCACTAAGGCCAGAAGAGGGCATCGGCTCCCTTGGAGCTGGGGTAACAGGTGGTTGTGAAGTGCTTGACTTGGGTGCTTGGACTGAACCTTGGTCCTTTGCAAGAGTAGCCAGTGCTCTTAATTGCCCTATACTGGTTTATTTTAAAGGACATTATAAAGGATGCTGATGAATAAAGAGATGGGGAGGACATGGTATGGGAGGAGGAGCACAGAGCTTCTGTGACCTTCTGGCCCTCTAGGATCTTCTAGATGCCCAGCTCATTCAGAAGCAGTCTAAGCACTGTCCTCTTAGGGTTTTATGAAAGTTTCTAAGTTATCAACCATTAGTTATCTGAAGGGGACATTAAGCTAGGGCCTGAGTGAGGTGAGGGAGTGAACCACTCGAAGAGATGGGGAAGAGTATTCCAGATGTGTAAGAGTGAAGAGTTTGGGCAGAAATGGTATAAGGTTCGTTCTAAGTAACTGGTGACTTGCCTTGGAGGGCATTGTTCTGAGTGAGCTGGAAGCTCAGGGAGGTCAGATAAGACCTCAGTCAGTCTGGTTCCTTGTTGAGAGACAGGGAGGCCAGGGTGGAAAGAGGAGATCGTGATAGCTTTCACTTTTTTTTAAATTTTTTTTTGAGACAGGGTCTCCCTGTAGCTCCGGCTGCCCTGGAACTCACAGAGATCTGCCTGCCTCTGCATCCCAAGTGCTGGGACTACAGGCATGCGCCACCATGGCTGGCTTCACTTATATTTTTTAAAAAAATTTTTTATGTATATTAGTGTTTTGCCTGCATGCCTGTCAGTGCACCCTTGTTATGCAATGGGTATCATGTCCCCTGGGACTGGAGTTAAGGATCATTGTTAGCTGCCATGTGGGTGCTAGGAACCAAACCTGGGTCCTCTGCAAGAGCAGCCAATGCTCTTAACTGCTGAGCCATGGAAGGTGGAGAGGAGGAGACTTCCAAGAAAATGTTTGGGCTGGGATGAGGCTTAATTGGCAGAGTGCTTGCCTCACATTCTTAAGACTGGTTCAATCCCCAGCACTGCATAAACTGTCATGGTGGTGCACACCCGTAATCCCATTATTTGGGAAGTGGAGGTAGGAGGATCCAAAGTTTAAAGTCATCCTTAGCTACATAGCAAGTTTAAGGCCAGCTACAAGAGAACTTGTCTCAAAAAAAAAAAAAAAAAAAAAAAATCAAGAAAATGCCAGAATCTGCAATTAAAAATGAGATATGCTGTGGGCTGGCAGGCAATTGTGTCAGGAAGGCTGAAGATGAAGACTCTTGCGCTTGAGCTTGCTGGCCTCAACTGCCTGGCCAGTGTTTGAAGACAAGGAATGCCCAACCAGGACCAATTTGAGTTCACTCTAAAGCTGGGTATAGCTGGCTACAAAGAGATCTGGGACTGAACTCTGAGGCTGTTGGGACTGGAGTAAAAGCAGGATTGTCTAGGGCCTGTGGTCAGCTGGTCACACTTGCGATTCATGATGGTTGTGTGGGCAGGCTGGTGCTGAGGGTTTTGTGTTTCCTATTAATACTCTTCTCTGTGACATGAAAGAATTTACTGATGATGTTTAATGAATAAAGCTGGGCCTAGTGGTACACACCTCTAATATCAGCACTCAGGAGGTAGAGGTGGAAGCAGGAGGGTAACCAAGTGTGAAGACAGCATGGGCAACATTGGGTACCCTTGTCTCAAAAAACCCCCAAACAAACAAGAAATTGAATTCAGTTCAACAAATATTTGCCCAGCACTTGCTCATTGTGATTTGCCAGAGGCTTTGGGCCTTTGTGTGTGTGAATGTGTACGTCTGTGTGTCTGTGTGTGTAGATGTTTGTGTGTATTTGTGGGTGCAGGTGCATGTGTATACATGTGTGCCCATGTGGAGGCTAGAGGTCAATGTCGTTATATTCCTCAGTCCCTCTCTGATTTACTTTTCAGACAGGGCCTCTCACTGGAGCTGGCGGATTGCCAGCAAGCTCCAGGAATCTTCCTGCCTCTACCTCTTAGCACTGGGAATCCAAACTCAGGTCCCCATGCTTGCTGTCAAGCACTTAACCCACTGAGTCGTCTCCCTAGATTTCAGAGTCAGATTGTTGAAGGAGCTGTGCCCACATACTTCCTTACTTCGCTCCAAGAATTGAGTTCACAGATTGGTAAACTGGGTCTGTGGCACTGACCTTTAGTTAGTTCTCATACTTGCTTGTACCTGGGAGTTTGAGGCTAGCTTGGGCGACACAGGGAAACTGTTGGAACAACAAACAAGTGCTCCCCCAAACAAAAACCCCAGAAATGTACAAAGACAATAATAATGATCCCTAGTCCCACAACTTAGATCCGACATCTTTAAATGTCTATTTTTTTATATTAATTTTTTAGTTATTTTGAGACTGGCTCTCCCTGAAGCCCAAGCTGGCCTGGAACTGGATATGTAGACCAGCTGGCCTCAATCTCATGGAAATCTACTTGTCTCTGCCTCTCAAGTGCTGGAATTAAAGATGTGAAGTTATGTGCCATTACACCTATTTTTTTTTTTTTTAGAAAGGCATTCTGTCATGGTCATTTAAAAGAATTCAAATAAGAGAAACTTTAGATTGAAATTTTTAAAAATTATTACATTTATGTGGGGATAATTTCAGACATAGTTTTGGCTGGAGGAATGAATACATAGATCATAGTTGGAGAAAGATGTACAGGTTGAATTACTTTTTGCAGAAATTCATCTATAAGTATTTTTTGCTCATTTGTTTCTAAGTGTTCTTAATCCAAATAGAAATGGGGAAAGGTAGACTCTAAGGATTACCTGGATATCTACCTACTTATTTTTTTTAAGAGATTTTTTTTTATTTTTAATTAAGTGTGTGTGTGTGTGTGTGCGTGCGCCCATGTGTGTATCTAAGTGCAGGTACCCTTGGCAACTGTCAGATCCCCTGGATCTGGAGTTACAGGCAGGTATGAGTTGTCCCACATGGGTGTTTGGAAACAATGTGGGGTCATTTGCAAGAGCAATACATGCTCTTAACTACTGAGCCCTTTCTCCAGCCCTGTTTTGTTTTGTTTTTGTTGGGACAGGGTTTCATGTAGCCCAGGCTGGTCCTGAGGGCACTATGAAGCCAAGGATGACCCTGAACTTCTGGTCTTCCTTCCCCCATCTCCTCAGTGCTGGGATACAGATGTGCACCATTCTACCTGGTTTGTGTGGTGCTAGGGATCCAACCCAGGGCTTTGTTCATGCTAGCAAAGCACTCTACCAGCTGGTCTACATCAACAGTCCACACTGCCTACTTCTTATTCTGAAAATTTTCAAGCACGATGAACAATGGAAAGCTAAGCATAGTGAGTGAGCACTTGTCCATACAGCACTGAAAGGTGGTAACTGTTCACATTGTTATGTTTGCTTCCTCACCATTGAAAATCCTTGAGGACATCATAGTATGTGCAGGCTCAGGAATGCTTCAGCACATCTGTCCTGCCACACAAATGTACTTACACAGTACCAGTTTTCACTTTTATCAAACTTACTAGTTTCCTAAAGTAGTCTAACACCTCATTTACAATCATCTCATTTGGTCCCAACTTGTTTTAATATTTTTTAAAAACTACTTGAATTAAGCTGGACGAGGTGGCACACGCCTTTAGTCCCAGCACTTGGGAGGCAGAGGCAGGCAGATCTCTGTGAGTTCAAGGTCAGCCTGATCTACATAGTAAGTTCCAGGCCAGCTGGGGTTATAGGGAGACCCTGTCTCAAAAAGGCAAAAAACGAAACAAAGCAAAACTTGAATCAAATTTAGTTAAGTCTCATGAAATGCACACAGTTACATAATTTTCTTTTACTCATTTATTCATTCTTTTTCATGCAGTATAAACATTTCTGGCAGGATTCCTTTATAACTGGCTCTGTGACTTTCATATCATATCATGGTAGGGACTGCCCCACCAGTTGGCTTTGTCTGAGACTTTAAATCAGATGGGCATCCCAAGTTGCACTCATGTGAAATTTCACTTTAACTGAATTTAGTGGAGAAAAGAAAAATGGACATTTAGCTCAACAAATAGCTGATTTTCTTTTCCTTTATTTTTTTAAATTTATTTTTATTTTATGTGTATGAGTGTTATGCCTGCATGTAGGTAAATGCACCTGTGTCGTGCAGTGCCCACAGAGGACTGAAGAGGCTGTCGAATCCCCTGGGACTGGAGTTACGGACAGTTGTTAGCTGCCATGTGGGTGCTGGGATTCGAACCCAGGTCTTCTACAAGAACAGTGAGTGTTCTTAACCAATAAGCCATCTCTCCAGCCCATTTTCCTTTATTTTTTAAGATGTTGCTGCATACCAGGAAAACCCTCTACCACAGAGCTACGACCATAGCCCATACTTTTCAAATATAGTCATATCTGGAAGGGAAGCGATTTCCCAGCATACCCAAAGCACTAAATGCTCAAGTCCCTAAATGGTGCATTATCTACATTTACCTGCACACATCCCCCATATACCAGAGCAACAAATGCCTTTACAAATGCAAGGAAGCCAGGACTGGAGTGATGGCGCAGTGGTTAAGAGCACTGACTGCTCTTGCAAATGACCTGGGTTCGATTCCCAGCAGCCACATGGTGGCTACCAACCATCCTTAACTCCAGTTCCAGGGGAATCTGAAGCTCTCTTCTGACACGGCCACACTCATATACATGCAGACAATACACTCATACACATAAAATAAAAATAATAAATAACCCCCTCTGTTTCCTGGGCCTGCAGGACCCACAGGCCTCTCTTCAACCCGCAGGCTTTTCTCTCTTGAGTAAGTCGATTGGGCCCTCCATACCTTGACTCCCCCAACATCACTCACCCTCCCATCTCCCCTGCCGGTCTCTCCTCCTATCCTGGGCCTTATCCCATTCCTTGTCTTAGTGCCCCAGACACCTGGTAAACCACCACTGCTTCTTCCAGATCCTGTGCATCCAGAGCAACTCAGTTCCTTCTCGGTCCCGGGGGCGCTCCGGGCCTGGCCCCACCCTCACCTCTCTCTGCCTCCCTGGGTCTGCACAATCCACCAGCCTCTTTCCTGGATGCCAGGGCTGACTTTTCCTCTTCCTGGTCCTTTGCATCCAGACCAACCCAGCTCCTCAGTGCAGTCCCCAGGGGCCCTTGGAGCTGCCTCCCTCCCCTATAGGGAGTGCTCTGGGCCCCAGGCGTGGTGTGCGCGGGTATCTCGGGGTCTCCGCCACACCTGGCTGGTCTAGGCGCGGGTCTGGCCACAAGCGTCTCTGGCCCTGGCTCACGTCCCGTGTCTCTGACTGCGCGTATTTGGTGCTGAGAGCTTCTCTGCTACTGGAGCATTGTCCAGACGAATTCTGTCCCTATTTCACCCATGTACTTTCCTCAGGATGCGACCTTCACTGGCCACTGAACCACGTGGGAAGAGTACGGAAACAGCAAAAGCTCTGATGTCCGTGGGTCGGTAATGAGGGAGTGCACCCCCCGGAGAGATTGGATCGCCGGTAGTAAGACACAAGACTCAGGCTTGGCTCAGTCTGTGTTTACAGCTTTATTAAGTATCTCTGCTCCAGCTCCTGCTGATCCAGCTCTCTGGGACCCAATCGCTGGGACCCAATCTCCGGGACCCAATCTCTGGGACCCAATCTCCGACTATTAAGAGAAGACTAGGATATTTATACCATGGGGGTAGTGGTAAAAGCTTTTAGATACTTTGTGAGGCATTCTATTTACATATGGTAGTGTGTTTCTGCCATGCAGCCAGACAGCTGACTACCCAGAAAAATCACACAGGAAGGCATGGAACCCTTCAGAGCCAAAGGCCATGTTTACGAAAGATGCCAGGAAGGCACCCTGCTATGAAAGGATCCCCAGCACATAATCCCGAGCTGCATGAGCTGTCCGGACATGAAGGGACTTCTACTTTGCATAACAGAGGTCCCCAACACTCCCCCATCTTCCTTTGGGTTGGTATGGCCATCTCTGGGTGGCACGGCCACCAACTGCACTAGACCAGCATCTTTCCTGGGCCCGGCTCCCAGGCCAGTCCAACCCCCAAATTCCTGACCAAAGTCTATCCTGGAGAGGTCCAAACCTTAGGAGAAAGCCTGAGAGCATCTGATCCTCATCTGACTTGGGCCTCTGTGGGAACTCCTGAAGACAAAAGCAATCTGGCCACTCCAATGTAAAATCAAAAGAGAGAACTGGAAGCTTAGACAAACCAGCCTTGCATACCCAAAAATTAAACCACAAAGACACATAAAATTCACAAAAAGAAGCAGACCAAAACTTGAAGACTTGAGTCTCACACAAGAATCAAAAACTACAAAAGAAATTCACATGTCAAAATCGCAGAGATAAAACATGAAAAGCCAAAATACCATATCACCACCAATTACCAATAGTCCTCTAGAATAGTACAATGAGAACCCCTTAGAGATAATGCAGGACATGGAACTCAAAAGAACAATTATAAACATGATAAAAGAATTCAGTGAATTTAAAGAACACACAAATAAATCAAAGAACTGAAGGAAGATAGGGATAAACTTC
>NW_008357490.1:581656-582773 GCF_000622305.1 Nannospalax galili
CTTTTTGTTGTCTGCAAGAAACTCATCTCATTTTAAAGGACAGACACTATCTCAAAGTGAAAGGATGGAACAAAATATACCAAGCAAATGGCACTAAGAAAAAAGCAGGCATAGCAATCCTAATATCGGACAAAATAGACTTTAAACTGAAACTAACCAGAAAAGACAAAGAGGGCTATTTCATCTTGATCAAAGGAACAATCAGTCAAGAAGATATTACAATCATGAACATATATTCACCAAACACTGGTGCACCCAACTTCATAAAAACAATACTACAGGACTTTAAGACCCAGATTAATCCCAACTCATTAATAGTAGGGGACTTCAATGTCCCCACTGTCTCCATTAAATAGGTGAACAGGGCAGAAAGTTAACAGAGAGACATCTGAATTAAAGAATACCGTATATCAAATGGACTTAACAGATATCTACCAAGTAGTCCACCCAAGCACCAAAGGACATACTTTCTACTTAGCACCCCATGGAACCTTCTCCAAAATTGACTGTATACTGGGGCACAAAACAAACCTCAACAAATACAAAAAGATTGAAATAATTCCATGCATTCTATCAGGCCACAATGCAATATAGCTTACAATCAACACTGGAGGAAGCCCTAATCACCACATGAGCACATGGAGATTAAACAACACACTCCTGAATGATGAATGGGTCAAAAGAGAAATTAAGAAAGAAATAAAAGTATTCCTGGAACTAAATGAAAAGGACAATACAACACAACAAAACCTCTGGAACACACTGAAAGCGGCCTTAGAGGGAAGTTTATAGCTCTAAGTGCCTACATCAAAAAATCGGAACGAACACAAATAAATGACTTAACATCGCAACTCAACACACTTGAGAAGCAACAGCAAACAAAACCCAAACCCAGCAGACAAGAATAATAACAAAAATCACAGCAGAAATTAACGAAATTGAAACAAAGAAAACAATACAAGAATGAACAATTCCAAGAGCTCGTTCTTTGAAAAGATAAACAAGATTGACAGACCGCTAGCCCAGTTAACCAAAAGAAAGAAAGAGGACCTCCAAATCAACAAAATCAGAGATGAAAGGGGAAACATCAACAAGAGACACCAGAAAGATACAGAAC
>NW_008357490.1:582846-583327 GCF_000622305.1 Nannospalax galili
CCCATAACACAAAAAGAAATTGAAACAGTAATACAAAACCTCCTGAATGAAAAAAAAAACAGTACCAGATGCATTTACGGAATTCCATCAGACATTTAAAGAAAGTCTACATCCAATACTACTTAATTTATTCCAAAAGATAGAAATGGAGGGAGAACTTCCAAATTCCTTCTATGAAGCCAGCATCACTCTAATGCTAAAGCCAGGTAAAGATACAGCCAAAAAAGAAAAGTATAGATCCATATCCTTAATGAACATAGATGTAAATATTCTCAACAAGATACTTGCAAACCACATACAGATAGATACACATCAAAAAGATCATCCACCATGATCAAGTTGGCTTTATCCCACAGATGCAGGGATGGTTCAATATACGTACGTCAATGAACATCATAAACCATATAAATGGACTCAAAGATAAGAACCACGTGGTCATCTCAATAGATGCAGAGAAGGCCTTTGACAAAATTCAACATGC
>NW_008357490.1:583717-584718 GCF_000622305.1 Nannospalax galili
ATTCAGGAAACTGGCAGGTTATAAAATTAATCTACAAAAGTCTGTAGCCTTTCTATATACCAATAACAAGCAATCAGAAAGAGCACATGGAAACATTCCCCTTCACAATGGCTGGGAAAAAAAGAAAATATCTCAGAATAAATCTGACCAAAGACATTAAAGATGCCTATAATGAAAATTTTAAATCACTAAAGAAAGAGATTGAGGAAGACATCAGAAGATGGAAGGACCTCCCATCTCATCAATTTGACCTCCCATCTCATGAATTAATATTGTGAAAATGACCATCCTACCAAAACTCATTTATAGATTCAATGCAATGCCAATCAAAATCCCCATGACATTTTCCACAGAATTGGAATGAACCATCCTAAGATTCATATGGAAGCACAAAAGACCTCGGATAACTAAAACAACCCTGAGCACTAAGAGCAATGCTGGGGAATTACTATACCAGATTTTATGCTGTATTACAGAGCTATAGTCATAAAAACAACATGATACTGGCACAAAAATAGACCCATAGATCAATGGAACAAAGTTGAAGACCCAAATATAAGTACATTCAATTTCGGCCACCTGATATTTGACAAAGGGGCCAAGAACATTCACTGGAGGAAAAACAGCATGTTCAGCAAATGTTGCTGGCAAAACTGGATCTGCACCTGTTGAAGAATGAAACTAAACCCCTATCTTTCACCCTGCACAAAAGTCAACTCCAAATCGATCAAAGACCTCACTGTAAAGCTGAAACTCTGAAATTGTTAGAAGAAAACATTGGTAATAACCTACAAGATATATAGGTGTAGGAAAGGATTTTCTAAACCGGACATTAATTGCTCAGGAAACAAGGGCAAGAATTAACAAATTAAACTAAAAAAGCTTCATTAAACTAAAAGCTTCTGTATATCAAAGGAGACAACCAGGGAAGTGATCAGAAAACCCACAGAATGGGAGAAAATCTTCACCAGCGACACATCTGACAGAGGTTTAACATCCAG
>NW_008357490.1:585953-587008 GCF_000622305.1 Nannospalax galili
AACTATGAGCATCTCTCAAAATGTCCTGTAATTGTGGTGGGTCACCTGTCCTCTTGAGCAAGGAGGCCGAGGAGACCCCACCAGATGGACTTGAGCCAGTGTCCAGTCTACAAAGAGGAGGGTCAACACAGCAGAATAATTTCTCCGTGCTTCCAAGTGAAGCCAACCATGGTTGAGCAGGACCTTTGACTTATCTTCACATGGGTGTAACTGGTAAAAGAAAGGAGCCAGGGCTCCTCCCAAGCCCATGTGACCCCTGAGGAACAGGTCCTCAAATGACCTTAAGAATAAAAATAAATTTGTTTATCAGGGCCAACTCTATATGGCCTTAAACATCCAAAAGGAAAGTATAACCAAAGATTAAAGGAGTCAATATAATTTCTTAATAGTCCATATGCATAGCTAAAGGCTACATAACAAGCAACAATGCCAGATAGGAGATACCTTCTTTTGAGTTGTTGGCCAGGGTGGCCAAAGGGACTCCCAGATAGTAACCCAGCATAGAACTGGGAAAATGAACAGCAGACCCTAATCTTATCTAAAGGAGTATTGACAACTGATTGCTGCTAGAAGAGGAACAGCTGACTCTGCTAAAACAAAGACCTCTAGATAGACTGACTAGATTCAACAGAAGGGCAAGTAGTGGGGACTGACTGGGTGTGCGGACAACACAGCAGACAGTAGCAGGAATATCAGCATATAAGGGCTCTGGTCGGGGAGAGGGAGGTGATTGGAGGGTGCGAACTGGGATGTGGGTGTATAGTCGAATAAGGTGGTTTGGGACGTTCTGTGTGATACACACACATACACAAAAATCAACAAATTTTTTAAAAATGTATTTGAGAAAGGAGCATGGGAATTTATGTCATGCTAATTAGTACAGATGGTAAACATTACCATTGAAATCCACTGATGACTTCATAGACATACACAGGCGCCAAGGATCCAAGTGCAACTGTTTATGACTAGTAATAATCAGATGCATACAGATTAGAGATGCATGCGCCAACATCTCAGTGTTAGTAGCAAAAACAATGAGTCTTTCTATAAGGCAC
>NW_008357490.1:587126-610883 GCF_000622305.1 Nannospalax galili
CATATTTGATTATTACTAGTGAAAGAGATGTACTCTTGCTCTGGAGTATGATACTGAATATGTTAAATCTGTAGTGAAATGCTTCCTCTAATCATGTAGTTATTAAAAATTAAAAAAAATGATGCTTAAAAAATAATAATTAGTAGAGGTGAAATACATTACCATTGAAATGTACCTGATGACTTTATATCCATGCTCAGATGCCAAGGAGCTCAGAAAGTAACCGACTGTCACTAGTAATAATCAAATATGTAGAGATTAGAAATGCATGTGCAAACATCTTAACGTAATTGCATTGAAAATGAATTTTTCTGTATAAAACTGTGTATTTTAATAATGAAGTGGAAATCTTTTTTAAACGTTAAAAACTCATTTAATTTTATGTCTTATAGAGTTTATAATAAGTAAAAGATTGTACAAGCATAATAATTCATCTGTAAACCTAAAAATATACAGCCAATTTTGAAAGAAAAGATGCATCTTAGCTCAGAAAATTGTTATTGAACATGTCAATGCTGTTGTAATGAAATGCTTCTTTATGTATGTGGTTATTAAGTAAATAATTAACTGGAAAAAAATAAATAAAATATTTAAAAAAAAGAAATGCAAGGAAGCCAATGGTCACTGCTAGAAGTGAGTTACCAACCCCTTGGCTAAGTACATGTGGGAAAAATGATGACTCTAGACCTAGGTCTATAGATGTGGAAGACTGAGGAGTGGCTCAATTGGTAGAGCATTTGCCTAGAATTCATGAGGCCCCGAGTTCAATCCCCAGCATCACATAAACAGACTTACATGCCTGTAATCACAACACTCAGGAGCTGTAGGCAGGAGGATCTCAAAGGTCAGGATCATCCTACATAAGGGGTTTGAAGGTCTGAGACCAGCATGGAGTATGTGAGACCCTGTTTAAATAAATAAAGAAATGAATAAATGAATGAATGTCTGAGACCAGCATGGGATGTGTGAGACCCTGTTTAAATAAATTAACAAACAAACAAATAAGTGGAAGGCAGACACATGGGATATATGAGACCCTGCCATTAATTAATTAATTAATTAATTAATCAATTAATATAATATTTAAATAAATGGAAGGCAGATACCAAAATCATGCAAGGCTGAATGCTAGTCTGGTATAAAGAACTTAGTAAAGAGACAAGTTTTTTTTTTTTTAAATTTTAAATGTATACCTTTTGGAAGATTTATTTTTACTTTATGTGTATGAGTGTTTTGCTTGCATTTATATCAGTGTACCATGTGTGTGCCTGGTGTCCAGTGAGGCTAGTCAATTGTGAGCCATTGTGTGGGTTCTGGTAACTGAACCTGGGTCCTCTGAAGAGCAGCAAGTGCTCTTAACCTCTGAGCTATCTCTTTAGCCTAAGAGTGATTTAGATGAAAGACAAATTTTCTTGGCATGAAGAGAAAAAAAAATGAATGCACTCTTGGAATTAAACACATAGAGGGTTACAGAGAAATCAGCATACTCAGCAGGAATGCTACCACATAACAAACACACCAATGAGGAGCAGGAGCAGTAAACTCACAATGAAGACAGCCCAGTAAGGATGACTGCTGTTTCCCCTGACATACAGACTGAATGAGGGCTGAGGTTTTTGATGACACTTCAGTTTTTTTAGTAGTTTGAGCAAATGCCTGGGAATTGGACAAGGATTGAGCTGGGATGAGACGCTAAGACTGAGATGCACTGGCTGCTTAGATGTGTATGGTATAAGGGAGGGACCAGGTTCTATGTCCAAGTGACCTGAAGCCATTTGTTAACAGACTGTCACTGCAGTGCCATCTTTGCCATAAATCAGGTGTCTGTGGGGTCTCCCTACCTCCATTTTGCTCCCTTGACCTCTTGGACTCATTGTGCAGATACTATGCAGTCTTTCTCTTAATAGATTCTGATAGAGGCATTATCTAACTTTGTTCTATTTCAGTATTGTTTGGGGGTAATTCTGACTTTTCTGTCAGTTTTGGGATTAGCATGTTGGTTTCTATAAAATAGTAATTGATATTTTTACTGAGCATGAATTGATTCTGTAGATCAGTTTGAGCATAGTAGAAGAATTCATGAAGATACTGTTTTTTAAGCCTTTATTTAGATGTTATTTCTAAATTTTAATTTAATTTAATTAATTTTTCTGGTACTGAGGGTTGTACCCTGGACCTTGAACATGCTAAGCAAGTGCTCTGCTACAGATATATATCCAGCCCTCTTTTTTACCTTACATTTTAAAAAAAAATTTTTTTATTGAGACAGGTTTCACTATGTAGCTCTGGCTGGCCCAGAACTTCATGTATAGACCAGGCCGGTCTCAAACTCACAGAAATCTGCCTGCTTCTACCTCCTGGGTGCTGAGATTAAAGGTGTGCTGCCACCACGCCTGGATTAAAAAAATATTTTTTTAAAAAAATTGCCTGTATATGTTTGTGTCTGTGTGTGGATATGTTCAGGTGTCCTCACAGGCCAAAGGAGGGCATCAGATTCCCTGGAGGTGGAGTTATAGGTGGTTGTGAGCTGCCTGACCTGGGTGTTGGGTCCACTACAAGAGTAGTTTTTGCTCTTAACTGCAGAGCCATCTCTCCAGCCCTTTGCTTTTCTTTGTTTGGAGACAGAGTCTCATTGAGCTGCCTAGGCTGGCCTTAAACTCAGTCTATAGCTCAGATAGCCCTTGAACCTAGGATCCTTCTGTCTAGCCTTCCAATTAGCTGGGACTATAGGTTTGTACTATGAGAGCTAACGCCTCTGCCTCCCGAGTGCTGGGATTAAAGGCGTGTGCCACCACACCCGGCTTTAATTTTTATTTATTTACTTGTTTGTTTACTTGTTTGTTTTATTTTTTGAGGCAGGGTCTCACTACGTAGCCCTAGCTGGCCTGGAATTTGCTATATGTAGACCACACTGACCTTGAACTCATGAAATCTACCTACCTCTGCCTCCTAAGTGCTGGAATTAAAGGTATGTACTACCGTACCCAGCCTTTCTTTAATTTTTTGAATATCAATTTATAGCTTTCTATTTGGAGACTTTCTTATAGTCAGTGTTTTTCTAAAGTTATTTTTATTAATTTATTGAAATTTTTCCATATAGACAGCCATGCCTATTTTACCGTCACAGGGCAAAAGAAAATGGCCTAGTTTATCAATGATCAGTTGTTAAAAAATGAAAAAGAACTGGGCCAAGTTAACATGAATAAATGTGAAGTTCCTGTTGTCTTCAATAACTTGTCATTGTGTTTTGTATATGATCGTCAAATTTTTATGTTGTAAACTGACTTGTTACTCTGCATTCTTTGCAGTTTTCCCTCACCAATTTTTCTTGGAATTGGACAGGTAAGTTTAAAAAAACCCAACTTTTGATTAGCCATTGGTGTACAAGATATTTGAGGTGCTTTTGTTTAAGATTGTGGTTGGCAAAGTTATTCAGCTGGCAGGGGCCCGCCAGAGGATCTTGTGGGACTCGTGTAAGACAGCACGAAGCACTGACACGTTTTTTTTTTTTTTATTTCATACTACAATCTAGGCACAATCAGATTTGTGGGAAAACTAACTACTCGGGGCTTGGGAGATGGCTCAGTTGGTAAAATGCTTGTTGCACAAATATGAGGACCTGAGTTTGGGTCCCCAGCACCCACTTAAAAGCTGGGCTTGGTGGTTCACACCTGTATTGCCAGCACTGAAGCAGTAGAGGCAGGAAGATCTCTGGGCTCACTGAGCCAGTCTAGCTGAATCTGTGACCTCTAGGTTTAGTGAGAGACCCTGTCTCAAAGACTGAGGTGGAGCGTGACTGAAGAAGACACCCAGTGTTGACCTCTGGCCTCCATATGTACCACATGTACGTACACACGTGTATACACGTATACACACACACACACACACACACACACTCCCACTATTTAAGTCCCTTAATTAAATTTAATTACTCAAAGCAAGGGACCAGAATGTTCAAAGTCTCCAAGGTTTGGTGGGTAGCTAATGAACAGGTTGGGAGAGATGGCTGTGGTAAATGCTTACCCCACTTGAAGCATGCCCTTGATAACTAGGATAAGTCACCCTACTGACAGGAAAGCAACTGAGGGATGAGGTGAGACTCATTCCTTATCTCCAGAACTTGGGAGTTTCTTGAGAGAAGAAGGAATTTGAATTTTTAACATCAAATCTCTAAATTACTAAATACTGACAACTGATGGAAATTTTTTGCTGCATTCTTCTAGGCTGGACAGAGCATGCCCACAGTTGCTTCCTACAGTTTGTGATTGCTTTTGCTTTCAGTAGAGGATGAGCTTGGATAAGCTCTGAAATGGAGCCCATTTAACTGTTCACAATTTCCCATTAATGTTAATTTATAGCTTTTATTTTTTCTTGTCTGTGCTGGTGCTTTTGTTTTGGTTTTGCTTTGTGTATAGAGGAAAAAGCTTAAAATTATGAAAACTGTATCTGTTAACTAAGTAGTGTGTGTGTGTGTGTGTGTGTGTGTGTGTGTGTACATGTGTGTGGTCACATGTGTATACAAGGTGGTGGGGTTTGAATCCATAGCTTCATGCATATAAGGTAGGCACTCTTGACAACTGAGCTATATCCCTAGCCCCTGTGAATCCCAGGAAATCCTGTCATTTATATGAATAAACATTACTCTGGTTAAAGTTTTCTTTTTTTCTAAAGCACAATTCTTCACATTATTTTAAGGAGAAAAAGATTATAACAAGACAAGGATGTTTCCTTACAATTAAAAATTGCTGTCTTTATGTTTTAAAGTAGCAATATATAGAAATAAGCAATTAAGGGAAAACCAGTGAATATTTTATCATATGTCCTTGGTAATCCCCAAGCTAAATAAATTCACTTTTCCTTTTTTTTTTTGGTCTTTTTGTGACAGGTCCAAAAACAATTCATTATGTAGACCAGGCTGGCCTTGAACTAACAGAGATCCACCTGCCCCTGCCTCCCAAGTGCTGTGACTAAAGGGATGTACCACCACGCCCAGCTTTTTTTTTTTTTTTTTAAACAAAAAACAAAAAAACAAAACTCACTGACTTACACTCAGTGGAGTTTCAGCTTTTCTAATTTGTAAATGGTTCAGGGAAGAGGCCAGTCAGACCCAATTTTGAAAGCCCAAATTACACTAATTTAATAATAAGTGTGAGTATATTTCTTTAAGAACTACAAATTTAGGCAGAAATACAAAGTCCACTTTTTTTTTTTTTTTTTTGGTCTTTTTGAGACAGGGCCTCCCTGTAGCCCCAGCTGTCCTGGAACTTACTATGTAGACCTGGATGGCCTTGAACTCAGAGAGAATCTGCCTGCCTCTGCCTCCCAAGTGTTGGGATTAAAGGTGTGCGCCACCACGCCCGGCTTACAAAATCCACTTTTAATTCAGGACAGTCCCAAATGGCTCAGTGGGTTAAGGTGCTTGCCACCAAACCTGCTGACCTGAGTTCAATGCTGGGACTGATATAGTGGAAGGAGAGAACTGACTCTCATGAGTTGTTCTCTAACTTCCATATGGCTGCTGTGTCATGAGTGTGTACCTACCACACACACAAATAAATAAATAAATACATACATAAATAAATAAAAGAATAAAAATAAATAAATGTAATTAACCAACAAGGAAAAGAGAAAAAGAAGAAATGTATCCTAAGTGTTGTCTGTAAGCCCATTAGGATCAAGGCTTAGGATCACAGCTGTATTGCAACAGATCTTAGGCTTTTGCATTCTCATGAAGAAAATCGAGTAAGTTCTAAAATTTGCATAGGAAGATGAAATGAAAACTTTTTATTTGAAAAATAATAGTCTGAAATATCTGTAATGTATCTAGCATGTTCTGAATTTATAGGATTTAAAGGTTATGTATATGTATGTGTCCATGTATGGGAATGTGCACATGAGTACAGTGCCCTTAGAGTCCAGAAGAGAGCATTGGAGTCCCTGGAGCTGGAGTTACAGGTGGTTGTGAGCCACACAGTGTGGGTGCTGGGAGCCAAACCTGGGCCCTCTGGAAGAGCAGCAGGTGCTCTTACATAGCCATCTCTCCTGCCCCCCCAGTTTATAGGATTTAAATGAGACATGCTATAAACATCCAGACTGAAAAGAAAATTTTTAAAAGATTTATTTTACTTTTAATTATGTGCATGAGTGTGTCTGTGTATGGGTATATGCATGTGAGTACAGTGCCCATGGAGTTCAGAAGAGGTCATTGGATCCCCTGGAGCTAGAGTTGTGAGCTGCCTGACATGGTGCTGAACTGGGGTCCTCTGCAAGAGAGTACTTGCTTGTAAACATTGAGCCATCTCCAGCCCCTGGAAAGAGAAATCTTAATTTGTCTTCTGTGTTATAAAAATGTTGGACTTTAAAAAATGCATTTTGATTTTTCTTTTTTAGAGCATTTTATTAGCATATATTAATCATATAAAATAATGTTATGAGTCTCATAACATTTTTACATATGTGTGTAATGTACTTTAATCATATTCCCCTCCCAAACTTCTTTGCCCCAACTGGTCCCCTTCCTCTTTCCACAAAGTCCCCTTTCTATTTTTATGTCTTTAAATGCATATTTGTGTGAGGAGTTTCCTTTTTTTGAGACAGTCTCACTATGTGACCCTGGCTGGCCCAGAACTTGCTATGCAGATCAAGCTGGCATCAAACTCAAAGATCTGCCTGCCTCTGCCTCCCCAGTGCTGGGATTAAAGGCATGCATCACCATGCCTGACTAGGGCTTTCCTTTAAAAAATTGTTTGCCCTTTCACTGGCCCTTAATGGGAGAAGGTGACTGATCACACACTCAACCTGTGTTCACACTCAGTGTGGTCCAGGGTCATGTGGCCACACCAGCTATGGCCATTCCAGTCACTCTCAGGGCCCCCCTTCCTTTTCTCTGTGTCACCATTTCTAGAGCCTCCAAGATAGCGTGCATGTTTGCCTGTCCTTCTGGTGGAACCTATCCGGCGGCAAGGGAGGCAATTTCAGCTTTCTGAGAAGTGCTGGTTTCCCCTCAGCCTGGAAATTATTTATTATTTATTTATATGTTTGTTTATTTTTATGTGTATGAGTGTTTTGCCTGCATTTTTGTAAGTTCACCTGTGGAGGCCAGAAGAGGGGCATTGGATATTCTGGAACTGTAGTTATGGGCAATTGTTAGCTACCACATGGGTGCTGGGAATTGAACCTGTGTTCACTGCAAGAGCAGCCAGTGTTCTTAAAGGCAGAGCATCTAACCCCTGGGTTACTTTCTGGTGAATGGTTTGACACCACTGCACCTCAGGCAGTCTTTCCAGCTGACATTCTGCTGAGTTTTCTTCTTTTCTTTAGATGGCAGCCACCATAATGATCCTGTATGTGTCCAAGCTGAAAAAAATAATCCACTTCCCTGATTTTGACAAAAAAATTCCTGTAAAGGTATGTGATGAAAGATACAAAAATGCAATAGAATTAGACACTGATCTGAGAGCAGAGGCCCGCTCTACACTGCACGCTTTATTTCTAGAAAGTTCTTTTTTGTAAAAAGGGATCTCATTATGTAACTCAGGTTAACATTGAACTCAGAATCCTGCTTCAGCCTCTCTAGTGCTGGAATAATAGTTCTTAATAAATATTTTATAAATAAATATTATTCAATTGTTTATTATTTATTATCTATTTATTTTTTGGTCTTTTTGAGAAAGGGTCTCCCTGTAGCTCCCAGCTGACCTGGAACTTGCTATGTAGACCAGGATGGCCTTGAACTCACAGAGATCCTCCTGCCTCTGCCTCCTGAGTGCTGGGATTAAAGGCATGCGCCACCATACCCGGCAGTCCACTTATTTAATGCACTGAAAATAAAAGCACGGGCTGGGGAGGTGGCTCAGTGGGTCAAGCGCTTGCTGTACACAGAACCCACACAAAGCCCTACTGCAGCACTCCTGTGATTAGATAGGAAGCAGAGACATGAGCGTTCTCAGAAGTTTGTGGCCAGCCAGCCCAGTGTAAGTAAGCCGTGGTGAAGAAGAGACCCTAGCTCAAATGAGGCGGAAGGCAAGAACAGACACCCAAGGTTGTCCTCTGACCTCCACAGAGGCACTGTGGCATGCACATGCCTATACTCATGCACATAAACACACACACACACACACACGGAGATCTTTTTAAAGAGTAAAAATACATGCTTACCCACACAAATGCCAGTGTGACCTCTGAAATGACATGATCTGACCCATCTCTGTTTAACGCTTAGTTGTTTTCACTGCACCATTAAAGCAACTCTAGTGATATGTAAACAAGTGGGTGCAGTTGTGGCCCAATAACATTTTATTATATAAATGAGAAATGGGTCAGGTTTGGTCCTGAGATGTAGTTTGCTGGTTTCTATGTTCAGATTTCATTGTTAGCTTGAATTGATAAAAGCTGTGCATGAAGAATACAGTTTGATATATTTAATAAATGTGAAATACACAGAGAGAGAGCATTGAAAGATATACCTACCATTCCTTCTTGGGGATATGGAATGGAAACATTTTAAAAAATATGTTTTTGATTTATTATTTTATTTTAATTTTTTGTATATGAAAGTTTTTGCCTGCATGTGTGTAAGTGCACCTGTGTATGCAATGCCTGTGAAGGCCAGAAGAGGGTGTTGGATCCCCTGGAACTGGAGTTATGGATAGTTGTTAGCTGTCATGTGGGTGCTGGGAACCAAACCCTGGTCCTCTGCAAGAGTAGCCTGTGCTCTTAACCACTGAGCCATCTCTCCAGCCCTGGCAGCTGTTTTTATTGAATAGTTGCAGAGGGCCAGGCATGAGGGCAGATATTTAATTCTTTGAGCAATTCTATGACAGGTGATTTTAAATAGCTTATGGTAGCTTGCTCACTGTTATATGTCTCTGATGCTTGGAAAGGTGCTGTTTATTTACGGATAGCTTCAGCACAAGCTTGTAGCATCAATAATGGACATCTACACCGAGAGAAAATGTTACAGAAAACCAAAGATAGCAACCTAACCATTGTGGAAAGTCAGCATGTTTTTGGCTTGTTTCTGATTAAGAGTAATATTTAAATATTTTAAGAATTAAAAAGTTGTGAAAATGACCTATATATAGTTTAAGAAGCTTAAACAAGAGAAATGTGTTTTTCAGATGCATTGTCTTTTTAGAAAATACTTCATTATTTTTATTTTATGTGTATGAGTATTTTGCCTGCATGTGTGTAAGTGCACCATGTGTGTGCAGTACTCACAGAGGTCAGAAGAAGGTGTTGGATCCCCTGGAACTGGAGTTACAGACAGTTGTTAGCTGCCATGTGGATGTTGGGAATTGAACCCAGGTCCTCTGGAAGAACAGCAAGTGTTCTTAACTGCTGAGCTATCTTTCCAGCCCTAAGAGACATGTGTTTTTCCACAGGAAGTCCAGGATGAAGGTGCTCTTGTGTTTCTCTGTGTCCTTAGATGGCCTCCTCTCTCTCTCCCTCTCCTGCTCCCTCTCCATTTCTCTCTCCCTACCCCCCCATCACCTCTTGTTAAAATGACATGGATCCTATTGTATTGAAGCCCTGTTCACATGATCTTGTCTATTGCCTCTGTAAGGCCAAGTACGGTCATTGGGGATTAGTGTTTCACATGTGAATTTGGAGGCAGAGAACAGGATTCAGTCCATGCAGCATGTACACATCAGTTTCTCAGTGCATATTAAGGAGTGGAACTCCAGGGTCCCAGGGCAGGCAGAGCTTCAACTTCTGTAGATAATGCCAGCTGCTCTGTAAAGTCATTGTAGCAGACCACAGTTTGGGGATTGCACACGAGTCCTTGTTGCCTCTCATTCCTCCATCCCTTCTTCTCTGACCTGGCATCATCCAATTCAGATCGAATAAAAATTTATTTCTTTTTGCACTGCCCTTTACCAGCTTTTTGAGAAGGAAGAAATGCTTCTGTTGACTCTGGATAATCTTGTTTCTTCAGGTTCCCAAATACTATCGGCATGCGAGCCCCTCTCCTTTAGGAGCCGCTGCGCCTTCCCAGTCACTTCATGTGGAGTTGGTACTTACTCCAGACACAGTCTTCAGGGCCTGCCTCTCAGTGCTTTGCTGCTTGCCTTCTGCCTCTTTCCCATTATTTCTCGATAGAGTTTTGTTGGAGGTCATTTTTTTTTTTCTTTTTCAGAGCTGAGGACCGAACCCAGGGCCTTGCACTTGCTAGGCAAGCGCTCTTCCACTGAGCTAAATCCCTAACGCTGTTGGAGGTCATTAAAAAAATTTTTATTTATTATTTGGGTCTGGAGAGATGGCTCAGCAGTTAAGAACACTGGTTGTTCTTGCAGAAGACCCAGGTTTGAATCCCAGCACCCACATGGCGGCTAACAACTGTCTGTCCCAGTTGTTAACTCCAGTCCCAAGGGATCCGACAGCCTCTTCTGACCTCTGTGGGCATTGCACGACAAGGGTGCGCTTACCTACGTGCAGGCAATACATGCATATACATAAAATAAAAACAAATCTAACCCATGTCCTCTGCAAGAGCAGCCAGTGCTCTTAACCACAGAGCCATCCCTCCAGCCCGAAGAAGCCATTTTTTCTTTTTGAAGAGCTAATATTCAATCCTTTGAAGTGTGTTGTTAACACAAAAGCACAGTTCTCTCAAAGGGAATAAGATTGTTTATTCTGGAACCCAATATGAGTTACTGTGGCTCACGAACACAGATTCAGGTTTCTCCAAATATCATGTCCCACAGTGGGAGTGGTTATGTGGGATTCTATTAGTAACAGAAGAGGGGAAACTCTGCCATGGGTTTCAGGTGCTGTCTGATGGCATTCTTGGCCCTTGGATTGGTGAAAGTGAGTGGTCTGCTAAGAATAACTGTAGGATTTTGATGGTCACAAGGACATTAGGTCAGACGCAGGTGCGGGTGGTGAATGACTTTCAAAGGACTGAAAACAGTCCAAAATAATTTGGCTCTGGTTTGCAGAATTTTAAAATCTCCATAATTTTGAAGCTTCTCCATTTGGCCTTGTAGAATTTTCAACAAAATGCAGCTCCTCTCTGTCTCTGTCTCTGTGTCTGTCTCTGACTCACTCTTTCTCTTCTTTTCGGAACTTCAGTTCACAGTCTGCAATATAAGGAGCATTAATGATACTTTATTAGTAGTTTCTTTGGATTATTTTTGCATGTAGGTTCAAGTCATCTCCCCCATCATTACAGGCAAAAGAACTCAAATGATTTGTCTACCGATGGGTGTGAACATTGCTGCTTTTATCTGTGAAGAGGCATTTGAGAGATGGCTCAGTGGGTGTGGTGATTTAAATGACAATGTCCCCAGAGGCTCAAGTATTTGAACAGGTGGTATATGGTCCCAGTCGGTGGTGCTGTTTGGGAAGGTCATGGAACATTTAGGAGGTGTGGCCTTGCTGGAGGAAGCACATCGCTGGAGGTGGGGTTTGAGAATTCATAGCCTGGCCCCACTTTGAGTTTGCTTTCTGCTTCCTGTGCCTGCTTGAAAATGTGAGCACTCAGCTTTCTGCTTTGGCTGCCTCTGCTGCCATGCCTCCTGCTATGATGGACTCTTGTCCTTCTGGAACTGTAAGCTCAAGAAATTCTTCCTTCTATAAGTTGGTCATGAAGTTTTATCACAGTAACAGAAAAGTAACTGATGCAATGGATAAGAGCAAGTCTATACAAGTATGAGGACATGAGTTCAAACCCACAGCACCCAAGAAAAAGTTGGGCATGGCAGCATATGCCTGTAACCCTGTGGAAGGGGGAAACAGGACCACTGGGGCTTGTTGGCTGTCAACCAGGTTTAGTGAGAGACCTGTGTCAAGGTGGACAGTGATAGAGTAGGACAACTGACATCCTCCTCTGGTCTTCTTGAGTACACTTGGGCACATGCACTTGCACACACACAACACACACACACACACACACACACACACACACACACACAAACGCACACACACAACACACACACACACACACACACACACACACACACACACTATGAAGGAAAATATATGAATGAAGTTCTAAGTGGATCATTTTCCTTTCTTTTATTGAAGCTGTTTCCTCTGCCTCTTCTCTATGTTGGAAACCACATAAGCGGATTATCAAGTACAAGAAAATTAAGGTACGGTTCAAGATAATAGTGGGGAGGGGTTCTCCATCTGTCTGCTTCCACTAGTTCAAAGACCAAGTTCGATTTTCTAAAACGTTGCTTGGGTATTGTATAGAAAACATAACATTTAATAATGTTTAACAGTATGAGAAAGTATAGTTTTGAGTTTTATTTTGAAATGTTTTTAGAACTGTTTAAAGATTATATTTTTCTTATATTCATGTCTCAACACAGAAAATGAGATCTGTGTCTATCAGATAGAGGAGGTGTAAATATCTGGATTTATTTGTATGAATGTGATCATATGTAACTTGGGGCTTTGTAATGGTTTCATAGAAGCAGGAACATTCTGTCAGACTTGCTATGAGGCAGGTTTGGTGTAAGGAAAAGGATTGGCAGCCCTTAGTTCCAAGTGTGGTCTGTACACTAGCCAAGTTTGCACCTGTATTTCTTTCAGCACCCTCTGATTGATTAATTTTGCTAAAAGTTACTGTATAAAATGAAAATCAGAGTATCCAACAACCAGACCATCTAACTAAGCAGAGAATGTGGTCTGAATATGTGGCCTCAGGAACGAAGGACTAAAGATGAGAAAACGAGGCTTGTGCAGAAGTTGACAGATCCTCTCTGTGTGTATGCATTCACGCGTGGAAACATGTATGCACTGCACATGCATGTACAGGACAGAGGCTGATGCTGGGCATCTTCCCCCATTGCTCTCCACTGTTTTTTTGTGACAGAGTCTCTGTAAACTGAAGCTCCCTGGTTGGCTAGATTGGCTGGCCAGCAGGTGCCAGGCTGTCTCCATTTCCTCAGTGCTGGGATAGCAGGCACATGCCACCATGCCTGGCTTTTTACTTAGGTGTTTGGGGTCTGTTGTGTTCTCATACTTGCACAGAGAGCTACCCACCAAGCCATCTCCCAGCTCCAGGTAACTGATCTTGGAGACTGTATAGGACGAGTGGAAAAGAGCCCAGTAGGAGGTAGATAAGAAGATGGATGTAAACCGAGGACCACGATGTTGGGCCTACCACCTTTCATTCCTGTTTGGAGAGGACAGGTTGTATTTGTGGAACTGGAATGCTAAATATGGTTTTCTTTCCCATGTTTTAGCTGGTTTGTTGCTTTATTCTGGTTATTGGGATGGTTAATTTGCCTCAATTACTTCAGATTTGAACTGGAGCCCCCTGTGGCTGGGTCTCTTGTTCCTTTCTGCACAGCCACTTGATCTTCCCTGCTTCCTGCAGCTGAGAGGGAGGCTTTCTTTAATACAGTTGCTGCCTGCCTGGTGCTTGGGGTCTCCTCCTCACACAGCAGGGTTTAAATGTCATGAAGGTGTTCTTGGAGAACGGGAGGGCCGAAAAGTAGGAAGAAGGATTGCTTATTTGGCTTGTCATGGACTCTTTTTATATTTTTCATAGTTTCCTTTTTTAAGATTAAAATGAATAAGAATGGTGTGTGTGTATTTGTGTGTGGGGACCAGAGGTTCACATTGGGTTGTCCTCCTCTATTGCTCTTTATCGTGTTTTTCCTTGCTTTTCCATTTTTTGGTGTATGTATGGTCATGTGGTATATTAATGTGTGTGCAGGCAGTGTCCTATGTGGAGGCCAGAGGAGAAGAGAGCATCAGGTGTTTTGCCTTTTCAGATAGCTAGCTCCTGCAACCCACCTGTCTCTACCCTCCCTTGTTTTTTGAGACAGGATCTCCCACTGAACCTGGAGCCCACTGATTGGCTAGTTTGACTGACCAGTGAGCTCTGAGGATCCAGCAATCTGCCTCCTAGTGCTAGGGTTACTGGCATGCATTCACATACCCGACATGGGTGCTGGGATCTGAACTCAGGTTCTCGTGTTTGCACTGCAGGCACTTTACCAACTGAGCCCTAGTTTCCCATATTTCCTATAAACTGACAGTTGGTTCCAGAGGCTTGTTTTGATTCCAGTTCAATTTTTCAGGTAAGTTAATTTATCAGTGATGTGGGGTTTTTTTTTTGTCTACTGGGGCACATACCACCTTCTAATGCTTTTTGCAGCCATTGTCAAGATTCATTATTACAAAATGTAAAATGTTGGCCTGCATTCATTGTCTAAATACTTTAGATAAAGGCATAGTTTTACAATTTTACACAAGAAAATCAAGGTAATAGCCTTATCAATAAATGTTCAGAGCAACAAATTAGTATCCTGTCCCATTCAGTAGTGTCCAGTGAGGACTGGCATGTGTATTTGTCTCTGTGCAGATGTATGTGACTATGTGTGAAGCCCGAGGCCAACCTTGGCCTCATTCTCAGGAGCTGTCAACCTCAATTTTTTGGAACAAAGTCTTCTGCTGAATCTGAAGCTCTCACATTAGGATAGGCTGACCAGCCAGCAAGCCCCATGGATCCCCCTGCCTCTAATTCTCCAGTGCTGGGATTATAAAGTCATACTACCATGGCCAGATTTCTTATGTGGGTTCAAGGCAACACCCTACTTATTGAGCCATCCTCCCAGGTCCCTAGGATTGTTTTTTGTTTCTTTCATTTTTTTCTGTCATATGAACTCGTGGATTTTCATTTACTTGATGCAAGTCCTTTGTGTGCTCAAAATATTTGCATCGGTTGGGTCTTGTCTTCTTCCTTTCCCCTCTAGTTTCACTTCTGTTGCTGTCCATAATTGAACCATACGTGTACAGTGCCTGCAGAGGCAGGAGAGGGCATTGGCTCTCCTGGAAATAGAGTTTCTGATGGTCCTTAGTCGCCATGTGCACACTGGGAATTGAACCCAGGTCCTCTGCAAGAGTAGCCAGTGCTCTTTATCACTGAGCCAACTCTCCAGTTCCACCCAGCCCCTCTTTTTATTTTCTTAATAATGTACTGGAATCACCAAAGTTTTAAAGTCTTACAGACTTAAGTAAAAAGAAATAACATAAAAGTTATGACTGTAACTATTTTAAGTATACAATTAAAATGCATGAAGTATATTCATAACCATGTGTGATGGCACATGTCTGTAATCCAACATTCAAAAAGCTGAGGCAGGAGAATTGCTGAGAATTTAAAGCTAATCTTTGCTACATGGTGAGTTTGAGACTAGCCTTGATGAGACTGTATCTCAAATACAAAGTATATACACAGTGTTGTGCAGCCACCACCATTATCCCTTGTCGAAGTTTGTTTCTCTACTGCTGTGACAAAACACTCTGACCAATACCACCTTAGGGAGGAAAGGGTTTATTTAGCTTACATATCCAGGGTCACAGTTCATCTGGGAGCCCAAGGTAGGAACTCAGGGCAGGAACCTGGAGGCAGGAGCTAGAGCACAGGCCATGGAGGAACACTGCTTACTGGCTTACTTCCCTGGCCCCTGCTCATCCTGCTTTCGTATGCAACACAGGCCCACCTGCCCAGGGGTGGCACCACCCACAATGGGCTGGGCCTTCCCACATCACTCAACAATCAAGAAGATGCCCCATGGACATGGCCACAGGCCAGTCCAATGAAGACAATTCCCCAATTGAGGCTCCCTCAACCCAGGTGTGTCAAGCTGACACTAAAGCGGTTCAGCACATCCCTTTCAGAAACGTTTTCATCTGTGCAGAAACTCTGAACCCATTAAACAGCTGCCTTCCCTTTAGTGCTTAAGTACTGGTAATCTTGTGTGTATGTGTGGTACATGCATGTGAATCTGTGGGAGTCTGTGCCTATGAGGAGGCCAGAGGAGGATGCTGGGTGTCTTCCTCTATTGATTTCTATCTTATCCCTTTGAGACAGGGTCTATCACTGAACTGGAAGCTTACCATTTCAGCCAGGCTGACTGGCTAGGAACTCCTGGCATCTGTTTGAGTCTGCCCCATCATGTTGAAGTTACTTGCAGATGTAGCCATGCCTGACTTTTATGTGGGTTCTGGGATTTGAAGTCAGGTCCTCATGCTAGCATAGCAAGCTCCTACCCACTGAACCATTTCCCTGGCCCCCAACTAATGGTAATCTCTACCTTATGATCTCAGAGCCTTTGTAACCTTGCCTTCCCTAGATAGCACATACAAGTGGGGTAAGACAACCATTGTCCCTTTTTATCTGGCTTGTTTCCTTAGCATGATGTTTTCAAGGTTTACCCATGTTTACCCAGAATTTCATTCCTGCTAAAGAGACAAGATAGAATACAAATAGGAAAGAAAATTAATTGACCATAACTGTAAGGGTTTATTTCATGAGCCTCATAGATAGATACACATTCATCTTCTAACTAGTTCTAGATATCTTGGCTTGTAGCTTTGTAGTAAATTTTAAAGTTGGGAAGTATATGCATGCCAACTTCATTATTTTTCATTAAAATGTTTTTATATGAGTTGGAGAGATGGTTCAGCAGTTAAAAGCACTGGCTGCTCTTGCAGAGGACCTAGGTTTGGTTCCCAGCACCCACATGGAGGTTAATAACCACCCATTAACTCCAGTTCCAGGGGATCCAATGTCCTCTTATGACTTCTGTGGGCATTGCACACGCATGATGTACCTACCTACATACAGGCATAACACTCATACGCTTAAAAAAATTTATTATCACATTTGTGTGTATGATGTGTGTGTGTGTGTGTGTGTGTGCGCATATGACTACAGTGCCTGAGGAGGTCAGAAGAGGGTGTAAGAGCCTCTGGCATTGGAGTTACAGGTGGTTATGAGCTGCTTGATGTGGGCGCTGGGAATCAAACTCAGGTCCTCTACCAGAGCAATATGTGCTCAAACCACTGACCAATCTCTCCAACCCTCCCCCAAACTTTGTTATTTCTCAAGATGGTCTCTTGGATTTCTATATTACTTTTAGAATCAATTTGCCAGTTTCTGCAAAGAAAAAGGAAAAAGAAAACCAGCCAGCTGAGATTTGATAGGTTTTGTGTTAAATTAGTATGTGAAAGTGGTACTTAGTTACATAATCTCTACTTTTATGACTTGCTATGATTTATTATGGTAACTATTATGATGATGGTTAACTTGTTATATTTAATTTGGAAAATAAGGGGCTTAATAATGTAAACCATGTTAAAACAATAATAGCAGTCAACACTGTGTGTCTGATGTTAATCTTTTCCAACAGCTTGCCCATGTTCACTGTGCTCAGGAAATTCACCATCCCACTCACTTTAATCCTAGAAGCCATCATACTAGGGTGAGTTGTGTTCCTTCTTCATTCCTTCAACATGCTCCCTGCCCACTTTGTTTTTGGTTTACGTGTAGGAGGGGTTGTATTTATATATGTGTGTGTGTGCATGCAAGCCAGAGGCTGATATCTGGTATCTTCCTCTGTTAGTTTTCCATCTTATTTTTTGAGGTTCTCTCATGGGACCTGGAGCTTGCTGATTGGCTAGACTAGCTGGTCAGTGAGCCCCAGGATCTGCCCATCCCTACCTCGGAGGCAATTCCTCCATGACTAGCTTTTCATGTAGGCACTGGGGTATCTGGGCTCAGGTCCTCATGCTTGCTGCTTGCATAGCAAGCACTTTACCCACGTGTTGTATGACACAATTCCTGGGGAGACATGAACCCCAGATAGAGAACCAATGACAGACGAAAGGGTACCACCAAAACCTGACTTGGTGAACCATGATATTTATTGGGGTTACTTACAGGAGTAGAAGTGACTCTAAAACAGCTGCATCACTGAAAGCCAACCCCAGCCTGGGGGACAGCCCATGAAAGCAAGAAATCTGGAGCACACTGCACAACTTGCAGGCAGCTCAGGAGGTTGGATGGTGTCCTTTCCAAGTAGCTCGTTGGTCCGAGCCTCTTCAAGGGAGCCCCACTGGTCTGAGAGCTCTCCTAGCAGACCTTACTAGTTATATAAGCTTGGGGAGGGAGGGGCCTAGTGAATTTGATCAGTTTTGGGCACTTCCTGAAGCCTTTGAGTTGTTTACTTCCTTGCAGAACATTCTGTTGTTTACCTCCTTCCAAACATCTTGTTTACCTCCGGTAGAACATCCTATCTTACCCAGCTTCCCTCCATGATGGAAGGTTTTGTCTGAGGAAAGTGCTACACAGCACCACTGGGCCATCTCCCCACTCCCTTGTGTTATTTTTACCTAACATTCTTACAAAGGAGTCCTCTTCTGAGTAATTGCTTTGAATTGCTAGTTGCAACAACTTGAGGACAAATAGTTTGCTCACTTTAAAGTAGTCAACTGTCTCCACGATCCCCTAATAATGAGGGATATGTAAAATGTTTATTTACATCAGATAAGTACCATGTTTGTGGCAGAAAATTATAAAAGAATTACAACCACCCTCAAACAGATATGTGTCTATGTGCTGAGCTGGATGGACTGAACAGTGATGAACAGTCCATGTCTGTAGACGGAATGAGGGCGGATCAGGGAGGGCAGTTCTGATGGACTAACTGTAACATAGCTTGAATTTTGTAATTGTTGGTATGAATTTTTCTCAAGGACACCCAGGCCAACCTGTGAAAATGCAGATTTTGATTTTGCAGTAAAGATTATCTAGCAGTGAAATTTAGCGAATGGTGCAGTGTTTAAAGCTGTAATATTGTACTTTACCTTTGAACACTCCAGGGAAGGCCCTGCAAATCCGACTTAGCTACAGGCCCTCTTCTGTATCTGTCCCAGCATCCCACAGAGAAAGTGCTTTATAATTAGAGTAAGGAAAGTGCTTAGGACATAAAGAAATTTGGCCCAATTTACCATTCTAGTGCCTTCTCTACATAAAGATGTTCAATTTCAGCCATGGAGACACCAATGTCTCTTTTCAGATTTTTTTTTCTTTTAAAGTAACATCCATATTTTAATTTTTTTCTCTCCACCCTTCCCTTTCTTCTTTCTTGGCTACAGAAACCAGTATTCACGGAACATCATCCTCAGTGTCTTCGCCATCATTCTGGGGGCTTTCATAGCAGCTGGGTGAGACATGGCACTGCACCTGCTCAACGGCTCCTTTGTGTCTTTGACAATAGGCCCAGCTCTGTCCTAGCACTTTTCCTTTTCCATCTGACTGCAGCTGAATTGAGCAGTTAAAAGACAAGTCTATTGAGTTAGTGGCACCCCATGTGTCCCTGTGAGTGTCAAAAATAAGTTCCACATCAGCGAGAACCATTCTGAGCATACATACAGGCAAGTCCAACCCTTGGCCTGTGGGCAGCGAGGATAGCTATAAATGCTACTGGACACAAAACTGTAAACTAACTCAAAACATGATGAGACTTTTATAATGTTTTTGTAACTCGTGGTTCTTGGGTGTGAACTTTGTAGATGACATTGTTGTACCACAAACATCATGTGGTATTAACGTAACTGTTCTTTGCAAAAAACAGTAAGTTGTTTGCTTTTTATCATTGAATGCCCTCATGGTCAAAATTTTACTTGAGATGTTCTTAGGTATTTGATTCAAAATAGCAGATTTGAATTAGGATATAGCTCAGTGGTAGAATGTATACCTAGCATGCTTGAGGGTGCATGGTCATTCCCCAGCACCACCCAGTACACACAAACATACACACACACACACACACACACACACACAGACACACACACACACAGGAAAAGCCTATTAAGTGTTGTTTGTTTTATTGTTCTGTGATGACTGTTAGAGTGTGGTCATCACATGTGCTGGTACATTTGAGAACAAGCCAACACTAATTAGCCTCTTCTCTCATAATTAACATGTAGAATCAGGGATGGGAAAGTGCTTGCTATGCAAGCATGAGGACCCAAGTTAAGAGCTCTAACACCCGAATTAAAAGCTAGGCATGGTGTCATGCACTTGCAGTCCCAGCACCAAGGCAGAGACAGGAGGATCCCTAGAGCTTGCTGGCCAAGCAAGTCTGGCAGAAGCAGTGAGCTCCGTGTTCAATAAGAGACACTGTGTTAATAAGGTGGAGTGTGTTCAGTCTTGGAATGGGAGGGGTGGGTCATTCAAGAGGATACTGAGAAATGGATTAGTGGGGGTTTAGGATTTTATTAAAGAGTTATCAACTCCATGGACAGACAGACAGGAGCGACAGCATGGCCAGGCTTCTGAGGAGAGGTTAGCCCCCAGCACTAGAGATAGACAGCATGACGAGGTCTCTGAAGAGAATTAGAGCCTACATGACGAGTAGGGGGAGCCTCTTTTTAAACCCTTTTGAAGGTGAGGTGTATCTTGCCCCCCTCCCACGCTTTGATATGAACTCACTTCCCAAGTGAGAAGTCCTGTCTGCAATGTAGGGTGCCTGTCAGTATCTGTGAGGGGAAAGCCACTCAGGGTAGCTGCTAGATTCCAACATATCCTTACAGAGTGTGACTGGGGAAGACACATGACCTTGACTTCTGGCCTCCACACGTACCAATTCACACATGTACTTGCATACCTGCACACACATGTGTATACACACACACACACACACACACACACACACACACACACACACACAAAGTGTCTTTGGGGAGAAGTGGCACAACGCAGAACCCAAGAATGAGTTCAACTCATTTTTAGCATATTAATGACACTCTAATGAGCTGAAAAGGGTGAACCGTGTTTTCACTTTTACTGAAAGACCAGCTGGGAGTAGCAATTCTTGACTTTCCCCTTCCACCAGCACTCGGCAAGTGGATCCCTTCCTGGTGGGTGACATTCACGCTGCTGAGTCATAGGTCAGCGGTGGCCCCTGGAAGCTCTCCACTCTCCTTAGCTCCTGACAGCAGCTGTCTCAGTTCTTGTGCTCTGGAAAGAGAATTTTGATTGGGCACAGTTGTAGATCAAACAGTTAAGAGTTTAATTATAATAAGCAAGACAGCAAAAATACACTCTTCATCAAAAAGCATGATCCAGACCCGGCCTCACCCTGGCAGGTCCAGGGCTTCCATCTCTCTGGTCCCCGTGGTTCCTTCCCTTGTGACGCCCCCAGGTGGGCACTTCCAGGAAGGGGCATGCTTTTCTTTTTTTCTTTTCCTTTTTTTGGTCTATTTGAGACAGGGTCTCCCTGTAGCCCCAGCTGGCCTGGATTCACTATGGAGACCAAGCCGGCCTCCAACTCCCAGAGATCGGCCTACCTCTGCCTCCCGAGTGCTGGGATTAAAGGCGTGCACCACCATGCCTGGTGGGGCATGCTTTTCTTGGAAGCTCATTTTACCCAGAATTCTGTTACAAGTGGATGTATACGATATAAGAATATGTATAAGAGTTCCAGTAACCCCAATGCTGAAAAAGTTTATTATGAGGAAATGGACCATTATACTGCACATGCTCCTGGTGAGGAAGTTCCTGAAATAATTTGTACTGACCTATCTCACATGGACTGCAATCACCTGTCATTCTTTACATTTTGCTTCTAGGACCCTGGGCAGGCCTACCTGTTGTTCTGTATGTCCTACTTGGGATGTCTGTTGGGCAGTCCCTCTCAGAGCTAACTTCTTGCTTAACAAAGTCAGCCCATCCCAGTGCAAATAGTTATTGATCAGACTTAGTCAGGATGAGCCAGGTTTAGCTGCTGTAACAAACAGGTATCTGGTTTTATACACCAAGTATGCTCTGCCCCAGCTGTGTGTTTTAACCCACAGCAGTCAGTGATTAGGGGAGGACTGTGCTCACTGTACCCCAGAGACCCAGCTATGAGGCTCCCTGCCTGAGTCAGAGCATCCTCAGTTATCTAAGAGGGAAAAGGGGCAGGGATTATGTACTAGCTTATAAAGCTTTTGCCCAGAAGTGACATGTATTCCCTTTATTGTATCCTATTTATCAGAGCAAGTAACATGGCCAGAAATGTTGAAAGGGAATGTCTAGGAATGGCCCAAATGACAGTCACAGTGGCTGACTGTGAATCTGCACTAATTTTTAAAAAAAGACATTAATTTTTATTTATATATATGAGTGTTTTGCCTGAATGTGTGTAAGTGCACCTGTGCAAGCAGTGCTTATGGCAGCCAGAAGAGGGCGTTGGATACCCTGGAACTGGAGTTACGGGTGGTTGTGAGCCACCCTGTTGGTGCTGGGAACTGAACTTGGGTCCTCTGTAAAAGCATCCAGTGCTCTTGACTGCTGAGTCATCTCTCCAGACCCTGAATCTGCTCTAATTTATGTAACAAGTATATTCTTCACACACTTCTGTATTCTCAGCACTGACCTGATGAATGATAGGTAATGAATGAGGGCAGGCCAAGCTCCAAGGAATAGACATACCGCTGTTGGGAATTCTTGGCCCCTAGAGGACCCAGGACTCTGGAATTTCTCTAAGACTCCTCCAGGAAATGGGCAGGATCTTCTCCTCATGCCTCTAGAAACTGGCTTTTCCTACTCATTCAAAATTAGAAAGAAAAGTTTAAATTTTTTTTTTTTTTGGTCTTTTTGAGACAGGGTCTCCCTGTAGCCCCAGCTGTCCTGGAACTCACTATGTAGACCAGGCTGGCCTTGAACTCACAGAGATCCGCCTGCCTCTGCCTCCCAAGTGCTGGGATTAAAGGTGTGCGCCACCATGCCTGGTGGGAAAGTTTAATTTTTTATTAAAAATATTTTGTATGTGTATGTATGCTGGTATGTGTGGGTGTTCACAGGTGGGTGTACATGCACACATGTGTGTGGAGGCCAGGGGTCAACTTTGGGTGTCATTCCTCAAGAGCTGTCCATTTTGTTTTGAGACAGGATCTCTTACTGGCCTGGAGCTTGCTGGTTCAGCTAGGCTGGCTGGCCCAGGAGCCCTGGGATCACCCATCCATTCCTCAGGAGCTGTCCATTTTGTTTTGAGACAGGATCTCTTACTGGCCTGGAGCTCACTGATTCAGTTAGGCTGGCTGGCCAGGGAGTCCTGGGGATCCACCTGTCTCCACCCCCTCCATTTTAGGAAACACCAAACCTGTGTTTTATGTGGATTTTGGGGATCGAATTCAGGTCCTCATGTTTGCTTGACAGTGCTTTATCAATAGAACCACCCTATTGGTGCTGGGAACTGAACCTGGGTCCAACCCAAAGAGCAAAGCTACAGACAAATTGAATCTAATATTTAGTTGACCTAGTAGCCTAAGGAACCAGCAGAGAATCAGGGAGCTCCCTCCAATAATGCTTCCAGGTGGTGGTTATGGGCAGGAAGCAGGAGTAACTTGCAGCCAACTTGATGGGCTATAGCTCAGCATTTACTTTCTTCGAACATCCTCGTTACTTCCTGCAACTGTCTAAGCTCTGCTCCACTGACTGGCTGCGACCCAACTGTTAGAATAAACATACTCCTGAATTAGTATATTATTCCTGAATTAGTATATCCTGAGTCAGGCTTTTAGTTCATTTATGTCGTTAGTTTATTGTTTGCTATGTAAAGACTTAAGATTGAGACATCCTTAGGCCAAATTCAGTTCAACTTAATTTGACTCTTTGCTGTCTTGGGGAGCCGCTGGTTCTTCCTAGTGCTGAATCAAGTGTGAGCGGCAAGCCATTTGGAAGAGACCCTTATTTGGAGAAAATGTCCTCTTTGTGAGTGGCTTGGAAAATTCTGATGGATGGCAACCTAAAAATAATTTACATTCTCACAGATGTATTTGTAGTTGTCATACCAACAATGCCAGTAGAAACCGTGGGCAACAATATGATCTAATTTGCATTCAGATTTTGTTGCTTGCTGCTTCTTTTTTTTTTTTTTTTTTTTTTTTTTTTTTTTTTTGGTTTAAAAAAAAAAAAAAAAAAAAAGAGGACGATAAATCTTTCACTGTGATATATCAAAATAA
>NW_008357490.1:611031-616164 GCF_000622305.1 Nannospalax galili
TTTTTTTTTTTTTTTTGCTTATTTTATTCTTTTGGGTTAAAGATAATCGTATTTTAATATGGGAGTGCTATCAGCAGACATCCCTCCAAAATAGGCTGCTTTGGCATCAGGCTTGTTTTGAACTTAAAGGTAATTGAGAACCAAGAGATTCAGGGAGGCTTTGCTGCCCCTTCTCTGCTTACAACCTGGGCGCAAACCTCCCTTTGTGGAAGTGGCTTCCTTTCTTGGACCAGGAAGACAACAGCCACTTCTACTGCTGGGCACAGTTGGCACTGAGATGGGTCTGCATAATCCAGTCATAAATAGATGTCCCTGCCATCGCTTCCCTCCTCTGTTTCCTGGTCACTTCCCCGTTTATCTCTGACTGCAAAACCCTCTTTCCTTTGTTAAAATGTTGCCTAAATCTCCATGTCCAAATGCTTTGAGTTTCATTTTTCTATGAATTCCTGTGCATGCAAAATATTAATGAGATTTGTATTTCTTGTTCTGTTCATCTGCCGTAGTATCTACTACAAAGGGGGCATTGTCTGAACCCAAGAGTTGTAGACCTTACTGGGCAAACACAGCGAGATCCTATCTCAGTAACAACTAAGTAGGTGGTTGACTAGATAACTAAATTCACAAGCCCTGGGTACTCAGTCTAGGAGGATGAATATATGAAAGGTTTTCCTTCCTGGTCACTTACAGTATGAATCGTGGCATGGGGTCTGGTGATGAGAGTGGGTATAGGTGGGTGAAGTGCATCAAGGGTCAGTTATGTTTCTCCCTCTCATTCCTATGTTCTGGTTCCTCTAAACTTTTATGCTGATATTATTTATTTAGGATGTAAATTGCTGAGCTGTTTCAAAGTCCCAGGAAGAAAGGAACCTTGGGAGACTTGCATAGGCACATGGGTATTTGCCTCACACCCTTAGACAGACAGGGAGCTGTCTGGGCACCAGATGGAGGTGCCACTTCCTCATCAACTCTTCTTGTCCCGGTTACTCCCCAGATGTCTAATGGGCTGCACCCTGAAGATGGCCCTGTTTATAATAATCAGAGCTACTGGTGGGTGGGCAAACCCATAACTCTAAGGACAGTCATGGCTCACTAATTATTGTGCCAGCTTAGAAGTTAGCAAAAGAAAGGGTTTTGCAGTTAAAACAAGATGGGTATGTCCCTGGATCTCAAACTCTGGTTAATTAAGTTGAGGCCACCTAATTGGCTATCCTGTTCTTGTCTGGGGGCAAGGAAAGGAATTAGCAACTCACTACTAGAGGGGCAGTAATTTACCCCAGAAAAGACAGCTACTAGGTGTCACAGCCGGCAAGCCTTGAGGCCAATTTGGAGTGTCGTCTTCTGCTCTCCCTGCCAGTTCTGACCTTTCTTTCAACTTGGAAGGCTATATTTTTGTATTCCTGAATGACATCTTCACGGCTGCGAATGGAGTTTACACCAAACAGAAAATGGACCCTAAGGTACCAGATCTTCCCTCCTGTGGCTTTTCAGCTATGCCATCTGGCTCCCGAAATGACATGAAAAATGAAAATGAACATGTGCAATTGGCATGTGATTTAACTCATGTCATATGATTTATCATTTCTAATTTCTTTTTAATTATTTTGTCTATGCAAGACCTTGTTAATCCTAGTATTGCAAAAGTTTGAGTTAAAACTGGACAGGGAAGGAAAAGATGCCACCATTTTAGATGTACAATTAGGATATATATGTACACATTTTGAAAAGCAAATTTATCTTTTTTAAACTAGCATCATTAGTGATCATGGCAAATTTGGGTGTTTGTTAAGATATTAGCTCCAAGGGCACTTGTCTCCAGACCCAAGTTTTGCTATTCACTGGCCATCGTGTCTTTGAACCTTTATTTCCCCAAACCTCAGTTTCCCCATTGTGAAGTGAGATGGCCCGACATCATTTGTCAGGTCTTCCAGCGGTAGCCACTTCTGATCACAAGCTGTTGGGACTTCCTGTCATGCAGAGGCCCCCAACCCCAGCTGTTATGAGAAGCTTTCGGAGATGAGCCAGACATATGGGTCTTTGTTCTTTGAGCTCTTTGTGCTTTGTGAGGGAGCTCCCCCTCACTGATGGGTGTGTTTCATGAGCCCCCCCCACTTTTTTTTTTTGAATCTGCATGCTTATTTATTTCTTTGAGTGGTGACAGTTTTACAAAAACAGGTTTGTTGTTGCCTTTTTTGAAAAATCACAATATGTCACCCTTTTTTGGTGGAGAAGTGGGTGGCCACTTTAATGAAAGTAAATGCATAAGGCTGCTATTCTTTACTGGAGAGAGCAGATGTTTTAAAGGAATTGTTTATGTTAACAGTTTAAATTTCCTTTATTTTGTTCCAGATTTCCTATTTTGAATAACAAGCTTAAGAAAGAACTCACTGAAGGTGTCTGGAACCTTCAGAAGCCTTCTGTTTTCACCCAATATATCTATAGTTGGTGTAACACAAATATTTATTCTGAAGTCATAGTGCAGTAAAATGGAACATTTTCCAACAGACATTGGCAGAAAATCTTTCAGTACAGAGCTAGTCTGATGCGCATTTTTAAACATTTGTGGAAATCATTCCAGGATACACAATGCTTTGTATTTCTAAAATTAAGTGCAGTTTTCTTGTCCTCACAGGAGCTGGGGAAATATGGAGTGCTTTTTTACAATGCCTGCTTCATGATCATCCCGACTCTCATTATTAGTGTCTCCACTGGAGACCTGCAACAGGTGAGTGTGGTCTATGTTATAAACATGTTGAAGGTAGGCAGGGTTAAACTATGAAGTATAGCAGGGTAGGTGGGAGTTCAATGCAGTTTTGTCTTTATGGTATTTTCAACTTATGATGGATTTCTTGGAAAGTAGCCCTGTCATAAGTTATGTCGACATAAAAGCATAACTCTCACCTCAAAGGGGATAAGAGATAGTTTATTGTGGAACCAAATATCAGTGACCATGGCTCGGGAACACAGATTCAGGTTACCCCAAATTCTCTGTTCTGGCGTGGTTAACAGTTGCCTTACATTTTTATAGTAATAGTACAAAGACAACTTTTCAAATACATTGGTGGGTACATTCAGTACAGGTCATAGCAAAGTGAGGGGCTTTCCACTATAGGTCTCAGATGCTATCTGATGACATTCTTAGCCTTTTGATTGGTGAGACTGGGTGGTTTGCAAGGGTAATACATTCTAAAAGGTTTTTATCTGTTAGTCACAGGATGTTAGGTCTGAAACAGAGGTGGGCAAGGAGTGGCTATTTAGGGGGCTAAAGATGGCCCAAGATAATGGTAATTAGACTCTCATTCCAAACTCTCTGCAATCATTGAAGTTCTAATCAATTGATCAGCCTTGCAGGAGGAAGTCCAGTTCGAAGATGGAAGGTTTTGTTTCTGGGAACTTTCTTTCACAATTCCCCCTGTTGGCCAAGCATCACATTTTGTGCGTGCAAGGGCTACATATTATTTATTCTCAGGTCGTCTTAGGAAGGCTCATTCCTAGAATCTGATGTAGATGAGGCTCAGCTGTTGGCAAGATAGCAGTCTTCAGGAGAGAGGAATAGCTAGCTGGTAGAGCCAATAAGAAAGAAACTCCTGGATCGTATGAAAACTACTAGCCAGCATCCAAGAGTATTGTTTGGCCTAGTGGAGCAAACGTAACAGATTAAGGCAACAAATATTAAAATAAAAATGAGATTGACTGTGTATCCCCTGTATTTATGACCTATTTTGTTTACATTTGGAACATGTAAACAAATCTATTGTTTTCTTTCTTTCTTTCTTTCTTTCTTTCTTTCTTTCTTTCTTTCGGATATATGAGACCATATCTTTTTTTTTTTTCTGTCATTTTGAAGCAGGGTCTTCCCGTAGCCCCAGCTATCCTGGAACTTACTATGCAGACCCGGCTGGCCTTGAACTCACAGAGATCCGCATGCCTCTGCCTCCCAAGTGCTGGGACTACAGGCATGCACCACCACACCCAGCTCAAATTTTCTAATGTTTGTTTTTTCTTTGGATAAGTTAGACCTTATAGCTAAAACCTCATGGAGTGGCTAGCTCTAACTCTAGTAGTTCTCATCTGTGGATGATGACTTCATCTGTTTTATTATATTGGCATCATACCAGATTTAGTTTGAAAAAATAAATGAAACATATTATAGAAGAAATTACACAACAATACAGTATTCTTTAAACTTTTTTCTAACAAGAATATCTTCATTTATATAACAAATACTAATAACATTAATAGAAACAAGAGCTCAAAACTGTTAGGAAATCAGAATTTTATAGGCCTTAAAGGCTTAACCAACTACTTTTTAAAAATTATTTTAATGATTAGAAATGGAAATAGGACTCCAGAAGGAGTCATGGTAGTATTATTCATTTCTTTAGTAAAATATGGATATTATTTCATTGTTTTTATCCTGGATAATTGTACTATATAGGACAGCTTAGGTGTTCATTTAATCAAGGAACATTAATACTTAAACTATAAAATATTATGAATATGTTATTAGAGTGATGTATAATTTCGATAAGAAGAATTAACCTAAATCTTTGGGTATAGGCGAGCACGCGCTGGGCTCTCAGGATCCCAGTGCGCACTCCTGGGCAGTGAAAGTTCCTCCGCTACTGAGGTCTACTCAGTCGATCCCATCCCTATTTTACCCGTATACCTTCCTCAGGATGTGAGGTCCACTGGCCACTTGGACCACACGGGAAGAGTACGAGGGACGGCAAAAGCCAGGGTGTCCGCGAGTCGGTGACGGAGGAACAGCACCCCCCGGGGAGACTGGATCACAGGATTTAGTGTTACATCTCCAGACAAGTGACTCAGCTCAGATCTCAGTGATTCAGCTCCAGTTCCAACTTTATTGGGGTAAAACTAGGACTATTTATAGTGTAGAGACAGCAGAAGAAGCCTTAGCTGATAGGTACTTTTAGGATGCCTCATTTACATAGGGCGGTGGGCTTCTATCAGGCTATCAGACAACGCCTGATTAAAAACCTGGTAGCTCCTGTGCCGGAGGGCATGTATTTGTGGCGAGCACTTTAAAAGAAGAGTCAGGGAGGATGCCAGGAAGGCACTCTGCTATGAAAGGAATCTGCAGCACATGGTTTCCGAGCTCGTGAGCTATCCGGA
>NW_008357490.1:616216-622623 GCF_000622305.1 Nannospalax galili
ATATACAAATTATATATATATATGTATGACATGTATATACACAAATCTGAATTTGAAAACTGGGCTTTTTATCCAAATTATACTGAGTAATTAGAAAAATACACATATATCTTTACGAAGAGTGAAAATACTTAAATCCTTTAAACATGAAAAGTAGTTGAATAGGTAGGGGTTCTGGGTAAGCATTTATAACTTAATTTAAACCAAAGTTAGCATTATTTTATCATTTAGGAATATTCTCAGTGAAATATTAGATATTAGAAACCATTAAAAATAGCTAAGTATAAAAGAGTTTAAGGAACAAAAAGTTGAGAGAAATGTTCAGTTACTTGGGGTTACCTGATGTTCAGTTAATTGAAGATGAGTCCCACCCAACATCTCTGAAGTCCACATGAATAAGTCCTTTAGATGAAGTTGGTACATGAAACTCTTAAAGTTCATCTCCTTGAATTCTGTAGTACAGGAGTAGAAGTACCTGAGTACAATCTTTACCCTCCAGTTGAATGGAGTGTTTGATGTGATGGTTCTTTTTTCAGTTGATGAAATCCTCTGAATTTCTTTATCCTTTAAGGAATTCTGTAACTAATTTTGAATTTTTAGTAATCATATTTAAAAATCCTTTTTTTCTAAGCAAATTAACATTAAAGAAAACTTATTGTTGTTGTAACTAATACATGAGGGCTTACTTATAAGCCAATTTGATACCACGTTAAAAAAAAAAATATATATATATTTAAACATAAGATCATGTAGACAGTATATTCACATGCAGTCATATATAAAAGATTTTTAGCTACCAAGATCTTGTAATTAATTTTTGCTGAGAATATATCACCTGTAATTTTTAGTATGAAAAGGAAACTTAACAAAAGATCCTTAGAAAACATATATATCCATTGTTTTACATGTAATCTAGCTTTAATAAAATCTTAGATTTAGTAGTTTTATATTAAGAAATATTTTTGAAAGAAAAATGATTACTACCTCTGACTATTACACAACTGAAATGATCTATATCTAAATATTTAGAACCTGTTTGGGAAGGAAATCCTAATCAAAATCTATGTATATAACATTAGAATTTATATCTTACTGAAATATTTATCTTATAATTTTAATGAATGCCATTTGATATAAGTAATTAGCATTTGGAGGTTTTGTGAAACACCTAATAGACCCAAAGATATTAATAGGCTTTCTTTTAGATGTTTAGAGCACTCAAGTCTATAACGTAGTATGTATTTATCAGGCCTTTTAATAAATTAGCAAAATACATTTATAAACCTGCACATGTGCATTTTAATCTTGCATGCCGAAAAATAAAAATAATAAAAATAATAATTCTTGTTCACAATAAAAATAATGAGAAAGGAAAAAAAAAACTGAAGGGTCCAGTTAAAACATTGTCTTGACACAAACAACACATGAAAACAATTCTACACATAGCACAATTACAAGAAATCCAGGTGCATCAAAAAGTGAGGAAAGGCTTCAGAAACTTACCTCTCTAGTTCTTTAATATGTAAAAAACAAAAAAAATGGCTTAGTGGCCTAAAAGAAAGGGTGAAGTTTGCAATGTAAGCCTAAGGTAATATCTCTTTCCCTTTTTAAGAGCTAAATAAGTGGGGGCTGGAGAGGTGGCTCAGCAGTTAGGAGCACTGACTGCTCTTGCAGATGCAGAGGACCTGGGTTCAATTCCCAGCACCCACATGCCTACGAACCATCCTTAACTCCAGTTCCAGGGGAATCCCACACCCTCTTCTGACCTCTGGGACATTGCACGACATGGGTGCACTCACATACATGCAAGCAATACACTCATACACATAAAATAAATAAAAAAAATTTTTAAAAAGCTAAATAAGTGAAAGGTGTTATAAATAAAACTCAAGATCTAAGAACCCTATCAATACCTCACAAAGAACACATGGACAAAGCAATAGTAACTTGGCAAAGCAGATTTTACTTTTGCATAAGGATGCATTGCATGGTCAGTCAGATCTAGTTTAAAACTTTGCCTAAAGACAGAACTCAGCTGCCCCAGGCCATCAGGTTCAGGAATGCTTCAGGTGTGGTGCAAGGTGTGGTGGGATTAAACCAGTAGAGTTCCCTTTGTCTAAGCATAATATGAATCATAGTAAAGGAAACATTAAGACTTTAGTTTAAAAATAACATGTTGTAGTTATCTCAGGGTGTTATCTTGGAGGCAAGAGACTGGTTTAGGCCTTCTTGGGAGTCAGCTCTATTCATTTACCCAAGAAAAAGCCACATGTTGTATCTGACTTAGGTAGCAAACTGTGGATGAGTCTATTAAATTTTAAGTGGGTTTTTGGCTAGAGAAATAGAAGCCAAGGAACCCGAAGTGCTTAGCAGGTTGATTATGCAGGGGAAAGATGAGAAACTCACCAATGTTTCAAGATGGATCTCATCAGGAGTGCCAAGAAACTTCAGAACTGACTGAGACATAGCTGTCATGTCATCATCATTAGGAGCCTGAGGAGTTCTAAAGTTTAGAGAACTCTATTTAAGGCAAACCAGCATTCCTGGCTTTAATTGCTGAAGGGAATTTTTAAGAATAGCTAGTATAATAAAGAGAATTTTAATGAAGACTTAGACAGGAGAGTTATGGACAGACAAGTTGTTCAAGGGAAGAGAAAATGAGATATAGCCAAGCTTCCCAGAAAAGTAGTTTTTCTTAAAACAAGCCGTAATCTATTTGCATAGAGAGCTTTGTGCTAGGAGATAAATAAGGCAAGGTCAAAGAAAGGTGAGATGACTAGTCTTAGAATTTACCTATAGTTCTGATTCACTCTAAAAATTTTAAATTAATTTTAATTTTTTCCTTTATTCACATGTTATTTTTCTTAGAACTCTTATTTTTGTAAATTGCCAATGTTATAATTTTGTCCTTTTAGATAATGTCACATTTTAATTAAAACAGACTGCCCATGTGATGTTTTCAAATTTTATTGCCATGGACTTATAGTTAAGTGGGCAAAAAAAAAAAATCCCAATTTTGGAACATTAAATATTTCTCAACTGAGGGTCCAAGTTATTTGTGGTTAGATCTCCCCATTTTCACAAATACTTAAAGTTGAAAGTTCATAATGTTCATATATAAAGCCAGCTATAGTGTCAGGTGGCAGTTTAACTTCAAGCACATCCTCCTTTTTTGGAAAACTTGTTTTCCATTTTATTTACTAATTTATTTATTTTATTTTCTCCTGAAAAATTGCAAGCCCATCTGTGCTCACTGGAGAATATGTGTTTTGGATCTGGTTTATGTGCTGCTTTTGGGATCGACTTTCTCAGCTTTCACACTGAGACTGTCTTCTCCCCTGGGTTTCGGGGATTTCCTGCACGCTGATGGAAACATGAGGGTGCTCAAGACACTGAGTGATCAACCAATATGTTTGTCTTCCCAGACAAGCTAATAAAGTTCTTTCTGACCCAGGAAGGGGGTATGTTTATGGGTTTCCTTATGAGGCTGTTACACATCCTGAGGAGTTCCCCCGATACCTCCTTCTGTAAGAGTGGAGGGAACAGTGCCTCTTATCTTCGGCACCTTTATGATTAAGTATTTATAATGTTCCTAAGCTAAAGGCATCAAAGTTGCAAAAAAGCCAGGAGAAATCACAGGAAAAAACAAAAATGCAAATTTAGGTATTGGAAGAGTGTCTGGAGACAAAGGCCAACTAAATCAAAACATATCAAAAACAAACAAAACCATGACAGACCATAAACAAAAACCAAAATGCCTTCAAAGTTCTAGAAGCCACCAATATTAAAACAAACCAAACAATTAGAAACAAATTGTTTCTGAAGCAAACAAAAATGGATACTTTAAAACAAACACTTTGAAAGCACACAAACAACTATCTAAATAGCTAAAAAAATCTAAACAAATAACCTTAAAATTGGCAGACTACCTTAAGGTAGATTTTTACATTTTCCTACATTTGTAAGTTAAAGGAACATACTAATCAACGCAAAACCCAGCTGGAATAAAAAATATCTTTTTCTCAAAACATTGCTCTCTTCCTTGGATTAGATATGGAGAAGTATTCAGAGGAAAAAAATAAAAAAGGAAAGAGAAAGAAAGAAAAAAATTACTGCTAGCAAAATTTAACAAATGGTTAGAATTGAACATGCTTTAAGAAGTTTGTCTAAAAGCAACAAAACACCAAACTGTCAAAACCAAAATACTTTCAAAGCAAACAAGACACCTTAAAAAAAAACCCTCGAAAAGCAAACCACAAATAATAAAGGTATCTAATAAATAGGATCCTTAAACAACCAGCTCAGAATAAATAAATGGACCATGGGCCAAATCAAGGGAGGTCCAAGAGCCCCAGAAAGAACTCAACACAATTATCCAAGGAGCCACCACCAGATGGCTTGATTTAATGGATCCAGCTGGTACCTGCTCCATCCAGGTGACTCCTCTGATGAAAAGCAGATAATTCTTGGGGCCCCACATTGGGCGCCATAACTGTCATCACAAAAAGCATAACTCTCACCTCAAAGGGGATAAGAGATAGTTTATTCTGGAGCCAAATATGAGTGACCATGGCTGGGGAACACAGATTCGGGTTACCCCAAATTCCATGTTCTGGTGTGGTTAACAGTTGCCTTACATTTTTATAGCAACAAAAGAGAGAAAAGTCATAAATCAAGACACTTTTCAAATACATTGGAGGATGCATTCAGTAGTCAGGTCACAGCAAAGCGAGGGGGTTTCTGCTATAGGTCTCAGATGCTATCTGATGACAGTCTTAGCTTTTTGATTGGTGAGACTAGGTGGTCTGCTAGGGTAATACATTCTAAAAGGTTTTTATCTGTTAGTCACAGGATGTTAGGTCTGAAACAGGTGGGCAAGGAGTGGCTATTTAGGGGGCTAAAGATGGCCCAAGATAAATGGTAATTAGACTCTGGGCCTGCAACATTCCAAACTTTCTGCAATCATTGAAGTTCTAATCAGTCGATCAGCCTTGCAGGAAGAAGTCCAGTTTGAAGATGGAAGGTTTTGTTTCTGGGAACTTTCTTTCACAGTTGAAAAGCATCTGTACATAAATTTATTAAATGTTAATATTCTAGGAGAAAGCCACTCCCTGGAGCACCCCATGTTCACCCTGTCTAGCCTTTTCCATGTCCTAGAAATTCTTCTAAGTATCATAAATCTGAGTGATTACCACTCAGTGAGATTCCAAATGGATCAAGAGCTAACTATGTAGATTATTAAGAAAAATTATAATTCAAAAAATATATATATTTAAAGCCATGAAAAGAATTTCTAGGACTGGGGATGTAGCTTGGTGATAGAACATTGGGTAACATGCACAGGCCCATGACATCTTCATGCCACAAAGAGGAGGAGGTGAGAGATTAATTTTGTAGAATACCAAAGTTTTAACATTTAAAATATCACTATATTTCTGGGCCTGCGTGATGGCTCAGTGGGTAAAGGCATTCATTGCCAAGCCTGATGAACTGAATTCTGTTCCCAGAACCTACATTGTGGAAGGAGAGAACCAACTCCCACAAGTTGTTCTCTGACTTGCACATGTGTGCCATGGCACACATACACTCTCCACTAACACACACACACACAAATAAATATAATAAATAAATAAATTTTTGTGACTGAATTTTAAAATTATTGTGTGACAAGAGATAGCAAAAGATGCAGAATACACTGTAATTAGTAATACAAATGTGGAGACCCCATGGGAAAAAGAAGAAGCTTTACTGTATGTTCGTTGAATTGGGATGAATTTATTTCAGCTGATCACATTTTGTCATAGCGGAGTCCATTTTAGATGATGAGAAAAGTGTGATTTAAAAGGGGAGTTCATGAACATTGGTATAAAGTTGTATCTTATTTGCCAAGTTTGATTTAAATATATTGAAGGATGGTGGATGAAACTAAATGAAATATTCACTCCCCTTTGATGCAGGGGAGGGGATGAGTCATCTTTCCTGGTTGACCTGGAGAGATGAAAGACCATAGTTTGCAGTGAAACCTTGTAGCTCACTGTGCACCGCGTTGCTGTTCGGGTCCCTGGCTCTCCACGGCTACTGGATGCTGGCGACTCTATGGGTTGCTGAGCTGCCAGGGAAGTTCCGTTCCAAGTACCGGGCACTCCCTCTGTGTTTCGCGATCCGTCGGCTGCCAGGTCACGAGGGGAGGTGCAACAACGGCGAAAGCAGGATCTTCGCGAGTGAATGTTTACGAAGGGACAGCCCCCTCCGGAGAGACTGAATCGTAGGCAGTAAGACACAGAACTCAGCTCAGTCAGGTACAGCTCCTTTATTCAGTGACTCAGCTCAGCTCCAGATCTTAGTGATTCAGCTCTGATTCATTAGGGGGAAATCAGGATATTTATAGTGTGGAGGCAGTAGCAAAA
>NW_008357490.1:624726-630994 GCF_000622305.1 Nannospalax galili
AGGACATAGTTGATCTTATCTGGTCCTCTGTCTTTCCTGTAGAATAATATTATGATGCGTTAGCACAGACTTAGCTGCAGGTGCAAGCTGTTGAGAGATATGAAAGTTAGCTGTAGGGTACCTAGAGAATGCACCTGGGTAGAATTTTGTTATTACTCCAATACTCCAGCGATTGTCCCATGGATCTGATTTTTTCCTGAAAAGTAAAATCTCTAGCACATGGTATTAGGGAGAGTGGGGGCTGGCTGAAGCATTGTTGTTAAGCAGGGTAAAGACAGCCATGAGGGTGACAGAAAAAGAAGCTCTGGAGGGAATTAAGGGGAACATCTAGAATAGGTTTAAGGGGCCTAACAGTAGTAGGCGTTATTTCAGTTCCCAGGAAGGTAATGGGGGGAATTGATTGTATTTTATTTGTAGCTATCATAAGACCTTTTGTCTCTAGGGTGTTTATCATAGCATATTTTAGGTCTTTTGTATTGTTTGAACTCTCCCCTTTATTATTTTCTGGTGCTTGTAAGCTTTCTTCAATCTTAGGTGGGTTTCTTAAGCATTGTTGGATAGCTGCTATTATGGGGAGAAAGGAAAGGGGGAAATTTTGCCTTTCCTGGATTTCTTCTTTACAAGCCAGATATGCAATATTAGTCCAGACCTCTGGATCAGAAATGTCTGCTGACAGGATCCACAGTGCAAATTGATATACTTTATTCCAAAATTTTAAGCTTTCTTTTTGGGAGATCTTAAGTCCTCTTGATTTAAGTAAGGCTCGAAGGGAACGAATTTGGAGTTTTTTCTGTTGTGATGTTGAATTACCCATTATAAAAGGAAAATAGTGTTGTCTAGCGTTTAATGTTCCTGCAGCAGCCTGACACCAGGGGATTGGAACGCTCTGACAGGTACAAGCCTGGCTTGCAGACTACAGAAAAAAAAAATGGCCTTTTTAAATCTTTTGTTTGTTTGGCGCGAGCCACCTTGAACTTTCAAGTGCTCGGCAGGGGCTGGTTAATTTAAATTCTCACCTAACTGGTTTTAGCTGTGGTTTCAGTGCCCTGGGGGCAGGATAACAAAACTGATTAGGGAAGTTTATTTTAGAAGGAGAAAAAGAGAAAAAGAGACGGCCAGGGCCCACGGGTGGGGAGGCTTGGAGGCACAGCTGCTTTTTTTAGTCTCCTGATGGGAGTCAAAAGAAAGAGAGATTTGCCAGGCCCCACGAGTGGGGTGGCTTGTAGGCACAGCTGCCTTTTTAGTCTCCTGATGGGAGATGAAAGAAAGGGAGATTTGCCAGGCCCCACGAGTGGGGTGGCTTGTAGGCACAGCTGCCTTTTTAATCTCCTGATGGGAGATGAAAGAAAGATTTCTGATGCTCTCCTGGTGGGAGAGGTACTCATGAATTCTGCGTTTCAGGGGGTGCCAGCTGCTGGCTGGCGCGGAGTTCCGAGGCTCTCACGTTGGGCGCCAGATATGGGTGGGTCCCGCGCACCGCGTTGCTGCTCGGGTCCCTGGCTCTCCGCGGCTACTGGATGCTGGTGACTCTATGGGTCGCTGCGCTTCCAAGCAAATTCCATTCCAAGCTACCAGGCACTCCCTCTGTGTTTCGCGATCCGTCGGCTGCCGGGTCACGAGGGGAGGTGCAACAACGGCGAAAGCAGGATCTTCGCGAGTGAATGTTTACAAAGGGACAGCCCCCTCCGGAGAGACTGAATCGTAGGCAGTAAGACACAGAACTCAGCTCAGTCAGGTACAGCTCCTTTATTCAGTGACTCAGCTCAGCTCCAGATCTTAGTGATTCAGCTCTGATTCATTAGGGGGAAATCAGGATATTTATAGTGTGGAGGCAGTAGCAAAAGCCTTAGTTGATAGGTGCTTTGTAGCATGCCCCATTTACATGTGGTGGTGGGCTTTTGCCAGGCTGTCAGACAGTGCCAGATTATCACACAGGAAAACCTGACAGTTTCATGCTGGAGGACATGTATCTGTGATGGGCACTTCAAAAGGTGAGTCAGGAAGAGAGCAGGAAGGCGCACCGCTGAAAAAGGGAGTCCTTCCATTTGCGCCGAGCCGGCATGCGGCTATCCGGACATGGAAAGACTACAACCCAAAACAGCAGGGGTCCCCAACAAGGTGCTTTACTGTATCCCTTAATCCCATACATAAGCATTAACATTTGTTTATGATGAAAACTTTCAAACATACACAGAAATTTGGAGAGAAGCATAATGAACCTAGGTGACCACCCACCAGTTTCAATCCACGTGTAATGTGTATCTCTGATTGGGGAAGTGGGTAACTATTGTTACTACATCAATGGCACAGAAGATTAGGTAAGATTGTATCAACTGGAGGAGAAAAGCTCATTTTAATCATTTACATTTTAAAAATTGTTAATGTTAGGGGCTGCAGAGATGGCTCAGCAATTAAGAGCACTGACTGCTCTTGCAGAGGTCCTGGGTTCGATTCCCAGCACTCACATTGTGGCTACAAACCGTCCTCAGCTCCAGTTCCAGGGGAATCCGAAGCTCTCTTCTGACCGTGGCATTGCATGACACGAGTGCACTCACATGCATGCAGGCAATACACTCGTACACATAAAATAAAAATAAAAAATAAAATATTTTAAAGATTGTTAATGTTAAAAATATTTAAATAGTTACCAACATATGTCTAACTTCGGTTTGATCATGCTGTTGAGCATGGATCTATCAACAGACTGGAGCCTCCTTAAAATCAGTTTTGGGTGCAGACAAGAGGCAAGTTATCACTAAAATTCTCCTTTTGATTGTTACCTGCCATTTAAAGGGGCGGGATTATTTTATTCTCGCCTCAAGGGGTTCTTGGAAAATTGAAACTGAGTATTAACTTTTGTGTCTAGCTGTCCTGGAACTCACTATGTAGACCAGGCTGGCCTTGAACTCACAGAGATCCACCTGCCTCTGCCTCCCGAGTGCTGGAACTGCAGGTGTGCGCCACCACGCCAGGCTTCTTCTTTTTTTTTTGGTCTGGAACAATGTTCTTGAGAACAGTTATGAAGCCTTTCTTGCCAATAGTTTTTTCTTCTAGGATGATTTATTTTAAAAACTCATAACCCCAATTTTGTGGCTGTAATTAGTAAAGATTTGCCAAGCAAAGATGCTTTCAGTAGTAATGCCTGTCGTTCTGTGTTTGCTATAGTGAATTTTGCTGTCCTTATATTGGCCATTTAAGGAAGGTGTTTTTGTTTTTATTTTTATGATACTGGGAGAATAGACCTAGGGCCTTGTGGATTCCAGGAAATTAATTGCTCTACTACCAAGTTTTACCCTCTGAGATTTTTTTTTGTTTTTGTTTTTAAATTCCTGTTTTGTCAAGCGAACCCAAGGTGGTCCTGGGAAGATGGCTCAGGCAGGAAAATGCTTGCCATCCAAGCATGAGGACCCGAGTTCCATCTCCAGAACCCATGTAAAAGAGCCAGGCATGATGGCACACTCCTGTAATCGCAGTGCTGGGGAGGTAGAGACTGGTGGATCCCTGGGGCTCACTGGCTAGCCAGCCTTGGCAGAGTTGGTAAGCTCCCTGTTAGTACAGACCCTGTCTCAAAAGAAGGTGAACAGCACCTAGGGAATGACCCTTGAGGCTGGTCTGGCCTCCACACAAATGTGAGTGCACATGTGCAGTGATACTGTGTGATGCTACATTATGGTGATGCCTGAATAAAACTACCCTAACTCTTAGCATCCATTTTAACCAAGGGGGAACTCAAACTTCTCTGGGAACCAGTTCCTTCAGAATTCTCTTGAAACCCTGCTCTTAAACAAGGACTTTCCTCTCTTTATTGAAATCATACAACCAGCATGAAATGGGGAAGGAAAAGGGGAACTGTGTATCAGAGGATTATGTCCCTTCTGACCCCTACTGACCTGGAGCAGCAACCACAACCCAAGCAGACATTGTCAGTTTAATCACACCTATTATTTGCAACAAATGGGCTAATCTTCATATCTTCATTGCTTCCAACAAATACCCAACTGCTTTCAGTGCTTGCTTGATACACACACACATGCACGCACACACACACTTAAGTTCAGGGTGGGAAAGTAACTTGCTCAATATCACACATTCAATTTTAAAAATTAAATGTTCTGTGTGAAACATAGTTTGGTCAAAGCAGCAGATTTAAACTGAATTGTCTTTAACTGTGAATCTTTTCTTTTTAATCCTAGGCCACTGAATTCAGCCAGTGGAAGAATGTCTTATTTATCATTCAGTTTCTTCTTTCCTGTCTTTTGGGGTAAGAAAACATAGATAAACAGAACTGGTCGATGGTGTCTCTTGATAACTCAGTTCTAAACATACCCTCTGTTCTGTTCTGCCAGAATCCCGTTTTCTGTGTTTCTCTGACTTTCTCCAGAAAGTGCATCTCCCTCCCCACCCTCATGCTGTACCCCCCAGCCTTATGTGTGTAGGTTTAAACACACACGGGTAGGAAATATTCGGAAAAAATGTGTCTATTCTAGATGTGTATAGACTTTTTATTCTTGTCGCTCCTGGAACATTTCAGTAACAACTATTTACTAGCATTTACACTGTTTTGGGTGTTTTAAGTAATGTTGATGGACTGGAGAGATGGCTCGGGAGTTAAGGGAGTTTACTGCAGAAGGCCTGAGTTCACGTCCCTACATCAACATTAAGTGACTTACAACTGCCTGTAACTGCAACTCCAGGGAATCTGATGCCTTCTTCTGGCCTCTGTGGGAATGTGCACATACCCTACACACAGACACACAGATACAGCCACACCCACACCCACATAATTACAAAAAACAAAGACAACAACAACAACAAAAAAAACACATTGAGGGGCTGGAGAGACAGCCCAGTGGTTAAGAGCACTGACTGCTCTTGCAGAGGACCCGGGTTCGATTCCCAGCACCCACATGGTGGCTACAAACGATCCTTAACTCCAACTCCAGGGGAATCCGAAGCCCCCTTCTCACCTCCACAGCAATGCATGACACGGGTGCACTCACATACATGCAGGCAATACACTCATACACATAAAATAAAAATAATAAAATAATAAAAAAAACATTGAAGGGGGTATTAATGCATGCTTTTAATTTCAGCACTCAGGAGGCAGAAACAGGTGGATCTCTGTGAGTTTGAGGCCAGCCTGGTCTACATATAGAGTTCAGGCACATAGTGAGATCCTGTCTCCAAAAAATATATTTATTTTTAATTTAATTTTATTATTATTTTTAAAGGCAGGGTCTCCTTGTGGTCCCATCTGGCCTGGAACTTGCTATGTAGACTGGGCTGGCCTTGATCTCACAGAGATGAGTTGCCTCTGCCTCCTAAATGCTGGGATTAAAGGCATGTACCACCACACCTGGCTATAAAAATAATTTTTTAGAAGTAATCTAGAGAGGATTTAAAGACTATAGGAGGAGGGGCGTATGCTTCATGCAAACGCTACCCCATTTGATATAAAGGACTCGGGCATCCTCAGATTGTGGCATGCACAGAGTCTTGGCATCAGTGCCCCATGGCTATAAAGGGGCCACTGTACTCCTACAGCTGAGGGACTGACTGGAACAGGACACTTGGGGGCTCAGCCTCAAAGACCAGGGGCAAGACCTAATCTGTTTCCCTTTGGAAGACAGGCTAATGCCACTGTCTGTCCAAATTGTAATGTGGCCGCTTGATTCCTGAAAATCCATCTGACATCAAGTCTCCTGGTAGCTCAAGATTGGTGCTGTGTTTCTGTCACTGTGTCCTTACTTGCCCAGGATCTCTTCCTCTCAAAGCACATGGCAATGTCATCCTTTCTCTGTAGTGCTGTGCCTATAATATTCAGGGACATTACTTTTCCAATTAAAAAAAATTGTAGGGGCTGGAGAGATGGCTCAGTGGTTAAGAGTACTGACTGCTCTTGCAGAGGACCCAGGTTTGATTCCCAGCACCCACATGGCGGCTACGAACTGTCCTTAACTCCAGTTCCAGGGGAATCTGAAGCCCTCTTCTGACCTCCGAGACATTGCACGACACGGGTGCACTCACATACATGCAGGTGATGCACTCATACACATAAAATAAAAAATAAGTAAAATATTTTAAAATAAATTTGTAGTTGGGCTTAGTAGTGCACACCTGTAGTCCCAGCACTCAGGAGCCAGAGGCAGGTGGATCTCTGTGAGATCGAGGCCATCCTGGTCTACATAGTGAGTTCTAGACCAGATGGGGCTACAGGAAGATCCTATCTCAAGAAAACAAACAAAATAGTGTGTGTGTGTGTGTG
>NW_008357490.1:631085-631613 GCF_000622305.1 Nannospalax galili
TGTGTGTGTGTGGTGTGTGTGTGGTGTGTGTGTGTGTGGTGTGTGTGTGTGTGTGTGGTGTGTGTGTGTGTGGTGCATGCATATGTAAGTGTGCATACAGGGCTGCACTGGGAGGCCAGAGGAGGCTGTCCTCCCTCGCTCTCTGTCTTGTTCTCTTGAACCAGGGTTTCTCACTGAATATTGACCTAGGCTGGCAGCCAGCAAGCCTCATCCATCCTCCTGTCGCCCCTTCCTCCTCTAACACTGGGCTTACATGCCCACATAGCTGTATCTGGCTTTCTATGTGGGTGCTGTATCTGAACTCAGGTCCTCATGCTTGCACAGCAGAAACTTTAAATTTTTTTTTAACCAGGGTTTCTCACTGAATATTGTCCTAGGCTGGCAGCCAGCAAGCCTCATCCATCCTCCTGTCGCCCCTTCCTCCTCTAACACTGGGCTTACATGCCCACATAGCTGTATCTGGCTTTCTATGTGGGTGCTGTATCTGAACTCAGGTCCTCATGCTTGCACAGCAGAAACTTTAAATTT
>NW_008357490.1:635633-636239 GCF_000622305.1 Nannospalax galili
TTGGTTTAGTTTTGGTGGTTCCCATGCCTTTAGATATGCGTCAATTTCTTTTAGGTTTTCGAATTTGGTAGCATATAGGTTTTTAAAGTATTCCCTTATAATGTTCTGTCTTTCTGGTGTCTGTTGTGATGTTTCCCCTTTCATCTCTGATTTTGTTGATTTGGAGGTGCTCTTTCTTTCTTTTGGTTAATTGGGCTAGCGGTCTGTCAATCTTGTTTATCTTTTCAAAGAACCCGCTCTTGGAATTGTTGATTCTTTTTATTGTTTTCTTTTATTCTATTTCATTGATTTCTGCACTGATTTTTGTTATTTCTTCTTGTCTGCAGGGTGGTTTCATTTGCTGTTGCTTTTCAAGTGTGTTGAGTTGCAACGTTAAGTCATTTATTTGTGTCCTTTCTGATTTTTTAATGAATGTAGTTAGAACTCTCAACTTCCCTCTAAGGACTGCTTTCAACATGTCCCAGAGTGGTTTTTTTTGTGTGTGTGTTGTACTGTCCTTTTCATTTAGTTTCAGGAATACTTTTTTGAGACATGGTCTCTCTGTAGCCCCAGCTGACCTGGAATTCACTATGTAGACCACACTGGCCTTGAACTCACAGAGTTAGG
>NW_008357490.1:637695-643696 GCF_000622305.1 Nannospalax galili
GTAGTTTATCCCTATCTTCCTTCAGCTCTATGATTACCTTGTTTGTGTGTTCTTTAAATTCACTGAATTCTTTTATCATATTCATCCTTGTTCTTCTAAGTTCCATGTCCTGCATTGTCTCCACCCACATGGCAGCTAACAACTGTTCTAACTCCAGTTCCAGAGGATCTGACAGCCTCTTCTGTCCTTCATGGGCATTGCATGACATGGGTGCACTTACCCACACACAGGCAATACACACGTACACATAAAATAAAAATAATAAATCAAATATTTTTTTAAAAAAGATCAGTTCTTCCTCACCCAGCAGTAATCAGTTGCTGATAATTCTTCGACTAAGATTGGGGCCTGCTGTTCATTTCCAATTCTGTGCCCAAGTTTGCATGGGTCTTGTGCATGCTGAGACCATTGCTGTAGGTTCATATGAGAAGAGTCCCAGGAGCCTGTAGGACTATTTCCGTATGGTCATGCACCTCCTCCCTGGCTCTTACAATCTTTCTGTACCCTCTCTTCTGCAGTGGTCCCTGAGCCATGGGTGGATACATTTTAATATAGGAGTCCTATCCAAGGACCCACACTCTACAAACTCTTATTTGGCCATTTGTGACCTTTTGGGTTGCTTGCGCTCTGATGCATGAGGGAGCTTCATTGTTGAGAGTTGAAAGATGCAGTAGTGTTCTCTTCATTCCTTGTTCTATGGTCCATGAGCCTTAGGTATAGCGGTTGCATCCTAGATGTACCACCTCAGCTTGGGCAATTCATAGACAATCTCTGTGTGTGACCAGTTGTGGAACTCTGTGGTTATCTCTGTCTCTTGAAAAAGAAGCTTCTTTGATGGGTGGTGACTGGGATACTTGTCTATAAATTTAAGGATCCATATTTTGCACATAGTAAGAAATTACATTTGTCTAAGGATGTGACAGTCTTAAATCTTCTCTCTCTTTTTTTTTTTTTTTTTTTGGTCTTTTTGAGACAGGGTCTCCCTGTAGCCCCAGCTGTCCTGGAACTCACTATGTAAACCAGGCTGGCCTTCAACTCACAGTGATCCACCTGCTTCTGCTTCCCAAGTGCTGGGACTACAGGCATGTATCACCATGCCTGGCAAGGTCTTCTCTTAATATCTATGACCTCTCTAGCTATGTGTATTTGGCTAGGTTTACAGTACCACACATGTGTTTTCTCCCACTGAGTGGGCTTTAAGTCCAATTAGGTAGCCGTTGATTACCCCCAAGATAAAAGTGCTACTACTGCACCAATGTCATTTGCTGTACAGCAGGCACTCTTACCCAGTGAGCCATCTCCTCACACACTTCAGAGACATTCCCAAGAGGAATTGGCCCAGCTGTTAGGTTGTCCAAATAGTTTGTTGTGGAAATTTTCTTTAGGGGCATCTTCCCTCCCTCCTTTCCTTCCTCAGGGTCTCCCTGTGTAGCCCTACCTCCTCCCTAGGCTGTCCTCAAACTTGTGATCCCTTTGTCTTAGCCTCTTTGAGTGCTGGTAAGATGAATTCTAAAGTGGAAAAGAACAAACAGCACCTTGGTTCTCCTCCCCTCTTCTCTGACTCCATACTGCAAGCATGCTTGGAGGCCCTGCTGGAACCTTGGGGTGGCCTTTCTGAGCTGGGTTTCACTGTTGACATCATATGCTGTTGGTTTCATATGGTTTCACTGTTGACATCAGCATGCTGAAAGGGCCTTTGAATTATCACCACAGGGAATTGCACATCAAAAGATCATTCCTGTGGAACAAGATGAGGATGTATCTTTCTTATTTTTACTGCAATTTTCATTATGTGTGAATGAGCTAAGAGAACACATAATTCTTTGATCAACATTTCAATTCTCAAATTTGGTTGTAATTGTAGTGAGTAAGCACATTTACAAACTTGTCCTGTGAGTCTCCTGTTTATTAACTCCTTTTTTGTTATTAATGTTATTTTTATGTGTATGTGCGTGTGGTTTCTGAGGTTATGTGTACCATGTTTGTTCAGGAGCCCACAGAGGCCTGAGATGGGTGTCAGAACTGGAGTTGTAGGCAGTTATGAGTTGTCCAATGCCAGTGCTGGGAACCAAATCCAGTTCCGCTGTAAGAGGAGCAAGTGCTTTCACCTGTGGATCCATCGCCCCAGCTTCCATTAACACCTTCCTTAGCTATGTTGATTTAATTGTTACCCCATATATGGACTTTTTAATTTAATTCATTATTACTATTAATGTGTGTGCGCACATGTGTTCCACAGCAAGCATGTGATCAGAGGGCATTTTTGAGAGTTGATTCTCTCCTTCCAGGTTAAGGCGGGGTCTCTTGTTTCTGCTGCGTCACAGAATCTTCCAGACTAGCTGGCCTGTGAAACATCCAGTGAGTTCTCTTGCCTTTGCCTCCCATCTTGTGGAAGGAGTGCAAGGGTTGCAAATATGTGCCACTACATCTGGGTTTTTTACATAGGTTCTGGAGATTGAATTCAGGTCATCAGGCTTTTGTGGCTATTACTTTTACCCAATTAGTCATCTTGCCAGCCTGAGTTTATTATATATATATATAATTTATGTTGTTATACATTATATATGTCATATACGCTAAACAATATACATTATAAAATTATTAAAATTATATAATATTTTATTATTGTGTGTGTATGAGTGTTTTACCTGCATGTATGTACATGCATCCAGTGCCCAAGGAGGCCAGAAGAGGGTGTTGGATCCCCTGGATGTGAAGTTATGGGATGGTTGTTAGCCACCATATGGGTGCTGGGAACAGAACCTGGGTCCTCTGCCAGAGCAGCCAGTGCTGTTAACTGCTGAGCTATCTCTCTAACCCCTATTTTATACTTTATTTTTAAAGTCTCCACATTTTCCCCTTCAAACTTCTGTGTTCTTTCCTATACCCTTTGTTGGTGGCCTTTGTGACTGTACCTTTGTTTCTTTGAAGCTGTTTTATGTTTATTAAGCTGTGTCTGCCATTCCTGATAAGTGTGAGATTGGTTGTTTTGGGTGACTGTCACCGAACTTTGCTTTCTTGTCTTTGGTGAGCTTGTGGGCACTGGAATTCGAGGAACTTATCTGCCAGACAAGCTGTGCCTCTGCTTATAGCCAGGGTTGCTGTGGGCCTGGCCTATGCCCGGCAGTGCTGGGGATCTGGCTTAGGGTCCTCCCTGCCTGGGGTTTAGTTAAGGAGCAGGTTCTAGACAGTGCTGTTCTACTGCGGTCCCTACCCTGGGGCAGCCATGCCCTGTTCTGCAGACTGCTTTATAACCACGTGGGGTTTGGAGGGGCCTTCTGTGCAACCTCCCCCCATCAGTACCAACAGCATCTTCCACAACACACCCTTTTTAGGCATTGACTGTTCCGCAATGGGAAGGATTCAGAGTTCAGAGCCATTGTTGGAAGCCTAAGTTTAAATATTTGTGGTTTTCTTAGTTGTTGCCTGGGAACATTTAACCTTGAGAGAAAAATATAAGCCAGGTTTGTGAGTCACTCTTTGTCAGGCCAACTATTTATTTTTATTTATTTTGTTTTTTAAAATATTTTTACTTGTTTTTATTTATGTGTATGAGTGTTATGCCCGCATGTGTGTGAGTGCACTTGTGCCATGCAATGCCCTCAGAGGACAGAAGAGGGCGTCAGATCTCCTGGAACTGGAGTTACGAATGGTTGTTAGCTGCCATGTGGGGGCTGGGATTCGAACCTGGGTCTCCTGCAAGAACAGCCAGTGCTCTTAACTGCTGAGCCATCTCTCCAGCCCCTTTTATTTATTTATTTACTTTTTTTTTGCACACTGTGAACACAAGACTGTATTTTGTACTTTCCAAATAATTTCACATTTTAGTTCTGAAGACCCCGTCCCACAGCCCAGCATGTTATCTTAGCAGGTACACTAGGTTTCTGCCCCTGCAGTCATAGTCTCACAGCAGTTCACGTCACAGAGGAGGAGACACTGTAGCAGGTCGCCATGCTGAGCTCTCACAGCGACTTCCCATCTTCATATGTAGCCCAGTTTCTTTAAGACAGTGGAGGGACTCCCAGCAGAGCCTTGGGGATGAGGAAGTTCCATAGGGAAGGGGTTGAATCTCCTTGCATCTTCTGGTGCATCTCTTCCTGACCCAGCTTGGGCGCAAACACCTTGATCTGGAACATGGCAGCTCTGCGTCAGCAGCTTGCAGTTACCATGCCCTGCACTCCACCAGTCATACTTTTGTTTGATTATTTTTTTTAATTATTTATTTAATAACCACGTAATTAGACGCATTTCATGACAACAGCATTGACATATTCAATAACAATTTCCAGAGCTAAGATGCATCTGTTTCAAAATTGGCTGTAAATTTTTAGGTTTGCAGTTGAATTAATACAGTTATACAATATTGTACTCAGTATAAAACCCTTTAAGACATAAAGTTATGTGAGGTTTTAACCTTTTAAAAAGATCTCCATTTCATTATTAAAATACACAGTTCCATACAGAAAAATTCATTTTTAATGCAATTGACACAAAGATATTTGCACGTGCATTTCTAATCTCTATATATCTGATTATTACTAGTCACAATCAGTTACTTTCTGAGCTCCTTGGCATCTGAACATGTATATAAAGCCATCATGTAGATTTCAATGGTAATGTTTTTCACATCTAATTATTAGGGAGCAAATTTTTATGCTTTGAAGAATAATTTTTTTTTAAACTTAATAACCACATGATTACAAGAAGCATTTCATTACACCTTTAACATAGTCAGTAACATGCTCCAGAGCAAGGATACATCTCTTTCAAAAGTGGCTGTAAACTTTTAGGTTCACAGTTGAATTAATACACTTGTGTAATATTGAACTCAGTATAAACCCTGTAAGATATAAAATTGAATGAGTTTTTCCCTTTAAAGAAGATCTCCATTTCAAGATATGCTGTTTCCTACATTTTTTAATTATTTTTTATTTGTTTTAGAAGAAGCATATCATTACAGCTTTAACATGCCCAATAACAGTTTCCAGAGCAAAGACACATATCCTTCAAAAGTGGCTATAAAATTTCTGTGTTCGCTGTTGAATCAATACAGTTATACAACATTGAACTCAATATAAGCCATGTAAGACATAAAATTGAATGAGTTTTTAACCCTCAAAAGAGATCTCCATTTCATTCTTAAATATCCTGTTTCTTACAGAAAGACTAATTGTTTTTGCTACTAACAATGAGATGTTGGCGCATGCGTCTCTAATCTGTATGTATCTAATTATTACTAGTCATAATCATTTGCACTCGGATCCTTGGTGCCTGTGTATGTCTATAAAGTTGTTGGGTAGATTTCAATGGTAATGTTCATCACCTCTACTAATTAACATGATGTAAACTTTTATGCTTCCTCCTCAACTATAATACATTTTTTAATTTGTTGATTTTTTTTCTGTGTGTGGTATATCACACAGAACATCCCAAACCATCTTATTCAAATATACACCCACTTCCCAGATGGCACCCTCCCATAGCCTCCCTCCCCCAACTAGAGCCCTTGTACTCTGTTATCCCCGCTACTGTCTGCTGTGTTGTCAGCACCCCCAGCCAATCCCCACTACTTGTCCATCTGGTGAATCTAGTCAGCCTCTCTAGAGGTCATTGTTTTAGGAAGGTCAGCTGTTCCTCATCTAGCAGCAATCAGTTGTCAATATTCCTTTAGATAAGATTGGGGTCTGCTGTTCATTTTCCCAGTTCTATGCTGGGTTACTATCTGGGAGTCCCTTCGGCCACCATGGCCATCAACTCAAAAGAAGGTATTGTCTGTCTGGCATTGTTGCTTGTTATGTAGCCTTTAGCTGTACATATGGACTCTTATGAAATTATATTGGCCCCTTTAATCTTTGGTTATACTTTCCTTTTGGATGTTTAAGGCCATACAGTTGACCCAGATAAACCAATTTATTTTTACTCTTAAGGTCGTTTGAGGATCTGCTCCTCAGGGGTCACATGGGCTTTGGAGGAGCCCCTGGCTCCTTTCTTTTACCAGTTC
>NW_008357490.1:644127-644745 GCF_000622305.1 Nannospalax galili
TAGGTTGTTGGAGTAATATGGTTCCCTCTGTTTTTCAAAACTAGCTAGACATTATTTATCTCTCGCATTATCTCACCCCTCCATCATGTTTTTCCCACTTAAGGTGCCTCCATTTTCCCCCTTTCTCCCTTAATAATACCCTTCTCCTATGGTCCTACCTCTCTTGAGCTCCTTCTTTCCCCTTATCCCCTAGATTCCTTGTATACCCTTCCCTCCCACCTCCCTTAACCTAACCCAATTTTTATCCATATCTCCCTTATTAAGGCCTGTTTCCTACTGTTCTTCTCTTTCAGGTTCTTTCTTTTCCTTTACCTCCGTGTTTCCTTTCCATTATCCTGGTTCCTGTAGTTATGTCTGGTTACACACTTATTTATCAGAGTCTGGTTCTAGGATATGAGGGAGAACATATCTCGATTTTTTTTTTCTGAGTCTGTGTTACTTCACTTAGTACAACAGTTTCTAGTTCCATCCATTTACCTGCAAATTTCATGATTTCATCTTTCTTTACTGCAGATTAAAACTGCATTTTATAAATGAACCACATTTTCATTATCCACTCATCAATTGAGGTACACTTAGGTGGCTTCCATCTCTTAGCTATTGTGAAAAGAGCAGCAA
>NW_008357490.1:645479-648595 GCF_000622305.1 Nannospalax galili
TTCCATTGGGAATTGACTTTTGTGCAGGGTGAAAGATGGGGGTTTAGTTTCATTCTTCTACAAGTGGAGACCCAGTTTTGCCAGCACCATTTGCTGAACATGTTGTCTTTCCTCCAGTGAATATTCTTGGCCCCTTTGTCAAATATCAGGTGGCTGAAATTGAATGTACTCATATTTGGGTCTTCAATTTTGTTCCATTGATCTATGGGTCTATTTTTCTGCCAGTACCATGCTTTCTGACTATAGCTCTGTAATACAGCTTAAAATCTGGTATAGTAATCCCCTTGGCATTGCTCTTAGTGTTCAGGGTTGCTTTGGCTATCCAAGGCCATTTGTGCTTCCATATGAATCTTAGGATGTTTTTTTCCAATTCTGTGAAAAAAAATATCATGGGCATTTTGACTGGCATTGCATTGAATCTATAAATGGCTTTTGATAGAATGGTCATTTTCACCATATTAATTCTTTCAATCCATGAACATGAGAGGTCCTTTCATCTTCTGATGTCCTCCTTAATCTCTTTCTTCAAAGATTTAAAATTTTCATTGTAAAGCTCTTTAATGTCTTTGGTCAGGTTATATTTGAGATTGTTTTTGAAGCTATTGTGAATGGGAGTGTTTCCATGTGCTCTTTCTCTGAGTTTTCTGGTGGAATTTTTGGTGTCTCTTAGATATCATATCACATCACCTGCAAACAGGGATAATTTGATCTCTTCCAATTATTACTCCTTTAATTTCCTACTCTTGTCTTACTGCTCTTGCACAGGTTTCAAACACTATGTTAAAGGGAAGTGGAGATCGTGGATAGCCTTGTCTGGTTCCTGAATTCAGTGGGAATGCTTCCAGTTTTTCTCTCTTTAGAATGATGTTGACTGTGGGTTTATTATATATATGGCTTTAATTATGTTGAGATATGTTCCCGCCAGTCTAATTCTCTCTAGGACTTTGAATATAAATGCATGTTGAATTTTGTCAAAGGCCTTCTTTGCATCTATTGAGATGACCATGTGGTTCTTGTCTTTGAGCTCATTTATATGATTTATGACATTTATTGACTTATGTATATTGAACCATCCCTGCATCTCTGGGATTAAGCCAACTTGATCATGGTGGATGATTTTTTTTATGTGTGTCTGTATGCGGTTTGCAAGTATCTTGAGAATTTTTGCATCTATGTTCATTAAGGATATGGGTCTATAGTTTTCTTTTTTCGTTGTATATATGTCTGGCTTTGGTATTAGAGTGATGCTGGCTTCATAGAAGGAATTTGGAAGTTTTCCCTCCATTTCTATCTTTTTGAATAAATTAAGTAGTACATGTCTGATAGAATTCTGCTGTAAATCCATCTGGTCCTGGGCTTTTTTTAGTTGGGAAGTTTTGTGTTACTGTTTCAATTTATTTTTGTGTTATGGGCCTGTTTAAGCTGTTAATCTTTTCTTGGTTTAGTTTTGGTGGTTCCCATGCCTTTAGATATGCATCCATTTCTTTTAGGTTTTCAAATTTAGTAGCATATAGGTTTTTAAAGTATTCCTTATAATGTTCTGTATCTTTCTGGTGTCTGTTTTCCCTTTCATCTCTAATTTTGTTGATTTGCAGGTACTGTTTCTTTCGTTTGGTTAACTGGGCTAGCAGTCTGTCAATCTTGTTTATCTTTTCAAGGAACCAGCTCTTGGATTTGTTGATTCTTTGTATTGTTTTGTTTTGATTTCATTAATTTCTGCCCTGATTTTTGTTATTTCTTCTTGTCTGCTGGGTTTGGGTTTTATTTGTTGTTGCATTTCAAGTGTCTTGAGTTGCAATGTTAAGTTATTTATTTGTGTTCTTTCTGATTTTTTAATGTGGGTACTTAGAACTATAAACTTTCCTCTAAGGACAGCTTTCAGTGTGTCCCAGAGGTTTTGTTGTGTTGTATTGTCTTTTTCATTTAGTTCCAGGAATACTTTTATTTCTTTCTTAATTTCTCTTTTGATCCATTCATCATTCAGGAGTCTGTGGCTTAATCTCCACGTGTTCATGTGGTGATTAGGGCTTCTTTCCGTGTTGATTTTTAGCTTTATTGCACTGTGGTCTGATAGAATGCATGGAATTATTTCAGTCTTTTTGTATTTGTTGTGGCATGTTTTGTGCCCCAGTATATGGTTAATTTTGGAGACGGTTCCATGGTCGGCTGAGTAGAAAGTATGTCCTTTGGTGCTTGGGTGGAATACTTGGTAGATGTCTGTTAAGTCCATTTGATATATGGTATTGTTTAATTCAGATGTTTCTCTGTTAACTCTCTGCCCTGTTGACCTATCTAATGGAGACAGTGGGGTATTGAAGTCCCCTACTATTAATGAGTTGGGATTAATCTGGCTTTAATTTAATTAAAGCCCTGTAGTACTGTTTTTATGAAGTTGGGTGCACCAGAGTTTGGTGAATAAATGTTCATGATTCTAATATCTTCTTGGTTTATTGTTCCTTTGATCAGAATGAAGTGGCCCTCTTTATCTCTTCTGATTAGTTTTAGTTTAAAGTCTGTTTTGTCAGATATTAGAATTGCAATGCCTGCTTTTTTCTTAGTGCCATTTGCTTGGTATATTTTTTCCCATCCTTTCACCTTAAGATAGTGCATGTCCTTGAAAGGGAGATGAGTTTCTTGAAGACAACAAAAGATGGGTTTTATTTCTTAATCTATTCACCTAGTCTGTGTCTTTTGACTGTGGAGTTCAGTCCATTAATATTTAAAGTTATTAATGAAAGATGAGTTTTGAATCCTGTCATTTTTTTGTTGTTGTTTATATTCGTGATATAGCTGTACTTTTCCACAGTTATACCTTCATTGAATTTCTTTCCTCAACCCCTTGGGTATAGTCATTCCTTTCTTCAGCTCTTTGTATTGCTTCCAGAACTCTCTGAAGAGATGGTTTTGTGGACATGAATTCCTTCAGCCTATTTATGTCATGGAAGATTTTTCTTTCCCCTTCGACAATAATAGACATTTTGTCTGGGTTTAGTAATCTGGGTTGGCATCTGTGGTCATTTAAAACTGGGAATGCTTTCGTCCAGGCTCTTCTGGCTTTCATAGTTTACACTGAAAAGTCAGCTGTAATCCTAATGAGTTTTCCTTTATATGTGACA
>NW_008357490.1:648631-658988 GCF_000622305.1 Nannospalax galili
ATGTGCCGTGGAGAGTTTCTTTTCTGGTCCTGTCTGTTTGGTGTTCTGTATGCTTCCTGTACTTGTATGAGCATGTCTTTCTTTAATTTGGGGAAATTTTCTTCTATGATTCTGTTGACAGTATGGTCCATGCCATTATCTTGGGATTTTTCTCCTTCCTGTATGCCTGTGATTCATACGTTTGGTATTTTTATGGTGTCACACAATTCCTGCATATTCTATTCTTGTGATTTCTTAAATTTTTCATAATCTTTGCTCAAGTGGTCTAGTTCATCCACTTTATCTTCCAGTCTTGATACTCTGTTTTCCATTTCATTCATCCTATTGGTGAGGCTTTCTCCTGTCGTTTCCAACTGGCTTATTGAATGTTTAACTTCCTCCTTCATTTCAACCTGATAATTCTTCAATATTTCTAACTGTTTTCTGAATTCATTCAGCAGTTCGTCCCTCTCTTCTTTCAGTTCTTTGATTACCTTGTTTGTGTGTTCTTTAAATTCACTGAATTCTTTTATCATATTCATCATTGTTCTTTTGAGTTCCATGTCCTAAAAAAAGATATGTTATTTTGGTTTTTCATGTTATTATTTTTTCTCTGTGATTTTGACATGTGAATTTCTTTTGTAGTTTCTGATTCTTGTGTGAGACTCAGTCTTCAAGTTTAAGTCTGCTTCTTTTTGTAAACTTTATGTGCCTTTGTGGTTTACTTTTTGGGCATGAAAAGCTGGTTTGTCTAAGCTTCCGATTCTCTCTTTTGATTTTACATTGGAGTGGCCAGATTGCTTTGTCTTCAGGAGTTCCTGCAGAGGCCCAAGTCAGATGAGGATCAGATGCTCTCAGTCTTTTTCCTAAGGTCTGGATCCCTCCAGGAAAGATTTTGACCTCAGGAATTTGGGGTTGGACTGGTCTGGGAACAGGGCCCAGGAAAGATGCTGGTCTTGGGCCGCTGGTGGGGTGACACTCAGAGATACAAAGGGAGATGGGGCAGGAAGTGGTTCCAAGGGCCCCTGGGGACTGCACTGAGGAGCTGGGTTGGTCTGGTTGCAAAGGATCAGGAAGCCAAAAGGTCTGCCCCAGAGTCCAGGAAAGAGGCTGGCAGGTTATGCAGCCCAGGGAAGCAGAGGGAGGTGAGGGCGGGACCAGGCCCAGAGGGCTTCTGTGGACAGTGAGAAGGAACTGGGTTGGTCTGGCTGCAAAGGATCAGGAAGAGGCAGTGGTGGTTTTCGCGGTGTCTGGGGCACCAAGACAAGGAATGGGACAGGACCCAGTCTAGGAGGAGAGACATTTGGGGGAGATGGGAGGGTGAATGAGGCTGGAGGAGTCAAGGCGGGGAGGGAGCAGTTGACTTACTTGGGAGAGTCTCAGTTAAAGGATGTCAGGATCTGATCATTTGCTTCCCCTCAGCCTCAGAAGTCATTGTGAGATTCTGAGCATAGCCTTGTTGTTCAGGACTGCTGCCGTGAGCTTGGGCTGTCTTCTTGGTGGACTTCTCAGGTTTAATGTCAGGCCCATCCCAAGGCAGGACCAGAGTGCCAGCTGCAGCCTCTTAGGTCATTTCACCACTTTCAAGTTTGTATTCCGAACTTTCTTTTCACAACCATCAAACTTCTATTCCAAGTAGAATTTATAATTTAAAAATTATTGTATTGAAAATTTAAACAATTTTACATTTATTGTGCATGCATGCGTGTGCATGTGTGTGTGTGTGTGTGTGTGTGTGTGTGTGTATGTGAGCTGCAGGTGTATGTGGCGGTCAGAGGAGAACTTGCAGGAGTCGGTTCTCTCCTTTCACCATGTGGGTCTCAGGAACTTGCTCATGTTCTCAGGCTTGGCAGCAAGCACCTTTACCTGTCTGGGAGGCAGAGGCAGGTGGCTCTCTGTGAGATCAAGGCCAGCCTGGTCTACGTAGTGAGTTCCAGGCCAGCTGGGGCTACAGGGAGACCCTGCCTCAAAAAAAAGCTTTGTCACAAAACCAATAGAACATTGAAAGGGCAGATATTTAATTTCTATTTGAGTTATAGTGAGATTAGACTAAGCTTCTGGAAACTGTTATGTGATCAAGGTTTGCAAACAAGGTATAGAGGAAGGAAGTTTGCTTCAGCTAGATTAGCTGGGCCATGGGAGCTCAGATAATCAGTGCACACAGAGCCGGAATGCAGTCTGAGATTTAGGTTGGCAGACCTAAAAAAAAAAAAAAGCCATCTCAGCATGCAATGCCTTTTTAATCTTGCAGAGAAATTACAGGTTTCAGTTCATTCCTGTAGCTGGCAGCAGCCACTTGGGGCCCAAGAGGGTTATCCTTATGTATTTATGCTCCAGTCACAGGACCTTTGATCTTCCTGAAGAAATAATATGTTCTTTAATGGAAACATGAAAGTAAAAAATTTCCGTACACACAGGCACGTCTTGATTTTTTTGAATTTTCGACCTGCACTTATGAAGAGACAGTTCAAGAGCAGGGTGGAGTGTAGGTAGCTTGGGCACAGGACATAGGCCTCTGTGAGGCAGACCTTAACAGAACATTGAAGCTTCAGAAAGATTCACCAAGTTCTACTCGTGACCTTGAACATCTGTGGCACCTCTCAGAGTCTGAGGTTGGAGCAAGGTCTTCTCAGAGCTGGAGAAGTTGAGATTACCCCAAATTCTTTGAATTCCAGAGAATAATGTACTTGGGTCCTGAGCAGAGAAAATAAATTCAGACCAGTTATTTTGTTATACACTCACCACAGAATCACTTCCGCCAGCTGAAAACGGGGTGGGGATTTCTCCCCGCAAGCCTGAGACACCTAGCTGGTGTCCTTCAGTTCAATTCAGTGCCCACACTTCTATCTGGAGGTAGCCCCAGGTCCCACAAGTCCCCAAGACTGGGCCTACTTCAGATCCAGTCTGAGTCCAGAATTGTTGTTTTTAATTAATTAATCAATCAATCATTCAATCAATTTGCGTGCACCCATGTGGAAACCAAAACAACTTCTCCTGCTATCTTTAGGAGATGTCCACCTTTTGGTGGGGGGTGCTTTTTTGAGACAGGGTCTCCCAGTAGCCCTGGCTGGCCTGGAACTCACTGTAGACCAGCCTGGCCTTGAACTCACAGAGATCCGCCTGCCTCTGCCTCCGGAGTGCACCACACCTGGTTCCCACCTTGTTTTTTGAGACAGGGTCTCTCACTGGCCTAGAACTTGCCAATTTAGGAAGCCCCAAGGATCTGCCCATCTCCCCAGTGCTGAGATATAGATGTGCCATACCCAGATTTTCTTTTTCTTTTTTTCACTTGGGTCATAGGGGTGGAACTTGGGTCCTTGTGTCTGTAAGACAAGCACTTTACTGCCTGAGCCCATAAGTCCAGAACTTCTGAAGCACTGGCTAAAATTGAGGTTCTCAAGACCTCTTCCTCAGGTTCAAACCATTAGCTCCAGAAGCTCACCAGAACTCACAGAGAAACACCACACATGGTGGCTTATTTAAAACATAGTTTAAAGGATACACATAAGCAGCCAGAGGAAAAGACACATAGGATGAAACCTGGTGGAGTCGGGGTGCACCCTCCTTCCTGGTTTATGGACCAGTTCATCCTTGTATTCCTTCCCATAAGTCTGCAACCCCTCAGCTGTTTAGACGTTCTCTGAATCTTGTCTTTTGGATTATTTATTTATTTATTTATTTTTATTTATTTTTTATGATGACCTTATGGTGTAGATATGATTGAAGTGTGAACAGTCCTGTGGAGAAGTGACTGGACGGACAGGGTGTGATCTCACATTGACAGCACGTGGGCCGTCTGGAAGGCCTGTGTGTCCATGCTTCCTGGCCTCTCTCTGCAGCCTCCTTTCCTCTAGAGGGGGGTAGGGTGGGACCCTTCAGAAAAGGGGTTCTTATGATCTCTTACCAGACTGGATAAACCAGAGAGTTTCTCTATGGCCAAGACAGAAAGGTGGAAAAGCATTAGGGTGTAGGATAGGACTCCCTTGAGGAGGGGACATTGGCATTTTTAAGACCTGCTTTAGGGAGGGTGTATGAGCCTGGAACCAAAGATGAAACATGTATGGTCCCTGTCGCAGTTCCTTTTGTCCCTGTGTGACAAAATACGTGACAAAAGCAGCAAAGGGAGGAAGGCTTTCTGGCTCACCGTTTTCGAGTGTTGATGACAGGAGCGAGGGGGCCCGCTCACATGCAGTCAGGAAGCAGAGCAGATGAATGCTGCTGCTTACCTCACTTTCTCCTTTTATTCATTCTGGGACCCCGGCCCAGGAGATGTTGCTGACCACATTCAGGGCGGCCTCTTCAGTTAGAGTTAAACCTTTTTGGAAACACCCTTATAGACACACTCAGTGGTATGTTTGCATGGTGATTCTTTTTTTAAATTTTTATTTATTATTTTTATTTTATGTGTATGCATGTATTGCCTGCATGTGGGTAAGTGCACCCGTGGCGTGCAATGCCCACGGAGGTCAGAGGAGGCTGTTGGATCCCCTGGGACTGGAGTTATGGACAGTTGTTAGCTGCTATGTGGGTGCTGGGATTTGAACCCAGGTCTTCTGCAAGAACAACCAGTGTTCTTAACCACTGAGCCATCTCTCCAGCCCCATTGCATGGTGATTCTAAATCCAGTGAAGTTGACAAGTTAACCACCACAGTACCATTGCAGTCAGTGGCAGGTCTGTAAATTGATTTTTTATTGCCTAAGCATTTATGCTAATTTTAGAGGGTATGCTGATACGTGTTGTGTGTGAGAATTATCCTGGGTAGATATGACAGACACGTTTACCCATACTGGAACGGGAACAGACCAAAGTAAAAAATGCACAGAAGTCCAGGTTGGTGAACTGATGAGTATTTACTGGGTTACTAATAAGAATATGGGTGAGGAGTTGCAGGAACAGAAATGACCCAAAAGCAGCATATCACTGAAAATCCCACCCCAACATAGGTGAGGACTCATGACAACTGCAAGCCTGGAGCTTTGTACAACTTGCAGGCAGCTCAACAGGTCAGAGAAATTTCCTCCAGCAACTGGAGTCTCCTTTCCTAGCAGTTATTTTCTGTTTTTGTAACCCTGGGTACAGAGAGTAACAGAATGCAGAGTGCTTTTCCCTGAGTAGACACCTATATCAACCTCTGCCTCTCAAGGCTCAGAGATCATTGTGGAAGAGGGGGCAGAAAGACTGTAAGAACCAGAGGTGGTGGATGACCACAAGGAAAGAGTTTTCCAGACTGCTGGACAATTATTCATATGAGCTCACAGCACTGGTGAGGGCATGGACGAGTCCCATGTAAACTCAAGTCAGACAAAATCCCAGCACAGATGTAGGGAAATGGGTAAGAAGCCCCAGCCCTAGTTGAGGAACTACTGGCAACTGATAACTACTTGAAGGTCAGTTTTCTTTAAGGATGTGACCTTGGGTAGGTTAACCAGGCTCCAGTGGATGAACCCACAAGGAAGGGCATTAGAGGATACAAATTAGACTTGATAGGCCTTAAAAATGCATTATATGTATATATAATATACATGTATATATGTATATATATATACATGTCATATATATATAATAGAATACATGAAATCAGGAGGGGTTGTAAGTGGGGGAGTTAGGGAAAGGGGGTCTAAATATGATCAAAATAAATTATATGGAATTCTCAAAAATTCAATAAAAATACATTTTTAAAAAAGCCTCCTCCCTCCTTTCTGGAGTGAATGTTTCAGTTTGGAGGAAACTGCTGTGCCACAGTGTGTTAATTAATAAAAATAATAATCAGCAGCGTACAGCAAACCAGGTCATTTCAGTTGTTGCTAATGTCACGATCACGCTGTGAGCAAATCACTTTTTTCTTATGCTATTTTAGAGAGTTCCAGGGGTTTCCACCTGGATGCCTCTTTGAACTCCAGCTGCTGTCTATTGTTTGAATAAATGTGAAACAAATATATGTGCTGTCATTTTTCTAACGCATGCAGGTGAGGCAGTCAAAAAAGAGCAGAATTGTAAAAAGTTACTAAAAATTAGTCAGTGTTTTAAACTGTCTTAGTATTTTATTGCTCTACAAATGCTAAAATAAAAACTCTCAACATGGAGGTTGACGTTTTGGGGTTAAAAGTGGTGATGGCTTAGGCACGTGCCTGTAATCCCAGCACTTCAGAGGCCGAGGCAGGAGGACTGGGAGTTTGAAGCTAGCTTGGGCTAACTAGCAAGTCCCAGGCCAGCCTGGAACTTTAAAATAAGTAAATAAATGCAAACCAAAACCGAGTGATGTGGTTTCCTTGGTATGAAATTAATGGAAGCTCTTCTAGTTCAAGGTCTTTTTCTTATCCAGTGCCCTTTAGGGGTAATTATATGCACGCAGAAATATGTGTCTTTAAAAATAATTTATTTTGTGTATGTGTGTTCATATGTGCCGTACAAACGTGTGTGTGTGTGTGTGTGTGTGTGTGTGCGTGCATGTGTACAGGCTGGAGGTCGAGGTTAGGTGTCTCCTTAAGTCACTACCTTATGTTTTGTGACGGGGTCCCCCGCTGAACCTGGAGCTGCATGATTTAGCCAGACTGTGTGTACAGCAAACCCTAGGGATCTGCCTGTCTTCACCTCTCAGCAGTGGGATTACGTGTGTGCACAATCGCACCTGACCTTAAAAAAATTTTTTTTTAAACGTCTGTGCTATGGATCTAAACTCAGGTCCTTATGTTTGCTGAGTGCTTTATATGATGGAGCCTTCTTCCAGCCTCCTTTAAAAATAATTTCTAGGCTGGACGTGGTGGCGCATGCCTTTAATCCCAGCACTTGGGAGGCAGAGGCAGGCGGATCATTGTGAGTTTGAGGCCAGCCTGGTCTACATAGGGAGTTCCAGGACAGCTGGGGCTACAGGGAGACCCTTTCTCAAAAAAAAAAAAAAAAAAAAAAAATCTATAGTCTTCCTCTCTGAGGACATCTAGTGGTTAAACTAAGAAGTGCCGTCTCTGTCTCCAAGCAGCTTCTTAGGAAGGACTGGGGTTCATTCAGTGCCACTCCAGAATGTTAAAGAGGGCTCCCCCAACTTTAGCTCAGCCCAGCTGGCAAATGAGAGTCCTGGCCGCCCACACTCCTGGTAGATGGGTACTGGGATCGCATCTCTACCGAGTCTGCATGCTGGCCCAGGTACTTTCCAGTATTGCCTGACTAGAAGAACTCTGGGGTTGGGGCTTAAAAGCAGAAATAAAAACAAAGAAGAAAGAACACCCATGCTTGTCCTTGTGAAAGGCAGTGCTCATGTATGGAAGTCACAGGACACAGGCTTCCTCTGACTCCTTTGTCCTTTCAAGTTAAAACTGCAAGTCTAATACTAAGTACACAATTTAAACTTACCAAATTGTTTTGATTACCTTATAGCAAACGTATGCATTCTTCTGAAGTTTATAAAATTATATTTTAAATTTTATTTATTATTTTAATTTTATGTGTATGTGTGTATTGCCTGGCATGTAGGTAAGTGCACCCTTGTTATGTACAGAGAGCTGTTAGCTGCCATGTGGGTGCTGGGATTTGAACCCGGGTCTTCTGCAAGAACAACCAGTGTTCTTAACTGCTGAGCTATCTCTCTAGCCCCCCAAATTATATTTTTAATTAAATTTTTTCTTCAATATACTATATACCTTGATCTACCCATCCCATCATCCTTAGTCATAAATATACTCAGGACATTAGAGGTTGGGACCCTAAATGTTTGTGGCCCAGATTTTGTCGGTAACAGAGATGTGAGCCTTGTACCTAAGGTTGGATGTTAAGTTTTCTTCATGCCAAGTTTACTTAGTTCTGCCTGTGGGGTCCAAGTTCATACCATTGCCTGGCCTTCTGCTCTCTCTTTCAAGCTTCACTCTTGGCCTGTGTGTGTGTGTGTGTGTGTGTGTGTGTGCTGGAGAAGAAACCCAGGGCTGGCACATGCTAAGCAAGTGTTCTACCACTGAGTTATATAGCTAATTTTGTTTTAAGATAGGGTCTCATATATTGCAGCCTAAGTGGGGAACAAATTCCAGTCAGGTAAACACATGATTAAATGTTGAAAGGGATTAACAATCAAAATAGGCTGGGGGCAGGCTGGGATGTAGCCCAGTTAGTACAGTGTGTGTCTAGAGAGCACAAAGCCTCCAGCACAGTGGTGTGCTGCATACCTGTAATTCCAGCACTTTGGAGGTAGAGGCAGGAGGATCAAAAGTTCAAGATCATCCTTGACTACAAACTGAGTTTAAGGCTAGCGTGGGAAATATGAGGCCTTGTTTAAAATTTTCATTTATTTTATTTTATGTGTATGTGTGTATTGCCTGCATGTAGGTAAGTGCATCCATGTTGTGCAATGCCCACGGAAGTCAGAAGAGGCTTTCGGATCCCCTGGGACTGGAGTTACAGACAGTTGTTAGCTGCCATGTGGGTGCTCGGATTCGAACCCAGGTCTTCTGCAAGAACACCCAGTGTTCTTAACTGCTGAGCCATCTCTCCAGCCCCAATGAGGGCCTGTTTAAAAAAGAAAGTTCAGGAGGTGATGCTGATGCTGATGCTCAGAGAGGCTGAAACACTATTGTAATATCACTATTAAATGTTAAGATTTCAGCTCATTAAAAAAAATTCAGGCCCCACCCCTTCCAAAGGACTTATAGACAGATAATGGAATTAGCAGGGAGGGCTCCCAAGATCCCTCCCCTCCCCTCCTCTAGTGTCTATAGACAGTTAATGGTCACTGGGGAGGGAGAGACATTTTCCTCATTGGTAAGGAGCCCATGTCCTTGTAAATAATCCACCCAAGCCCTGGAAGAAACCCCAGTAAGTGAACCAGTGTTCTCCAGGACTGGATCCCTGAGAGGTTATCTCATCCCAAGTGGGTGAATGCTAAACACAGGTACACACGAGCCCTGATAAATGGATTTGGTGTATTAAATATGTATATTTATAAAAGTATGGATGTGTATATAACAATAATAATCAAAGAAGAGAACAAGAAATTGAGATGGAGTGGGAGGACATGGGAGGGAGGGGGACTAGGAGGTGGAAATAGTACAAATACGATACTCATCTAAAAGTTACATTGAAAAAAGAAGAAACCTCAATAAAACAGTGGGTGAACAATGGATCACCCAGAACAAACAAAGAAACGGCAGCAGATGCTGCATTGCGGTGGTGTCCCAACAAAGACGGCTTAAGTTTCGGAGTGGTTTAATCACCAAGACTCAGAACTGTTCTTCCAACAATGTCCTCTCTTTTATACTTAAACAGTACATCAAGAATGATACAGGGAAGGAAATGAAGAACTTTGTTTTATCGGGAAAGCTTTGCTTGTCTGACCCCTTACTGAATCTGAACATCATACAAAACTGTGGATGATTCATCGCCTCCAATGTCCCTGTGCTGCTTTCAGCACTGATATTTTCACGGCATACTCACATACGTCCATTATTCTGAGCCAGGAGAAAGGAACGGTCATGAGGGAGAAATAGGGAACATCATCTAAGATTAAAGCTATTTAAAAAAAATATTTTTATTATTTTTTATTATGTGTATCAGTGTATTGCCTGCATATGTGTAAGTGGACCCATGTCATGCAGTTCCCACAGAGGTCAGAAGGTGTTGAATGTCCTGGAACTGGAGTCATGGATGGTTGTTAGCCATCCTGTGGGTGCTGGGAACAGACCCTGGGTCCTCTGCAAGAGCAGCCAGTGTTCTTAACCACTGAGCCATCTCTCCAACCCCCTAAAGTTATTTCTTTAGCTTACTTAGCTCGTAAAAGTTGATCACAAGAGGAGCCCAAGGCCTAGTAAGATTATTTATGTTTTTTCCCTAAAGCCTAGCTAAATTTCAGTAAGCTGGTTACACAGTAGGAAGACAGATTGAATAGATAGTAATAAATGATCTCAAAACATAAGAGTAACTTTTGTTCCAAGGCTAGGTCTGTAAGACAAGTGTTCCCAGAAAAAGCAATTCCATAACAAACAAAAAAACAAAAGAATCCCCCCCCCAACCAAAAACCCCACATGAAAATAGAAACGGGCTGTGAGGAAAGGCGTCAGTGGGAGAGGGTGGGAACAGGAGCAGGACACGGGGATGAATAGGACCAGAGGACATTATACACAAGTATGGTGTCCTTATGAAACTCATTATGTAGAATTAATATATGGCAATGAAATATCCTTTTCTCCCCCCCCCCCCCCCCTCCAAAAAAAAAAAAAAAAAAAAAGCGAGCGGGGCTCGGGCTGTCGGGAAGCCCGAGGTTACGGGTAGTGCCCCCGTCACATCCCAAAAAACCTGGAGGGGGAGGAAACACGGCTACCAAAAAAAAAAAAAAAAAAAAAAAAAAAAAAACGGGGGGGGGGGGGGAAAAAAAAAAAAAAAAAAACGAAACAGGGGGG
>NW_008357490.1:659416-671670 GCF_000622305.1 Nannospalax galili
TATTAAACAATGTTGTCTGCCTTTTAAACTTAATATGGTAAAATAAAATTATGGCAAAAAAAATCCCTTTCCCCCCCCCCCCCCCCCACTTTGTGGACACATAGATGGGAAATACACAAAGAAAACAAGACGGACTTGAGTCAGTGGGTTTGGCTGATGCTCAGCTGAACTGTTTTCCTGTAAAAAGCCCAGTGAATAATGTGTACGTGTGGGTTACAGAAGTTTTATGACATCCAGTGCCGGCAGGCGCTCATGTGGTCTGTGTCCCATCCTCAGGTTTCTACTGATGTACTCCACAGTTCTCTGCAGCTATTACAACTCCGCGCTGACCACAGCAGTGGTTGGAGCTATCAAGGTAAGCTGTGGAGCCTTATGCTGAACACCGGAGTCAGAATCAAGCACAAACCGTGTGCTGGAAGCTGTCTGCTTTTGCTCTGGATGGAGGTGCTGTGAGGGTGTGACCATCCCCCTTTTCTGTAGATCTGATGCACTTCTCTCTAATCCACTGAGAGAGGTTGCTAATTTTAAACTGGGGGTCAGGGAGGGCATGAGTTGGGAAAAGGAAATAACCAACTGAAAAGAAAATAATCCAAGTATCTGTGATCATCTTGTTATCTACAGTTTGGTTTCCTAGGAAACCTGACCACTAAGAAGGGAAACCCTTCTGAAGAAATGTTTTCAATTAGGTCATGAACTTGAACTCATGGGTTGGTCCAAGGGTATTTGTGTGAGTGTATGCATTTGAACACACACGCACACACACACACACACACACACACACACACACACACACGCACACACACACAGAGAACGAATAGAGGATAGAGATGTTATGAATTCTGGTCCACAGTTTTGCTTTTCTATTCAAATGGACTCCTCAAGTCAGTGACAAAACCTGCTTGTTTCAGCCCAGAGCCCTCAAAAACCCTTCACAGGGTCCTGCTTAGAGTTTAGACGCTTAGTCGTTGCCTCCTGCATTCAGGTGGGGGAATGATAGAATTAAAATTTCCTATGCAGTGATGGTATGAAATGGAAACTGGCAAGCTGATTATAACTCCATTTTCCTATTTTCTGCTTGGAAGCAGGAGAGATGATCAGTGCAGTTTTCTGTTATTACATCCTAATTTGCTTCATTTATTTTAAAGGCACATGTAATTCAGTATTCCATGAACCTCTGTCTTCAAATCTCTGTGCAGTCGCTTGAATGTCTAGTTTCAGGTTTTTCTGTAGAACTATATTTCCATCCCTTACTTTTAATGATTAACCCTTTCTCTTTTTCTGCAGAATGTATCAGTTGCCTACATTGGAATGTTAGTTGGTGGGGACTACATCTTCTCCATTTTAAACTTTATAGGGTTAAATATTTGGTAAGTGATATTTTTAAATGAAAAAATTTTAGTATAATAAGAAATTTACTATAATTAATAGATATACACTAAGCACAAAGGAAAAAGCAATGTTATTATTTGCCACATGCAAGTGCTATTCTACTAAGCCACGTGGGGCTGGAGTTCCTTTGTTTAAGGACATCGCTTTTCACATGTCATAAAGCATCTCAGGGCTGAGATCCCAATTCAGTTCATGCATCTTCCTCTCAGAAGATCTCCTAAGTCGCCTATCTTCCCCACAGCACATGAGTCACATTACCTGTGGTCTGAGGATACTGTCAGGGTGAACTGGAATGCTTTTGAACACATTTGGGGGGTGTCAGACTTGGGCATTATTTTAGGATCGTTGTATATAGTTTATTCAATAAAAATTGTACACTTACTTTTTTTCCACCCACAAACATTTGTAGAGAAGCAATTCTTATTAACTAGTCCACAAACCTAAGGGGGAAAACCCCCAGGAATCTGAATAATCTGTCCAGAATAAGCTGACAATATTTATAAAGTCATCAGCAACACCTACAGACTTTTCCCTTTTTTTCTCTCTTTTCAGCATGGCAGGTGGTTTAAGATATTCCTTTTTAACACTAAGCAGTCAGTTGAAACCCAAGGAACCTGTGGATGAAGAGAGTGTCCCTCTGGATCTGAAGAGCTGACAGGGAGGCAGAGCTTCTGGCTGACTTGTAGACCCAGGCCTGGGGAGGGCAGTCCCAGCAGGAGTGGGCAGCCCATCAGGCTGGTATAGTCACCTGTTTGGTCAGAGCACCAACAAGTGTCTGCAAAATGCCAAGAGAACTGAACTAACAACTACCTCGCATGCCAATGCACTGTGAGCCACAGGGCCCTTGAGATGTGCACAGCTCAGAACCTTCCTGGTGAAGTGAATTTGCTCAGAAACAGCCACGGACCCTCCAAAATGTGTGCTGAGGGTGATGCTCTACAGTCACTTTGGGTATCAGTGCCTTGGCCTTAATTTTAAAGGTTCCAGTCAAAGCAAGTGCCAGTGCCCAGGACTTTTTTTTTTTTTTTAGTTGAAACATGTCTTTTCTTTTCTTTTCTTTTCTTTTCTTTTCTTTTGCTTGTCAGGGCCTGGGTTTCACCCTCCCACACTGTGGAAGCCGGAGGTGAGCTGAGGCCCCTGGTGGCTCTGGATGCCGAATCTCAACCCAGGCCATGACTAAGACCAGGGGTGATTTTCAACAAACACCTGACATGTCTTTATTTTCATAAAAATTTTAGTCAGTTAATTTAGATTTAAGCTGTGTTGGTATATTTTTCCTAGTCATCAAAGTAAAATAAAAGTCATTTCTATGTATGCCTCATAGTATGATACTGAAAATAGTAAGTTATTTATTTGGTATCAAAGAATATTCCTGGGGCTGGAGAAATGACTCAGTGGGTAAAGTGCTTTCTGTACAAACATGACTTTAGGTCAGATCCCCCCAAAACCATGTAAAAAGCCAGGCATGATGGTACACATATGTAACCCCAGCTCTGGGCAGGAAGAGGCAGGCATATTCTGAAGATCACTGGCTACCCAGTCTATCTGAACTGGTGAGCTCTGGGTTCATTGAGAGACCCTGTCTCAGAAATAATGTGAAGAGTGATAGAGGGAGACAGGTCAGCCTCTGGTCCCCCCACCCCCCCATCACACACACACACACACACACACACACACACACACACACATACACATCCCTCCACCTTAAAGGAACAAGATTCTCCTTTTAGGATACATGCTGGAAAAATTTACAAAGTAACAGAAAAAAAGTACTCTGTCTGTCAAAATGTAAGTGGCTTATCTGTCTCTTTCTGCCCAGCTCCCCCCAGGTTTGTTCAAGGGACTTTGACATTTAGATCATGTGGGCTTTAACTGAAGGAGCATGCCTTATAGGCTTACCTACCCTTCAGGCAGTGTATGGCATGGGGCCATATGGATGGAAGCCACCATCCCCTTCCCCATCAGGAAGTGGGCTCTCCCAGTGGGGCTGTGAGGCAGTATACAGGTGAGTTGTTCCCTCCCACCCTAAGGTTTGAGTCTTTAATTCTGACTAAATAAACCAGTGAGAAATTAACAGGGGGAAAGGCACGTAAACTTATTAACACGTACTGTTGTTGCACGGGAGTGATGCAAAATGTGAAGTAAGACAGGTGGTTCAAATTCAAGCACCCTCTTCTTAGGGGATGAGGAAGTGGAATGGTGACAGATTCAGAGGGACTGTAAGTGATTTTTAGGGGAGATGAATGGGAGGAAAGAGACAATGACCTGAGACAAAGTCACTCTGGATGGCAGGTATGCATGGTACACAGTCTCTGTGGTGGGAGTTTGTCAGTGGTTGTGAAATTTCAGTGAGGTGATTGAGGGCCACTGTGATGCTTGCTGGTGGATTTGATCTTTATGTAGATAAGGGAACTGTAGAGAAAGTTTCGTCCCTCTCCTGATGCTCCCCAAGGGCCTTTAATTTAAAATAATCCACCCACGAAGGTACCATATTTTGGATATTGTTTTTTGAACTTCACGGGGTCCTGGTGTGGGATTCAGGAGCCCTTCCTTCCTGTCACAATTTCACTGATAAATGCCAAAAATCTTCACAGGCTGCCCACTGTGAATTACAGTGTTCTAATCTGAAAAATCCAGCCAGATCTTGAAATGCTTGCCAGTAAACGTTCTTTCTTTTTATTTGTGTATATGCATGTGTGTGTGTTCAGGCCAGTGGACAACCTCAGGTGTGTTCTTCAGGCACTGTCCACCTTGTTTTTTGAGACAGGGTCTCTCATTTGGCCTAACAGGCTATGCTAGCTGGCCAGTGAGCTCCAGGGACCTGTCTGACTCTGCCTCCCCAACACTGACATTGAAAGTGCACACCACCACACCCAGAGTTTTCACACAAGTTCTGCAGATCAAATCCAGTCAACTTTACTGACAGAGCTAATGCCCCAGCTTCGCCAGCATCAGCTTTCTAAGTTTCTAGAAATTGAGCCAGAGGTGGCAGCAGATAAGGAATGTGTGTGCTAATGTTAGAGTAGCAGCAAAAACTGTCAGGAGAAAACTGGTCAAGAGAATAGAATTTGGCCTAGGACCTAACAGTCCATTTGGACCAGGCCAATCCCCTGGCCAAGGGACCACTCCTAGGAAGGTGGGTTCACTTTAAGCCATGCTAGAGAGAGGAGGAATAATTAGTTGTTCAACGAGATAATGTACCTTTCCCCAGGAACCCCCGCCACCCAGGGCAGTAGCTTACCAGGCAGCAGACATGTAGCTTTGTAAGTCTGCCTGCTTTGCTGAGTTCTTCAAAAAGTGGAACCTCTCCATTTCTTGTTTCTATCTCTTTTCTAAGCATGCTTTTCCTAACACTTTGAGTTTCCTATACATTGTGGGTTTCCTTGCTCTAAAGCCCTTCTCCCCATCATGAGGCTATTTGTCGGCCATGTGTCTGACCTCCTTACCAGCTTAAAATGGCATGGCTTCCTCTAGGTACTGTTGAGATTGACAGCTTGCCTGCCCTGAGGGTTTTTCTTTTAAACTCTAATAAAATTGTTCTCGCTCTTCTGTTGAGCCCATTCTTAAATTATTTTACTAATGAGGCTAAGAACTCCAAGAGGGGCCCCAATTTCCCCTGAACAACTATTGTGTAGTTTCCATTTACTCAACAAAATTATTCTTACTTTTTATCATTTTGGATATGTGTGTATACATGTGTGAAACACATTATTCACATGTGATGGTCAGAAGACCATGTAGTTGGTTCTTTTCACTTTTAAAAAATATTTTATTTATTATTTTTAAGTGTATGTGTGTATTGCCTGCATGTAGGTAAGTGCACCCATGTCTTGCAATGCCCGCGGAGGACAGAAGGGGCTGTTGGATCCCCTGGAACTGGAGTTATGGACAGTTGTTAGCTGCCACATGGGTGCTGGGATTCAAACCCGGGTCTTCTGCAAGAACAGCCAGTGTTCTGAACCTCTGAGCCATCTCTCCAGCCCCCTTTCTTTTCACTTTTGTGTGGGTTCCAGAGATTGAATTCAGGTCATCAGGCCTGCCTGGCAAGCACCTCTTCCTGCTGAGCCTTCTTGCCAGAGCAATGATTTTTAATTACTGTAAAATATACAAAAAATTTACCATCTTAACCATTTTAAGTGTACAGTTTTATAATATTAAGTGTATGTATGTCAACGTGCAACTGACCTTCAGAACTTTTACATTTTGCAGAACTGGAACTCTACACCCATTATACAACTCCTCATTTCCTCCTCTGTCCAGGTCCTGACAACCATCATTCTACTGTCTCTGTGTATCTGAGTATTCACGTACTTTACCTAAGAGGCATACAGTATTTGTCTTTAAAATTTTTTATTGATTTTTTAAACAGATTTCAAAAAATACATTTTGATGACATTTAGATCTCCTTCCCTATCTGAACCACCATTAATGGCCCCTATCCAGTTTAATATACTCTGTCAGATATTTCATGGCCTGTTAAGTCACATTTGTGTCTTCAAATGCCCTTCCACGTGCGTCCATCCACTGTAGCCTGGTTAACCTATCTAGTGTCATACTCTGAAAGAAAACTCTCTTCCAGAAGCTATTGGTTACCAATAGTTTCTCAGCTAGGGATGGAGCTTCTTACCCACTTCTATGCTAGAACTTTGTCTGGCTTGAACTTACGTGGTCTTGTGCATGCAGTCACCATTGCTGTGAATTCTTAGGAGTAACTGCCCAGCTATCTGGAAAACTCTGTTTCCTTCTGTTCATCTACCACCTCTGGCTCTTACAGTCTTTCTGCCTCCTCTTCTGCAGTGATCTCTGATACCTGGGAGGCAGAGGTTAGAGGTGTCCTATTCAGGGATAACACTCTGCAGTCTCTTATTTTCTGCACGTTGGTCAGTTGTGGCTTTCTGGGTTAATCACTATCTGCTGCATGAGGAAGCTTCTCTGGTGAGAGTTGAGAGATTTTTTCCGCCCCCTGTTCCCTGATGTTCCCTGAGCCTTAAGTATAGAGATTGCATGGTAGATGTATCACTTAGGGATGGGCACTTCACAGATACTTATTCTCTGCATTTGATCAGTTGTGAAATTTGTAATAGTCTCCATCTGTTGCAAAAAGAAGCTTCTTTGATGAATGGTGAGAGGCACACTTGTCTATAAATACAATTTCTTACAATATAGTAAGAAATTAAGTTGGTCTAGGGATGTGGCAAAAATAGGTTTTTCTTTAGGGTCTATGCCATCTCCAACCATAGTACCACATATGATTTGCTTCCCAGGGAGCGGACCTTAAGTCCAATTAGACATCTTTTGATGACTCCCAACAGAAAAATGCCACTACTGTACCAACAGAGATGCTGGACTGGTCATTGTGGTTCGTAGGCTTTACAGCTGGGTGAGATCATGGATTGGTTTTCTCCCTTGATGCTTACATAGTATCTTCTGATAGTATAAGAGCTGGTCTTCAGGGAAGAGGTTTCCAGGTCAGTTCCAGCTCAATTGCTCCAAGTTCTGTCTCCAAAGTATACCTTGTCTTCAGCTATAAGGTCTTACCTTCAAGTTCTGGGAGGCAATCGGGGGCTATGGCAATAGACTGTATTGTTTTGGGAGTCTCTTGGACTACTCTGACCAACGACTTGAAGGGGACTTTCCTGGCACTGTCATTTTTGTTACATAGCCTTTAGCTATGCACATGCACCCTTCTATATACTGGATATATATTTCTCAGTAGGCTTTTGAACTAACACATTTCCCTCTGGTTTGTTGCACCTTTAATCCCAGCACTCAGGAGGCAGAGACAGGCAGATCTCTGTGAGATCAAGGCCAGCCTGGTCTACACAGTGAGTTCCAGGCTAGCTGGGGCTTCAGGGAGACCCTGCTTCAAAAAAACAACAAAAAATAAAGAAAATAAGATAAATTTAAAGTTCAGTATTTCTCTTTTTGTGACTGTCTTATTTCAGCAAAATAGCCTCAAGATTCATCCATGTCATAGTACACATCACAATTCTCTCCCTTTTATTTCTGACAGTGTGGGGAACAGGACCCCCACTTCTCAGAGTGGTGAAGGCAAGACAGTTTACTTTAGGATCTTTCAAGATCTGGCACCAACTTATGTCGCGAGCCTGGACTCTGTCCAGCAGAGTCCAGGAAAGACGACACAGACACCAAGGTGAGGTTCAAGCTTCTGTTTCTCTTTCTCCTTTATTCTCTCTTATTCTCTTCACTATGATGCTGGCTCTCTCTTTTATTACACCCTTCAGCTCTTTATATAGCGTTTCCAACAGCCCTCCCCCCAGCCGGTACCAATCAGGGCTCACACACGTGCAGCGGCCAGGCAGAGTGTAGCTCATAGGCATGTAGCAAGATCATCAGGCTGGCAGCACCTGTTTGGCCTCTCCATACTTTGGAGTAAGCAAGCGGGAATCACGAGCCTTGGCAATCAGCCAAGAGTTGGAGTAAACAGCACGAGGTTTGGCAGCCAGCCAGGGCGCCATCTGGCTGACTCAGCTGTGCTCGCTTCTCACACTGCCTCAAAAGAACATAGCAATAACAACAACAAAAAGTATATCCTGGGTTGAAAGGTTTCCTAAAAGTAGAGTGCTTTTCTAGCTTGCACCAGGCACCAGGTCCTGAGTTTGATCCCAAACACTGTATACCCTATACACAGCATACAGTCCACAGGAATGTTCATACTAGCCCATATGGGGACAAAGATAAGACTGTTTATCATTGTCTACTTTGTGGTGATAGATAATTAGATGTGTCATTTCTAAGCCACATTAAAGCAGTGCTTAAAAAAGAAACAGCCTAACTCTTAGCATTCATAAGGCCAAGAGTGGACCCAAACTGCTAAGTACCAGTTCCTTCAGCTGTCTATTGGAACTGTGCTCACAAGCCAGAGCTTCACTCATTCTTTTGTTGAAACATATCTCCAGCATGAAATGGGGACGTAGAAGTCAGGATTCACCCTTATCTTACCAAGGATCTTGTCCTTTGATCCCTAAGCCTAGAGTATCATGTACACTCAATTTCTCTCGTTGTTTGCAATGAGAAAAACACACTGCTTTCAGTGCTCTGATATGTAAGCCACTCATATATATTTATACCCTATCTTATACTATCTTGAGTAGAGGGCAAGGAGGGATCCTGAGGGATTAAGGTAATGTACCCAGGTCACAAGAAAGGCACATGGTTCAGTGAGCTTGTTTATATTATAAACAGTAACTTCTTGGTTGCAAGGCTAGGTAGAAGCTTTTAGTTCAGATTATGTCCATATTGTAAAAGTCATTCCTACAATTAGATACAATGAAAATAGACAAAATATAGTGGCGCACTATGCAGCTGTTAGAAGTACACTAAATATGCAACAGTCAGACCCAATCTTAAATAAAGCAATGCTGAAACACACAGAGTGTCAATTATGTTAGGTAAGTATGCTTTCATACAAATTAGGAGTATACATGTCACAGGGATACCTATAAACAAATGGATGCATTTTTTATTTTTCAATTACATTTATTTTTATTTATTTATTTCTGTATCTGTGTGTGTGCAACTTAGAAGGCTGGAGAGATGGCTCAGTGGTCAAGAGCACTGGCTGCTCCTGCAGAGGACCTATGTTTGATTCCCAGCACCCACACGGCAGCTAACAATCATCTGTAGCTCCAGTTCCAGGGCAATCCGATGCCCTCTTCTGACCTCCATGGGCATTGCACAACATGGGTGCACTTACATACATGTAGGCAATACACTCACACAAATAAAATAAAACATAATAAAGAAAGGGGAAAAAAAGAAAAGTCATTGCTGTGAGTTCATATGAGTAACTGCCCAACTGCCTGGAAAACTGTTTCCTTGTGGTCATCTACCACCTCTGGCTCTTACAATCCTCTTCTTCCACAACGATCTCTGAACCTTGGGAGGCAGAAGTTTGATATAGGTGTCCTGTTCAGGAATAAGCATTCTGCAGCATCTTGCTCTCTGCATGTTGGCCAGTTGTGGGTTTCAGTGACAGGATGCACAAGTCCCAGGCAAGCTAGAACCAGAAAAAAAAAACCCAGCATAGACATGAGGAAGTGGGTAAGAAGCTCCAACTCCACCTAAGTAAATTGTGGCAACAAATGACTGCTGGGAGGGGCAGAGACAATCTCTTTCAAGCATTGGACTCTTGGTAGGCTAACCAGGCTCCAGTGTATAGATGGGCCCACGCTGATATATTATATACATAATATTAAATATGTATATAATAGAGTACATTAAATTGGACACAGGGCCATAAGGGGAGATGTGGATAGGGGAGCAAATTATATTGTATGAAAATCAAAAAAATTCAATAAAAATTTTTAAAAAGAAAGAAAAATTGCTCACAGGTATGCTGACAATCCAACCTTGTCTAGACAATCCCTCACTAAGACTTGCTTTCCAAATGAGTCTAGATTTTTGTCAAGTCAATAATTAAAACTAACCAGGGCTGGAGAGATGGCTCAGCAGTTAAGAGTAGTGACTGCTCATGCAGAGGACCCGGGTTCAATTCCCAGCACCCCCGTGACGGCTACAAACCATCCTCAACTCCAGTTCCAGGGGAATCCGGAGCCCTCTTCTGACCTCCGCGGCATTGCACAACACGGATGCACTCACATACACACAGACAATACACTCGTACACATAAAATAAAATATAATAAATAAAATATTTTAAATAATTAAAACTAACCACCAAAGGAGTTAAGGTCATTCTCTGCTATATAGTCCACTTGAAGCCAGCACAGGATACATTAGACACTAAGACTGTCAAAAAACCCAAACAAGGAACTGGAGAGATGGTTCAGTGGTCAAGAGCTCTGGCTGCTCCTAAAGAGTTTGGCTTCCAGCTGCGTGTGGTCTCCCACACCTTTAATCCCAGCACTTGGGAGGCAGAAGCAGGTGGATCTCTGGGATTTTGAGGCCAGCCTGGTCTACATAGCAAGTTCCAGGCCAGCTGGGGTCATAGGGAGACTCTGTCTCAAAAAAGACCAAAAAAAAAAAAAAAGAGTTTGGTTCCCAGGACCTACATGGTAGCTCACAGCTGTCTGTAACTCCAGTTTCAGGGGATCTGATGCCCTCTTAGACAGACATTGAGCACATGTGGTACACTTACATACAGGCTGGAAAAATACTCATATGCATAAAAGAAAAATTAATAAAAAAAATAAGAATAAACTGAAACAGGGGCTGGAGAGATGGCTCAGCAGTTAAGAGCACTGGCTGCTCTTGCAGAAGACCCAGGTTCAAATCCCACCACCCATATGGTTAGCAAGTTCCAGGGGATCTGACTCCCTCTTCTATCCTCTAGGGGCACTGTACAACACGGGTGCCCTTACATCTATGAAGGCAAAACACTCATACACATAAAATAAATATAATAAATAAACCAAAACAAGATTTCAGACTTGAGTACTCAGCAATATCATGTGTGTGTGTTTACATGTGCGTGTGGATGCATGTGTGTTGTGCATATATATGGAAGGCCTTGAGTATTATTCCTCAGGCACCATCTGTGCTTTTTTTGAGACAGGCTCTCTCATTGACCTGGAATAACTAAGCTAGGCTGCCCAGCCAGTGAACCCTAGAGATCCAGCCTCCTCCACCTCCCCAGCCCTGGGATGACAAGTGAGTGCCACCACACCTGGCTTTTTCATGTGAGTCCTGAGGTTTGAAAGCAGGTCTTCATGATTTCAGGGCAAACACTTTACCAACTGAACTATCTTTCTCAGCCTAGCTTAGCAATTTTTTAAAATACTTTCACATATATTCACCTTGCCTACTGACCACCCTCACTTCCCATCTCCCGCTACCCATCTACCCCCATCCCCACAAATCCCTCTCAAAAGTTCACGTCTGTTTTGTTTGTGACCCACCAAGATTAACCAGAGCCATCAGTGTGGCTGTGGGTTTGGGCTCAGCGGAGGGTCCTCAGCTAAAGATAGTGACTCTCCCATTCCCAGAATCTACCCAAGGCCAATAGTTCCCCCTTCCTTGACTGGTTGATGATAGGGCTGGTCTTCTGTGGGTCCAGTGCAGGTAACTAAAGTTAATTAATTAATGTAATTTAATGGTTATAAGAGTCGTATGACTCTAGGGAATGGTGTTTCCTAGCACTTCATCCAATCTTCATACTTCCTGCCCCTTCTTCTGTAACGTTCCCTGAGCATTAGAGCAGATGATATAAGTGACTTGTTTGGGGTTAGGCCCACATCTGTTGCTTATTTTCAGCATCCCAGGCAGCCATAAATCTCTGCATTCACCTGAGTTCATACAAGAGCCAAACCCATACCCTATGCTGCTCACATCCCATGAAGTCCATGAAGGACTAAGTAATGAGGTAACTCATCATTACCCTACTTTTCAGATGAGATACTGAGGTTCAGAATACTGAAGTTGGGGCAGCACGGGCAGGATGTAGAGCTGCTGTAAGAGCAAAGCTGCAGGATCATTTGCTTCTGCAGCATTTTGTTTTCACAGTGTCTCCTGGGACACTAACTTCACCATATCTCCACACCCACTACCACCAGGTCTGCAATAAAGGGAAATAAACTGGCAGGCTTAATGAAGGCATCCAAAACATTATTTTACCTTTCCAAAGCTGTGTTTGTCCTAACACAAGCTATTTGTTCCAATCTGCATTTGAGTGGGAAGGAGGAAATATGGTTAACCTCTTCATTAGTCAGTCCTCCCCCATGAGACTGACTCAGCCCCATAAACAATAGAAATAATTACACTGAACAATTGTGTTTATTATTCTGCCTAGATTCAGCCTGCACTTACAAACAGAGGGAGCAGGAAGGAGGAGATGCCCTGCTGGTTATCTAATTCTTTCTGTCAAACTCTTTTTTTTTTTCTTTT
>NW_008357490.1:672491-695775 GCF_000622305.1 Nannospalax galili
TAGGCACGTAGCAAGATCATCAGGCTGGCAGCACCTGTTTGGCCTCTCCATACTTTGGAGTAAGCAAGCGGGAATCACGAGCCTTGGCAATCAGCCAAGAGTTGGAGTAAACAGCACGAGGTTTGGCAGCCAGCCAGGGCGCCATCTGGCTGACTCAGCTGTGCTCGCTTCCCACAAACTTAGACAAAACGGCCAACACGCCGATGAGCTGCAAAACATTCTTGAAACCCTAACCGCAAGTTCTTTCCCCTTCCTCACCATTGGCTGGGCACTCAGGAGGCGTAAATTTTTTGTGCATTCTATTGTTCCCTCTTCCCCCTTTTCAATGCCTGCACTTAGTCATCACATAGTATGCTGCCTCTATTTTCCCATTCTGAGACAAGCTTTTGTTTTGAATGAAGTAAGGTAGCCAAGGTAAGTGCCAGCACTTGGGATAGGGCACTTAGTGCCTCCTGCTTATCTGAAGCCAAAGCTCATCTAATGTACTATCGTATCAAAAATGGGCCATCATGTTGTGTTTATCACCGTTTCTGCCACTTTTGTCCATATTGATTTCATTTATTTATTTACTTTTTATTTATTTATTTATTTATTTATTTATTTATTTAAGTGTGTGTGTGTGCTTTGCCTGCATGTATGTAATTTCATCCACATCCCTATATAGACCAGGCTGGCCTCTATGTCACAGAGATCCACTGGCCTCTTCCTTGTGAGTGATGAGGTTAAAGGTGTTTGCCACCACACCTGGCTATTTGTTTATTTATTTATTTATTTATTTATTTATTTATTTTGGTCTTTTTGAGAGAGGGTCTCCCTGTAGTGTCTCATATTTATTTTAACTTTCAACTCAATCTAAAATTTCCTGGTTCTTCATCATAGGACACATGGTCTCAATTTACATTTGGAAACATCAGATTGCTATGTTGATATGTTATGGGCATTTGCTTATTAACTGATGTCTTAATAAACTCCCTCACTCAGGTAATGATGCAGCATCCCACAGCAGTCAGGACCCCTGCTACAGTGGTGAGAGAAGACAGAAGTCATCATACTGTTCCATTTTCCAACCATCCCTCTAACAATTGGCAAGTGGATTGTCTTAGTTCAATGATTGGTTTTCCAAAGAGGAAGGGTATTGAAGACCAGAGTGTGTATATAGGCAACTGAACCAGCACTCAAGTCCCATACCAGTTGGGTGGTAGGTGTGAGTAAAGGTTCCCCTGTCCGTAGTACCACAGTGTGCCAACTCAGGAGACAGTGAATGCAGAGTAACTGTTATTTGGCTTTGTCATTTGAGATGTCCAGGACATGAGTACAGGCTCCAAGATCCCCCCATTGAGTGAAAGAATCCATTCTCTTGTAGTGTGAGACATGAAGAGTAATTCATTTACCCTTCGTACTGAGAAAGGAGGTTCAGGTGGCCAGCCTGTATGGCCTGGAACAGGAGTAACAGACTGGCAAGTCTTATTTCCCCATGCATCCTTATTCTGAAACAGGGACATCATGCAACTTACTCCATTGAGATCTGTCCCATCCAAAGGGAAAGGGAACTACTAGAGTCTGGGAACATCCTACCACACAAGCATAATAATCACCCTTAGTGAGCGAATGTACTGTAAATGTAGCACTTGGGATCCAAGCATTCAATTCTCCAGGTGTTTCTAACGTCTTTCTTAAATCCTTTATTTCTATTTCTACCCTCTTTGGATCATTTAGGGGTCCTTTTGTGTTTCTCCTTGGTCCTCTAGGAGACTTTGGGTAGTCATTCAGTTAGGAAGGGCTGAAGACCTGACAAGGAGATGGAACCAGCCTACCAGATTGGATCCCAATATATCCATCTGCTCATAAGCATACATCCTATTGACTTCTTCATCCGCTTTGGTTAGGGCTATGAGGAGAAGGTTACACTGTTGGTGACCACATTGAGGGTCTACAGACCTTTTTAAGATGTGTAAGTCTTTGATGTGAGAGGTTTATCTTGAGAATAGGGCCCTGTCCATTATAGGCTGTCATCCAATATATATTGGATGACTCGATGGGGGGTGGGGCTCCTCTACAGCTAGGATTTTGGAACTCAGTACATAGTAGTCCAAGCTAGCAAGAGCCCTCTAATTATACATGTCACCACAGTTTAAAGCTATGCAGGTGTCTAGTTTTATGGCATGGGGCTCACTCTCTTTGGTAGCATTATCCGTATTGTCACCAGACATCCCCTAGCTTTCATCTGGTTGTTCATTTCCCAAATTTTTGAGCTGAGCCACTCAGGCTCAGAGTATTCACTGTCACCAGACGTGGGAGGTTCATGGCTTCTTCTGAAGGTAATTTCAGAGGCTCCCTAGGTACATTTTTCACTTTCCAGTTCCTTCGTCCCTTCTTCCCTTGGTGCTTAACCTGAAGGTAATGGGTCCATATCATTTCTGCAGTCAGTATGGAGCTCTCAGTGGTCAGAAGCACTTGATAGGGGCCTTCCCAGCTCTGACAAAGCTGGCAGTTCTAGGTTTTTATCAGTGCCAAGTCACCAGGCTGGAACTGATGAACCACTAAATCCAAGGGCAGAGTCTGAGCAAGAAGTCTTAAGGGCTGGGGGCTGGAGAGATGCCTCAGCGGTTAAGAGCACTGGCTGCTCTTACAGAGGACCTAGGTTTTCTTTATCTCTAATTTTTATTCTTGGAACTCTTTGACTTTTCCTCCTCCTCCACATGTGGCCAGCAGGGGGCTCTCTAAGAGCAGCCCTTGCAGCTTGGTAGAAAAAAGCCTTTTTTGCTATAGGGAAGAAATGAAGTGTGGCTGATGAGATCTCTAAACAGGGTTCTGAATTAAGGTCAGGTAGGGTGTTGGGTTCATGAAATGGTAACAAAGGGATCTCTGAGCCTCAGGGAAGTTAAAGAAAAAACTCAGTACATGTCTCTGGAATGCTCTGGACAGGACAAAGAGAATTATTTTTAACTTCCTTGATATTTTGCATGTTTCTGGCTGTTGTACTGGAAATAAGTTATACTTTTCATTAACGTGGATTTTTTTCTGCTGTTTGACTTTTTCTATACATTAAATCTACCTTGAGCCAGGACACTGGAGTTTCGGAACAGATGAGGTTGATCTATTTTAGAGAAGAGGGTTTTTTTTATTATTATTTATTTAATAATCACATGATTAGAAGAAGCATTTCATTACAAAATTAACATATTCAATAACAATTTCCAGAGCAAAGATGCACCTCTTTCAAAACCGGCTGTAAATTTTAGGTTTACGGTTGAATTAATAGTTATACAATGTTGAACTCAGTATAAACCCTGTAAGACAAAGAATTGAATGAGGTTTTAACCTTTAAAAAAGATCTCCATTTCCTTTTAAAAAATATACTGTTTCATACAGAAAAACTCATTTTTAATGCTACTAACACTTAGATGTTTGCACATGCATTTCTAGTCTCTATGTATCTGATTATGACTAGTCACAGTCAGTTACAGTCGGATCCTTGGCTCCTGAGCATGGATATAAAGTCATCAGGTAGATTTCAATGGTAATGTTTTTCACCTCTACTAATTAACATGAAGCAAATTTTTATGCTTCTTCCTCAAATATAACTCAGTTTTTTATTTGTTTGTGTGATTTTTTGTGTGTATTTCATCCCAAACAATCTTATTCATCTATATACCCACATCCCAAATGGCACCCTCCCATAGCCCCCCCACCCCCATATACTGGAGCCCAAATACTCTGTCATCCCTGTTACTGTCCACTGTCAGTTACTGTCAGTGCCCCTAGCCATTCCCCAGTGCTTGTCCATCTGCTGAGTCTAGTCAGCCTATCTAGAGTTCTTTGTTTTAGGAAGATCAGCTCCTCCTTATCTAGCAGCAATCAGTTGTCAATATTCCTTTAGAAAGATTGGGGTCTGCTGTTCATTTTCCCAGTTCTATGCTGGGTTACTGTCTGGGAGTCTCTTGAGCCACCCTGGCCAAAAACTCAAAGGAAGGTATCGCCTGTCTGGCACTGTTGCTTGTTGTATAGCATTTAGCTATACATATGGACTCATGAAATTATATTGGCCCCTTAAATCTTTGGTTATACTTTCCTTTTGGGTGTTTAAGGCCATACAGTTGGACCATATAAACCGATTTGTTTTTACTCTTAAGGTCATTTGAGGATCTGTTCCTCAGGGGTCACATGGACTTGGGAGGAGCCCCTGGCTCCTTTCTTTTACCAGTTCCACCTATGTGAAGATAAGTCAAAGGTTTGGAGGATCAACACAGAGGAACCATTTCCTCGATGCTTCCAAGTAAAGCCAGCCACAGTTGAGAAGAGTTATTTTTAATATAGTTCCTAATGCTTTCAGGAAAACTGTAATAATTTCAAACTCTTTAGTTACCTCTTTCCTTTTGTACTGTTACTTTTGATATTGTCTCCATAAACTTGTGGTCTGTCTGTGACTGGGCATGTGAACTTGTGCAGGCTTTTGGGGTGCTGGAATATGCCAAATGTCAGAAACTTACCTGACCAGTAGCTACTGCTTTATGTGTCCAGGAGCCAAGAATCTCCATCTGTTTCCCTCCTGTTACCACATACTGAAGCTTATGTTAAAGGAAAGCATGTCCTTGTAGGATGAAGATAGAAAACCCTGAGCCATTCTTTGAGACTGTAGGGGAGTGTTAGTTTTCCATGGCTGTGACAAAATACTCCAAGTAGACAACTTACATGGTAGAAAGGTTTATTTTGGTCATAGTTTCAGAGGTTTCAGACTGTGATCAGCTTGCCCTGCTGTCTTTGTGTCTGTGGTGAGGCAGAGCATCGTGGTGGGTGAAGTAGAGCATTGTGGTGGGGAGTAAGGAGTGGAGAAAGAAGTGGCTGGGGGAGGCGAGGAGGATAGAGGGAAGGGGAAGAGGGAGATGGAGACAGGAGTGGGAAGAGGAAGAGGGAAAGGGAGAGAGGGGGGTACAGACAGAGACAAAGACCTGGAGTGAGGGAATGCCCCCAATGGCCTAATTTCCTCCCATTAGTTCCACAGGCTGGGAGACCAAACCTTTATCATACAGGCCTTTGAGAAATATGTATTCAAATTACACAAGAGGGTCAGGAATACCATGTATATATCTTCTGACACTTAATTCCATGAGGTTAAAATCCCCACAACAGACCTCAGAGCCCTGTATAGCATTAACAGGCTTGTTAGAAATCTCAGGCATGAAGCAGAACCAGCACCTGCTTTTGACTCCAGGTGATTTGAGAAGCACTTGCTAATGTAGATCTACTGGGCCTGTTGTGAATCACAGGTGCTTCTAATTTGGGCTTCATGAAGACTATACCTTGATTTCCCCCAACTTTTTTTTTTTTTTTTTTTTTTTTTTTTGAGACAGGGGCTTCCTGTAGCCCCAGCTGTCCTGGAACCCCCTACGTAGACCAGGCTGGCCTTGAACTCACAGAGATCTGCCAGCCTCTGCCTCCCAAGTGCTGGGATTAAAGGCATACGCCACCACGCCCCGCAATTTCCCCCAATTTTTAACCTCAAATTAGCATTTCTTTCCTTGTGGATGTAGGCTTACCTATGCTTGTGACTTTGTAACTAAGAGTAAGTATGTTAGATTGTGGAGTGCAGAATACAGGAATAGGAGAGAAAGAAAGAAACCACATCTGACCTCAGGAAATGAGACTGTTTCTTCAGCACAGCAGAGGCAGCGATCTTCCTGGGAGATGGAAGCTGCTGCAAGGGGCATAGGGACTGGCCAGAGTCTTATAGGGGTAGCACCTACAAGGGGATTTGGTGGGGACAGCTGCTCAGGGGAGACAGGGGCTGTGGGGAGATTTATTTTCAGCCATTCTTGTTTCTCTTGGGACTCGTCCGTGTGGCCTGTCTAGACGCCCAGGCAGGGGGAAAGAGGAAGTCCCCAATATAGAACTGGATGGTTGAGAGACCAGAAGTTCCGTGGTTAGGGGTCCTGTGTTGCCCCAATTTCCTTCAAAGTACATCGTTGGGGGTGGGCTTTGAGGGTTTATAGCCTGGCTCCACTTCCTGTCTCTCTGTGTGTGCCTCCTGTTATGAATGAAATATGATCAGCCAGCTTCCTGACTGTCAGGCCACCTCATGCTACTGCTACATGCCTTCCCTACCAAGATAGACTGTATTCCCTCTGGAACTGTAGCCAAGATAACCATTTCTTCCCTAAGTTGCTTTTTATCAGGGTATTCTGTCACAGCAACAGAAAATTGACTAATACAGGTGTCATGTGAGCTGTGTGACTTCAAGCATCTTAGATGTCCAAAAAGAACAAAATCTGTAAGGACAAAGAGTGCCAAAGAGATCTCCAGAGGAATGGACACCATTTGAAAAAAAGCGGGGAAGTTGACACTCTTGTAAACAATTAGACCAGCAAGCTAAATCCTAAGCTCCTCACTTGGCAGAAAAGACCAGGGGAAAGAGCTAAAAAAAGGACTTTTGCTTTCTGAACAAATTGGTCTCAGTGATTGCCTCTGTCAGAATTTAACTGGATCAAACTGATGAGCAAATTTTATCTCATAGCACTACCAAAAAATAGAGCAACTGCCTGGAAACTGGAGCTGGAGGGGCTGTGTCTAATACCAGTAGAAGCAGAGCGTGTACAATGAAAACCAGGAGCCATGTGTGATGGTACGTGCCTGAAATCCCAGCTATTCCAAAGGCTAAGGCAAGAGGATAATTGTTCAAGGTCAGCCTGGGCAATATAACAAGTTGGAGGCCCGCCTGGGCAATTAGTGAGACTCTGTCTAAAAAAGCAACAATGACAACAAAAAAATGTGATTTAGCTCGGTGTTACAGCACTTACCTAGCATACACAACGTCCAGGGCTCGATCTTCAGTAACACACACATGTTCACACACGTATACACACATAAGCACACACACACATGGGCTGTGTATTAGTTATTTGTCCCTTGTGGCAAAATGCCTTGACAAAAGCAATTTAAGAGAGGAAGGGTTAATTCTGGCTTCAAGTTTGAAGGGATCAGTCCATCATGGTTGGAAGACATGTTGGCAGGCAGAGACGGCATGGTGGCAGGAGCAGGAGGCCAGCTGGTCACATCACAGAAACATCTTTAAAAGTGTTCAGCATTCTTAGTAATTAAGGAAATGCAAATCAAAACCACTTATCCCAGTCAGAATGGTTAAGATCAAGAGAACAAATGATACCAAACGCTGGTGAGAATATGGGGAAAGGGGAAACCTCATTCACTGCTGGTGGGATTGCAAACTGATATTGCCACTGTGGAAAGCAGTGTAAAGAACTCTTACAAAACTAAAAACCTACCAAAAACAAATCTAGTTAAACCACTCCTAGGCATGTACCCAAAGGACTCATCCTGCTGCAGAGATACTTGTGCAGCCTTATTTGTTGCTGCTCTTTTTGTGATCGCTTAAGAAATGGAAACAGGGCTGGAGAGATGGTTCAGCGGTTAAGAGGACTGGCTGTTCTTGCTGAGGACCTGGGTTCGATTTCCAGTACCCACATGGTGGTAACAACCTTCCTAACTCCAGTTCCAGGGGATCCAATGCCCTCTTCTGACCTCCAAGAGCATTGCATGACATGGGGGCACTTATGTATATGCAAGCAATACACTCATACACATAATAAAAAAAAGTAATACACACACACACACACACAAAGAAATGTAAACAACCTAAATATCCCTCAACTGATGAATGGATAATGAAAATGTGGTACATTTACATAATGGAGTTCTACTCAGCAGTAAAGAAAGATGAAATCATGAAATTTACAGGTAAATGGATGGAACTAGACACTATTTTACTTAGTGTAAAATAGCACGGACTCAGAAAAACAAGCAATGTATGTTCTTTCTCATTTGTGGATCTTAGCTCCAAACCCTTATATGTGAGTATGTATCCTATTATAACCATAGGAGTCAGGGAAATGGAGAGGAACCATGAGAGTAAAGGGGAAGAAGAACCCTGAGAGAGGGGGATAGTAATAGATGTTACCAATGGGGAAATGGGGATATTTAACCAGGAAAGGAGGAGGGAGGGTTCTACAAGGAACCATGAGGGTAAAGGGGAAGAAGGAGCTCAAGAGAAGGGGATAATAGGAGACAGGTGTCATCAAGGGGGAACTGGAGAAAATGGGGGTACTTTAGCTGGGGAGAGAGAAAGGAAGGTTATATAGGGGGAGAGAGAGGAAAGATAAATAATGCTTAGGTGGTATGAAAAAAAAAAAACAGGGAAATGTATTAGTCCAGTGTGTGTGTGTGTGTGTGTGTGTGTGTGTGTGTGTGTGTGTGTGCATGTGTATAAAAACACAGTTCTGGACAGGAGAACCCTTCCTTCAAGTTGTTGGTCATGATAGTCCAAGAGACTCCCAAAATAATACAGGCTATTGATGCATCCCACAATCAACTGCCTCCCAGAATTTGAAGACAAGATCCTATTGCTGAAGACAGGACAAACTCCAGACACAAGACTTGGAGCAACTGAACTGGAATTAACCTGGAAGCCTCTTCCCTGAAGACTAGCTCTCATAGTACCAGAGGATATTATTCAAGCTGCTAAGGGAGAAGATCAATCAGTAGTCCAACCCAGCTGTAAAGCCTAACAACCACAACAGTGACTGGTGCAGCACTATCTCTGTTGGTGTAGGAGTGGCACTTTTTTCTTGGAGGCAATCAACAGCTTTAAATTGAATTTAAAGCCTGTTCCGTGGGAGGGAACTTATATGTGGTACTGTAAAGATAGCCAAATACACATGGCTGGAGAAGTTATAGATCCTGGAGAAAAACCTACGACTGTCACATCCCTAGACAAACACAATTTCTTACTGTATGCTAAATAGGTATCCTTGTATTTACAGAGAAGTATACATCTCGCTACTCATCAAAGAAGCTTTTTTTTTTTTTTTTTTTTTTTTTTTTTTTCCAACAGATGGAGACTACTACAGAGTTCCACAACGGGTCAAACTCAGAGAATAAGTGTCTGTGGGATGCCCAGACCTAAGTGATACATCTACAATGCAACCTCTACACCTAATGCTCATGGAACTTAGTGGAACAGGGGGCTGGAGAATGTTAATGCATCTCTCATCTCTCACCAATGAAACTTCCTCAGGGAGTGGGTGATGATTAACAGAAATCCACAACAGGCCAAAGCATAGAGAACAAGAGTCTGTAGAGTGTGGGTCTTTGGGCAGGACTCTTATATTAAAATCCACCCACCCAGGGCTCAGAGGCCATTGTGGAAGAGGGGGTGGAAACACTGTTAGAAGCATGGGAAGTAAATGACCAAGTGGAAGGGATGTTGCTCATATGAACTACAGCAATGGTGACAACATGCACAAGATCCATTGAAACTCAAACCAGTCAAAAACCCAGCATAGAAGTGAGAAAATGAGTCAAAACCCCCCAACCTTGGCTGAGGAACTATTGGCAACTGATCACTGCTGGGTAAGAGAGAGTTGGTCTTGTTTAAGGGAGTGATGCTAGAAAGGCTGACTGCGCTCCAGTGAATGAACTCATACCAAAGGACGTATGCAGACACAAACTTGACTCGATAGGCCTTAGCATATAGGACCGAATGCATAGAGGCAGGGGACCTCTAAGGGAGGGTGCAGATAGGGGAGGAGGTCTAAATATCATTAATATGTAATTATATGAAATGCACACAAAATCAATAAAACAATAGGAACAAAAGATTTAATGAATCCAGGTGTGGTGGTGCATGCCTTTACTCCCAGCACTTGAGAGGTAGAGGGAGGTGGCTCTCCTTGAGATTTGGGCCTCAATCTAGTCTCCATAGCAAGTTCAAGATCAGCTGGGACTACAGGAGACTCTCTCTCTCTCTCTCTCTCTCTCTCTCTCTCTCTCTCTTTCTCTCTCTCTCGGTCTTTTTTGAGACAGCATCTTCCTGTAGCCCCAGCTGACCTGGAACTCACTATGTAGACCAGGCTAGACTCAAATTCACAGAGATCTGCCAGCCTCTGTCTCCTGAGTACTGGGATTAAAGGCATGCGCCACCATGCCCAGCTGACTTTCTCTCTCTTAAAAAAAGAATACATGAAATCCAATGGGGGAGGGCTATAGGAAGGTGCCAGTGGGGAACAGGCTGTAAGGAGGATTAAAACATACTGTATGGAATACAAAATTTCAATAAAAAATGTATAAAAGAAAAGAAATGAAAATGCTTGTTGACATGCTCTCCCTGGCTGCCCATTACTCTAGCCCAGACCTTTACCACCTACTTGCAACATACTAAGGAGGTGAGATGTCTCCTTTCTTGGCTTTCCAAGTTTAAGCCTTAGCTTCTGCCTTCTGTGCTTCTGGGCCAGAAAGAAAAATGACATGAAGGCTGAGTGTGGAACTGCTTCAGAGCCAGACTAGAGTCTTCACCACCACAGCTCTCCTGAGCAGCTGGTTTCATAAGGTCCCAGCTGACTCTAAGAAGGCTCCTACTCCAGCTCTGTGCTTTGGAGCAGGGGTCTGACCTCAGTGCTGCCACCACTTTGTGCCCTGAGAAAATCCCTTTACTTCCCCCAAACACCAAAGGCGCCTTCCTGTTCTTCACTGGCCCTAAAATGTGATTACTGAGCTATGATTTTGGAAAAATAGCTTCCCGGAACCTCAGTGTCATCACATCCACCATGAAGACACTGGGCTAGAATGATCACAGCCCACCCTAATAGGAACTTTCCTAGGAACTCTCTCCATTCAGGCTGTGAACCGTCACGGAAGTATTGATATCCTGGGCTATAATCTGCAGTCAACTCTTTCTTTGGAAACTTCACGGATGTCACCGAGGAGGTGTGGGACAAGGTTCTGAGCATTAATATGATGCCTACTGCCATAACGCCAGAGATGGAGAAATGAGGAGGCGGCTCAGCGGGGGTTGTAGCTTCTGTTAGGAGGCTTCACTCCATTTCCTGACCTAGGCCCTTAAAACGTTAGTAAAGCAGCTTTGCTGGGACTTACTAAGAACATGGTCTCAGAGTTGGCCTCAAAGACGTTAGCGTGAACTGCTTGGCACCTCGTTTCAGCAGTGTGTTATAGAAGGACAAATCAGACAAAATGGTAAAAGAAGCCGTGAACTAATATTAGAGGGCGAGGCCAGCCGGAGGATTGCGCAGGCATCGCTTCTTCCTTGTGCTCTGAAGATGCCAGTTACATCAATGGGGAGACAGTGGGGGGAGGAACTCCCTCTCGTTTCTGAGAACCTGAAGACAGCCCACCAGGGCAGAGGTAGTCTATAACTGGTATGTGGGGAGGGTGCGGCCCACCTTTCCTCTGCTGCCCGTTCCTGCCTCTGCTTATCATTTTTACCTCATAAATTCATTTCTGCCCTGTGGTAAGTTTCAGCCTTCCCTCCCGTCAAGGTGTGATATGATGAGCATTCCTGTTGTTGCTGTGGCTTTGTATAAAGGCCGGAAGAGGGGGGAGCCTGCTGAAAATGTTGCCTTTACCTTGGCAAAGATGAAATTTGGGGGGATTCTCCCAGAGTCTCTGGAGAATTTGAGGGGAGAGAAAGGAAGACTGCAGTAGAAGGAACAGGGATGGAAATTAACAATTTGCAAATAAGTTACAAATAAAATGAAAATAATTGTGTTAAAAATGAATGATTTAATGGTTGTAAATATTATAAATATGTACTGAACATTAGTGTACCCAAATTCATGAAACAATCACTATTGGACATAAAGGTACAGACAAGTTCAGATACAATCATAGTGGGTGACTTCACTTTCTCAGTAGATAACTCAACAAAGAAACTATACATAGATCAAGCAGACTTAGCAAATCTACAGAGTAGTTCATCCAACAGCTGCAGAATGTACATTCTTCGCAGCAGCCTGTGGAACATTCTCTAAAATATATCACATTTTAGCCAGTAGATCTACCCCTATCAGCTGGGTGTGGTGGCACACACCTTTAATCCCAGCACTTGGGAGGCAGAGGCAGGTGGATCTCTGTGAGTTCAAGGCCAGCCTGGTCTATATAGTGAGTTCCAGGACAGCTGGGGCTACAGGGAGACCCTGTCTCAAAAAACACCCCCCCCAAAATTGAAATAATTTCCTGTACCTCATGGTATCTTAATAAAATAATATTAGATACCAGTAGCAAAAGAACCTCCAGAATGGGGGGCTGGAGAGATGGCTCAGCAGCTAAGAACACTGACTGTTCTTGCAGAAGACCTGGGTTCAAATCCAGGCACCCACATGGCAGCTAACAACTGTCCATAACTCCAGTTCCAGGGACTCTGACAGCCTCTTCTGTCCTCCACCAGCATTGCACTGCACAGGCACACTTACCTACATGCAGGCAATACATGCATACACATAAAATAAAAATAATAAAATATGAAAAAAGAATCTATAGAACATATACAGACACAAGCAGATTAAACTTTCAAATGCTCAGTAAGAATGACTCATTTCAATAGAAGAAATCGGGGGATTAAAAAATTCCTAGAATCAAAGGAATATGAAAACTTACTGGAACTTTTAAGACAGAGCAAAGGTAATCCTAAGAGTGAAGCTTATAGTTTTGAGTATTTATATTTAAAAATTGTGGCTGGTGAGATGGCTCAGCAGGTAAAGAGCTTGCTGCACAAGTTTGGCAGCCTGAGTTTGATTCTTAGAACCCACATAAAAGTAGAAGGAAAGAACTGACTCCATAAAGTTTTCCTTTGACCTCCACACACACACACACACACACTGATTAATAAAACTTAAAAAAAAAATCCCAGGGAGATCTCAAATAAATATGCTAGCAACACACTCCAATGTCCCAGAAAATTAGGAACAAGCCACTCCCAAAGTTGGTAGATGGTTAGTTGACTGGGCACTCAAGAAGGCACAACCTACTTGCAGTGCTATTACAATTTCTACCCTCCCTGAGTTTAGTTACTGTTTGCATTCCTAGGTCCACAAAGCCATTATTCCACCCAAATGTCCTGTTTGCAAGGGCTTAGTCACATAGGTGCTTTGAATTACCCTCCCTGAGTTTAGTCACTTTTTGCATTCTTAAGTCCACAAAGCCATTATTCCACCCAAATATCCTGTTTGCAAGGGCTTAGTCACATAGGTCCTTTGAAAACAAGAAGAATTTGTAAAGGAGCCTTATAATCTTTACTCTTAAACTATTTGAAAATGGACCATTATATTTTGTTTCTTACATAACTGAGAAAAAAAATACAGAAAAGCACAAAACTCAACAGTAACAGTAATTATGCAAACTCAGAATGCTTTAACATTGAAAGTATGATACATGAGCCTATCTTTAGTGTGAAGACTAAAAATGAAAGCAACTATAAATAACTACTTTAATATGTTAAGAGGCAAGGCATACATTCACATAGACACAAAGACACATCTACATCTTAAATTTTATTTTAAAAAGTTAAATTTAAAAAAAGAAAAAGTTTTAAGGAGTCAGGCAATACAAAAACTCCACTGTGCATTTTTTGACTCTCTCTGTTCATATACTGTAAATCTGACTAAGAGTGGTAAGCAGTAACTGTGTCACGGCCTGGAGGTTATGCTGTCTTGAAATTTTCTCAACCTAACAAATTAGTCCTTTATTAGAAAAATATTTATTCCATTTTGAAATATGTGCATGTGCATGTGCAGGTGACTGCAGAGGCCATACCCATTGGATTTCCTGGAGCTGGAGTTATAGGTGTTTGTGATCTATCTGATGTGTGTACTGGGACATGAACTTGGGTCCTCTGCAACAGCAGCAAGTGCTCTTAACTGCTGAGCCAACTCTTTAGCCCCAGTCCTTTACTCTTTAATTAATCTTTACTCAAATTTTCATGACATGGATAGAACATAGCCAGATGTTTTTCCAGAATCTAACATGAATGGACCAATTCCTGACAGAGTCTCTGTTTCATTTCTGAAACACCATTTCTTACCCACAGGGGAAAGACCTGGTTATATGAAAAGATAAACAGAATAGACAACCCATTAGTTCAATTATGAAAAGAAGGAAGAAGACACTAATAAATAAAATTGGAAATGGAAAAGGAGGTATTACAACTCACATCACAAAAATGAGAAAGATTAAAGGACATTATGATCAAGTTCGCGCCAATAGTCAAAGAGTAACAAACACATACCTAAACAGATGATTCTTACCAAGACTGTCTCATGAAGGAATATAAAATATGAACAGACTGATAACAATGACTTTGTATCAATAATAGCAACCTCCTTTTAAGGAAATGCCCAGAGACAGATTTCACTGCTGAACTCTACCAAGCATGTAATGAAGAATCAGTACTAATTGTTTCCTGTTAGAAGAAAAAAATTGAAGAAAAAAAGAAGTCTTTCCCAAACACTGTATATGAGACACAAACCAGACAACAAACAACCAAAAGAAAACCACAAGCCAATAGCATCGGTGAACACAGATGCAAAAATCATCTATGAAGTACTCAGAAAGAGGCAGTATGCAAAACCAGCAGACAAAAATGAATAGTATTGCTATATATACTTTATTTCAAATAGAAGAAAGCAATCACCTTTAGAACAGCTACAAAAAATACCTTTTAAGAATTTTCTGGTCTGCAAAATGGTTCATCACATAAAAAAAACTCAGATGCAAGCCTGATGACCTGAGTCTGAGCCCTAACACAAAGTGGAGAGAACTGACTTCCTCAAGTTGTGCTCTGATCTTCACATGTACACCGTAGCATGCATGCTCCTGCACTCACATACCTATACATACACACAACCAATAAATATATAAAATAATTTTAGCAGGGACTGAAAGATCTATATAATGAAAATTATAAAACATTGATGAAAAGAATTGAAGAAAACATAAAAAGTTAAAATATATACCATGTTCATGGATTGGAATAATTACTGCTATTGAAATTATCATATTATCTAAAGTGAATTATAGATTGAGTACCATCTCTATCAAAATATCAATTTCATTACTCACAGAACTACAAAAAGCAATTAAAAAATTTTATCTGTAGCTGGGTGTGGTGGCACATGCCTTTAATCCCAGCACTTGGGAGGGAGACAGAGGCAGGTGGATCTCTGTGAGTTCAAGGCTAGCCTGGTCTACATAGTGAGTTCCAGGACAGCTGCAGCTACAGGGAGACCTTATCTCAGAAAGACCAAAAAATGTTTTTTAATGTAATCACAAATATAAATAAGAAGAAACATAAAGACATTTTGAGCAAAAAGACCAGGGTTGGAGGTATTACAGTACCTGATTTCAAAATATGCTAGAGAGCTGTAGCAATACGAATGGCATAATATTGTCAAAAAAACAGACATGCAGATGAAAGGAATAGAAGACAGGGCTTAGAAGGAAACCCGTTTATCTACAACCAACTGATTTCTTGCCAAAGATCTTAAAAACATGAATAGGAAAAAAATCTCTATGACAAAAGGTGTTGGTAAAATTACATATCCAATATGTGACAGAATGTACCCATGAGAAGGGAAAATTAACCTAATGTGGAACTAATGAACTATGATATCAGTATAACTTTGTTCTGTGTGGTAGAGGAATTAACACTAACAAGTATGTTATGTACCTTATGTATTCCTAATAAGCCTAATAGTAAATGTGTTTTCCGATATATGTAGAATTACCAGTAAGGACCTTGGAAGCTTCTACTTGTTCTCAAATCATAAAGGAAAATCTTCCACTCGGAACTTAGTCTCAGGTTGTGGCACCACAGGACAGACAACCAGAAAACCACAGTTTCTGTAAGCACCTTGAAAAATGCTGCCTTTCGCAGTTGTCTTAAGGAAACATCTGCTTATAATGTATCATGCTTATTAAAATGGGATTGTACTGGCGTCAGGACTATATCATGTTATCAAATGTCACAACCCTTGCCCACACTTGTGCAGAATATTTGCTTTTGTAAAATGTTGGTCATTTAAATTTCCTATAATAGCCTAATGGGCATGTACACATCCATGCTGAAAGTCTCAAATCCACCAATACGGTTACTGACAAAGGATCACTTGAAAAATCCTATAGAAACTTGTATTTCCGGTCCATGCCTCAGCTTCCCTGGAGCAGGTGCTCAGTCTGATGCCCTCACACAATAAAGGAAAACTTCCTCCACATTCTGAGAAGGGCTTCAGTTTTCTCACAAATTCTGGTCCGTCTTGGATTAACTCTAACATCTAGACTTCTATCTTTCACCAGCTACAAAAAATCAACTGAAAAGTCCTAAGTACCTGCATATGAGACCTGAAACTACCTTCATAAGACACAGTTACTGTTTTGGAGCATTGGGATACACAAAGATTTCTGTTGTGAAACTATTTCCTCTGACTGAGGGAGACAGGAGGTTCATAACTCAGGAAGTAAGCAAAGTGTACAAGGTCCAGAAAGGTCAATGAAATGTACAAGGCTCAGAAAGATCCTGAAAGTTACAAGATTCACAAGGCCCTCACCAAGGCTACAAACAGTAACAACAGCTCAGTAGAGGAAACGCCAAACCTTTGAGATGCCTTAAATTGTGCAAGGATGCAGCTTTCAATTCATGCTAAGGTTGACGTTGTAGTGATACAGACTCTCGAGTCACCCATGCTCCTGCAAGTTCTCTCTCATTCATGTTCCTGTAAGGAACCCCAATAAACTCACTGGTTCACTAACCTAGACTTGGGTGGAATCACTTCTTTGGTCTGTTGTAAGTGCCCTATCTGGAGTGACTAGACATTAGTTTACATATTCTCTGGAAAAGTCACACAACATTTTTTACATTTATTTGTTTATTTAGTGTGTGTGAGTACATGTGTGCCCACCATGGTGCATGTGCGAAGGTCAGAGTTAAAGGAAAAGGGGACCATATCAAACTGAAAAGCTTCTTCACAGCAAAAGAAATAATTAACAAAGTGGTGAGGAACATCCCCCCAAAATGGGAAAAATATTTGAAAACTATTCATCTAAAGAAGTTTTGAAATGCAGAACATATAAGGACCTCACAAAATTCAATAGCAAAAACTCCAGATAATCCAATTAAAAATGGGTCTTAGGTCTAAATAGACATTTCTCCAAAGAAGTCACACAAAATCAATAGGTGTATGCAAACGTGCTCATCATTACTAAGCATAATCAACACGAAAATAAAACCACCCACTCCCAAAAGAATGGCTATTTTCAGAAAGGCTAAAGATAACAAGTGCTAGTGAGGATATGGAGACAAGGGAATCATTGCACATTATTGGTAGAGGTGTAAATTAATACTACCATTATTGAAAGTGTTAGGTACATCTGGCTGCGGATCATCGCAGGAAAAACACAAAAAGACTCCAACAAAGTAAAATTTATTGGAGGGTCACAGGGGCTGGCACTCAGCTCAGGAGTGAAGGCAGCCAACAGTCTAACGGCCTCTGTGGGGAAGTTCTTATGGGGCTTTGAGAGCAGGGAAAGCAGTAAAAACTCTTTACAGTTTCGGTGGGAAGCATGGTATGTGCATTGTGAACCTTATTGGGGGAAAACGTCTTGGGCTGAAAACAGCTCTTGCAGTTACTGTGTCCTAGGTCATGGATGCATGGGGCTTGTTTATCTGTCTGCACATGGTCAAGGGTTATGTTGACTCAGTTCATTTTGCATTTTATGGTGGCTTACAAAATCAGGAGGGTCGGGGTTGCCCTGAGCCCAAACTCTTATCAGAAAGCAGTACGGTGGTTTCTCAAAATTACAAGACAACTCCCATGTATATATCCAAAGGAAGTAAAATCAACATACCAAAGAGATATCTGCATCTATGCCCAGTGTAGCACTCTCTAGAGACAAGAGTCTAGAAATGTGAACAGCCTAGTCCATCAACTGCTGAAAATGCAGGATGTATACACTGAAATATCGTTCAACTATAAAAAGCCCTGTCATTCATGAAAGCCTGGATGAAATTTGAGAACACCGTGCTAAGTGAAGTACGCCAGACACAGAAAGATGAGTTTTGCATGATCTCACATATGTGAGATCTAAATGCCTGATTTCACAGAAGTCGAGAGTACACTGGAAATCTCCAGCCAGGGAGAATAGAGGTAGGGAAGGATGGAGCAACGGTGGGAGTGCATTCCGAGTTAGAGTGGTATAGGAGCACGAACTTCCGTTGTGCTATTGTACAATAGGGTGGCCATAGACAACAAGAATGGGATGTACATTTAAAAAGCCCAGAAGAAGGGATTTTGAAAGTTTTCACCATAAAGAAATTATAAACATTAGAGGAGATAAAAGATGCTTAACTTGAGTTAAACATTATGCAGTGCATACCAGCATCAAACCACAATATGGCACCCTTATTATTATGGACATTTTAATGTGTCAGTTTAAAATAAAAAATCACTAAAGTACACACTAGTACATAGAGGCAGCAGGAAACTCAGCACTTGTAATAAGATTAACAGCTTATCCTTATCAGAAACAGTGGAGGTCAGAGGGTTAAAGATGTTCATGAGAGGGGAAAGTACTTCACAGGCATGGAGTTAATTCTGACTTACATTACTATGCACACTTAGAAAAATGACTAAATTTCAATTATTTTGAAGATGGGGCAAAGACAATAGATAATAATATTCATCTTCCTCCTCCTCCTTAGGATCTGAGAAAACCCTGCTCAGTAAAGTACTGAAAACTGTTCTAGTATTTTCTCTCCCCCTCCCCTCCCCCTCCTCTCTTTTCTTTCTTTTTTTCAGACAGGGCATCCTATAGCCCAGGCTGGCTTTGAATGCACATAGCCAACGATGACCTTGCACTTTTGATTTCCTGCCTACACCTCCAGAGTGCTGGAATTATAAATGTGTGCACCCACATCTGGTTTACCCTGTTCTGAGGATCAAACCTAGGACTTCATGCAGGCTAGGCAAACCCTGCCAACTGGGCTGCATCTCAGCCTGAAAAGCATGTTTGTTTGTTTATTTTTTTAATCACTGTTTCTCTTTTGTATTTTACTTTTGAGCCCTTTCTTCATCATTTTTGGTAACAGTAAGTAAGCTCTTGTAAACAAAATGACTCAGAAAGCTTTGAGTGTTCAGTAGAACATTCTACAACTGACATATGTAAAATGTTGGTGACCACTTAGTACTAGGAATACCTGGTGCAATCTGGGAGCTAAATTTTTTATTAAATTATATTAAACTCAAACGTGAGCACATGGAGTCCGTGGTTACTTCTGCTCCCTTCCTGGACAAGTGTAAACAGTTTATTATCTGATTACTTTAGTTTTAGCTGGGCTTTATTTTTAAAATATATTACTTATTATTTTTATTTTTATGTGTATGACTATATTGTCTGCATGTGTGTAACTGCACCCGGGTCAGAAGAGGGAGCTGGATTCACCAGGAACTGGAGTTGCAGGCAGTTGTGAGCTGCCATGTGGGTAATGGGAACTGAATCCTAGACCTCTGCAAAAGCAGCCAGTGCTCTTAACAGCTGAACCATCTCTCCAGTCCAGCTTTTTATTTTTTTATTTTTTTAGCAACCAATAATCAATTTACTAAAATGATTGATTCGGCATTTGTGACTGTGACTTTAATCTTGCTATGTGGCTTGGTACCAATGGAGGAAATCTGCCTCAGAGTCAGAAGAACTGTGCCAGCCAATGAATCACTTGTGGGTTCTTGTCTGGAACCATGCCATGTCTCTGAGCCTTCACCGTGGGTGTTTTCTTGGGTGAATCTCAGAATCTCGACAGGGATCTGAACTGGTACTTTCACTTGGAGATTCCTTTTGTGCCTGTGAGCAAGTCAGTGCACTCTTTCCGGGATTCCCATCACTGGGTGGGTAATACTGACTCAATGAATCAGCAGCTCTGCTTCTACAGAGGTTACTCTGGCATCTTCAGAAGGCACGGCTTCTGGATCGACTTGTTCCTTGTAAGAGAGCACAGTGGTGAGTTAGGACCAGGTGTGGGTGGAACAGAGCCCTGCCATGCCGTAACCGAGTCTCCTCAAAACATAAACCCTGGTTTGATAAGCATTTTCCCTGAGGAGGACAAGGAAGAACCAGCAGCAGTCGCTGCCAAAGGAGATTTGCTGCAATTTGGCTTTCACTGACCCTGGCGCAGAAGATACTGTGATTCTTAAAGTAGAATTTATGTCCAACAACCTATCTTGAAGAAATCCAATTTGAAGAGGATTCTTTAAAAATGCTTGTTGAGTAAATCATGCAACTATATACTTTAGTGGCAAGCTGAAAGATGATTTTCTTTGTATGATTTCCCTTAATGTACTTATGCAAATTGTAAACGAAGGTGGAGTTCTTTATAAGTTCATTATGCTTAGAATCTTCACAAGAGTTTTAGTTAGTCTGTTACCAGAGTAACAGGTCTGGTCAAAACCTGGACCCTGGCAGCCTTAAAAAACCTAGGCTTAGCCACCCACCCTTAGTACTCTAGTTAAAGAAACAGGTAATGATGGAAAGTGTTGTTTTGGTTCCTGTCAGTCCTGCAAGGTGGTCTACTTGTCAGAGACACATGTAATCTCTTTCCAGGACGCAAGCTTTCCCTTGGGCTGGCACGGAATAGTATTTTGTTCTTAAAAAAATATTTTTAAATTTTATGTGTATGAGTGTTTTGTCTGCATATGTGTGCAATGCCAGAAGAGGGGGTTGGATCCCCTGGAACTGGAGTTACTGACAGTTATTAGCTGCCGTGTGGGTACTAGGATCTGAACTCAGGTCCTCTGCAAGAGAAGCCAGTGCTCTTAATTACTGAGCCCTCTCTCTAGCCCCAGCATTTGGTTCTTCATGAAGGTCTTCTTCCTGGCTTTCAAATGGCTTTCATCTTGCTATGTCTAAGATGGGGAGAGAGAGAAGAATCTCTTTTTATAAGAATAGTGACCCACCATGAGAGCTCCAATCCTATCATCTAGTCATTCCCAAATATGGGGACTTGGGTTTGCTTTGCTCGGCAGGGAACCTCACTTTCATGATGGATGGTGATACTGACCAGCGACAAAGTCCTAGACTCTGGGACTTGTGCTTTTACAACAAGCCATTTATTACAAAGTTCAAAGGGTTTTTATACATTAACAAGGAGCTGGAAGTCACGTGGGGTTTGGCAGTTACATACAAAGATTTAGGGCACAAAGAAACAAGACATATAACTTTTTGTAGGCAACAGCTGGGGGCTGTTTGTAAAGCAGGATGCTTAAAGTTTTACTTAAGTTTATCAATGCCTATCTGATAATTTATTGGCCACAATGTTTTCTTTCTTAGGGCTAAAAGCATAGTAAACTTTTAGCTTTTAGCTCAGGAGTAAACCTTTAACTTGTCCTAAATCTCTTAGCTAATGATAGCTGAGTTAGTTGTTCAGGACATGGAGATGAGCTGAAGACTGTTGACCAAGATGCTTTCCCACAGAGTGAGGAGCCTGAACTTTGGACCCGGCTACTTTTCTCCTGCTAGTCTCCCAGTGTTCTGCAAGACAGAGATGTCAGAGCTGCTGTTTTCAGTGCCCCTCCCTTTAGCAGAGAATGCAGCCTGGACTTGAAAGTTTTAGACTCATCTAGGGCATGTCATCTTGGTTTCCTACACCCAAAGGCCTCATCCTGAAATACCATCATATTGAGAATTAGAACTTCAATATATGGATTTATGGGGCAGAACAGAATTCAGTCTATAATATTTGGGTTTAATAAAATAGAAACTTAATTAAAAGGTTTGCTCAATTCATGGTCAGCTATTGGTGCGTGTCCCAAAGAGCAGGAGGCACAGGGGAGCCACCGGGGGCCTGAAAGGGGCAAAGCCTAGGGAATGTTTGGTGCAGACTCTTTAACCATGGTTCAGATATCTGAAAGGAGATGGCCTGAGTTTGACCATGAAATCAGATTGTTTTTTCTACATTTACTTTTTTATGGCCATGAGTGTTTTGCCTGTATGATTGTGGAGTCCAGAAGAGGGCATCAGATCCTCTTGGAACTGGAATTAGGAATGGTTGTGGGCCGCTGTGGTGGGTTTGAGAACCAAACCAGGGTCCTCTTCAAGAGCAGCCATGCTCTTAACTGCTGAGCCATCTCTCTAGTCCCAAGGTTGTTTTATCTAAAAGCCTGTGCACTCCTTTTATGGCTCCACTGGCCTTTATACAGAATATGTTGGGTGTCTGTCCTTGTTGACCTTAAAAAAAAAGGCCAGGCATTTAGAGCAAGAATCTTCATGAATCACAAAGTGGAGCATAGGGAGGCCTTAGCATGACAGTAAGCCACAGGAAAGTGCCTATACAGCTATCTGACCACTGGGCCTTTCAACACCAGAGATATTTTGACATAACTTCCACTAACAGGGCCCAGGGTCCAGGATCTGGCCTTTACTTTGCAGACAGAGAAGGCATTGAATCCCCTGGAACTGGAGTTGCAGATAGTTGTTAGCCACCATGTGGGTGCTGGGAACTGAACCTGGGTCCTCTACTAGAGCAGCTGAGGAACTGTGTCTCCAACCCCTCTTCCCCTTTTTATACAGTTCAGGGCCCATGGCGAGGAGAAGGGTGCCATCCACGGTTTTAGAATGAGTCTTCTCAACTCAATTATCCTAATCAAGATAGTCTCTCACAAGTATGGCCAGAGGCTAACCTAATTTGGATTATCCCTCTGGATAATGCCCAGAGGCTTGTCTCCTGGGTGATTCTAGCTCATGTTGACACTAAACATTAACTATCATGTGTTCTAACAAATTCATTCAATTTTATTACTTTTACCTAAATCCCAAGTTAAAAACAATTTTAGGATCTGTGATGGATGTTGTAATTATAATTATTACCATACTCGCTATGATGTTATCTGTAACCTACCCTAATGAGGGTATCCACAAAAATCAAGGGATAGGACCACTCACATTCCTTGTAACTGTCCATGTATAGCAGCTTTTTGACTTTGTTTTGGTCCTCACACTAGTACGTTTATTTTTTTTTATACTTCCCTGTTGGGTGTTCAGACTGAATAAGTGGCTCTTATGCTAGCCAAAAGTTAACCTTTTCCCTCCTATTCCTAAGTTTAGCTGAGGTTTCCCAAAGATTACCTTTAGGGCTTGTGAGGGGACTCTTGCCTCTCCTCAGTCTTTTTTCTCTACCAGCTGTTCTTGTTCTCTTCTCTTTCTCTTTCTTTGTTGGGATGAATCAGAGTCTCTCAGATGTCCATTCAGGGTTGCCCTTCTAAATCTCTTTTATCAGCAAAGGGTTAAAGAGAAAAGAGCCCTGCCAGGCGTGGTGACACATGCCTTTAATCCCAGCACTTGGGAAGCAGAGGCAGGTGGATCTCTGTGAGTTCAAGGCAAGCCTGGTCTTCATAGTGAGTTCCAGGCCAGCTGGGGCTACAGGGAAACCCTGTCTCAAAAAAAA
>NW_008357490.1:696351-698432 GCF_000622305.1 Nannospalax galili
GGGGGGTGAAAAGGAAACCCTTTCCAAAAAAAAAAAAAAAAAAAAAAAAGAGCCCTAAAATCTAAGAACTGGTTGCCAGGCATGGGGGTGTAGAAACAACAGGAGAAAGGGTTCAGGAAAGACCTTTGCCAAGGATGAGAGTGAGAAAGCTCTTAGACAAAAGAGAATCCTGCGGTTAAGACAGGACATGCAGATAGACACAATGACTGGGCCTGTATGTTAATAAGCCCAGAGTCAAAGAAAGTTCCAGGAAGGTTCTCACAGGGACTCAGCTCTTAGGTCCTTGTAAGGAGCCTGGGTTTACAGTGAAGAGATTGCTTAACTTTCTGTAACTGAGACTCTGAGATCTGGGGCTTGGGGATCCTCACAACAGAGATATCTCCACCTCCCAGGAGTTGGTTCTCCCAGGACCAACTCCTCCCAGGAGTTCAGTGTCTCTAACAGTCCAGGCTTTTTTATGCCAATATCCCTGCTTATCATATGGCACATATCAGAAAACAGGGAAAAAAATCAAATCCAGAGTGTTTCTTTCCTGCTGATTGTTGGTTATCTTATTCCTAAGAAATGGTTTTCTGGTGGGGACTGTGAATTACCCAAACAGGTTCCTTCAGGGGAGCCAAATATATTACCAAGTTTTGACTCTAAAGTGGGTTTTTTTCTTTTCCATCTTGGAATTGCATAATCAATTATTAGAATAGTTGAGTAGTAAAGGAGATTTATTCTTGGCCAACGAAAGAAATGGGAAATTAACTCACAAGTCATCTTCTTGATCTGTTGTAGACTGGGAAATTACAGAGTGAAAGGAATGAGGGGCGGGGATAGGTTAATCCAGGGGAAATGGATTTTCAGGACTAGACAGCTCTTCCGGGAATTTGGGAGTCATCTCTTCTTCATTTTTTAATTTTTGTTTTAAGATTTTTTTTAAATGTGTATTTGTATGTGCCTGTGTGTGTGTGTGTGTGTGTGTGTGTGTGTGTGTGTGTGTTTGCATACTAGTGTGTGAATTCCTGAGGAGGCCAGAAGGAGACATTGGAACTTCTGAAGCTGGAGTTACAGGTGGTAGTGAGATGCCTGACAGGGGTACTTGAACTGAACTTGGGTCCTGTGGTAGAGCAGCAAGCCCTCTAAACCGCTGAGCCATCTTGACCTTGACCACCTCTTTTTCACTCTTTCCTATTGGCTCTTTCTGGTTTTCCTCTTGGCAATGTCGTGGCCCTGTAGAGTGTGTCATTTAGTGTGAAGTTAGAAGTTGTCTCTGTGTGCTCTGGCTGTGTCTTCCAGCCAACCAGTTTCACATAGCCCACATGAAGAGTGATTTTTGGTCTATGGGTATGTAGTCTTCGAAGATAAAGAAGATAACAGTGGTGGGTTTAGAAATCAGCCTGGTCAAGTTGGTAGATTAGGCGAAGGTCACAGTCCCACTGGGCAAGTGGTAGAAGCAAATTCAGACCCTCAGTGGTCTGAATTTTCCTTCCAGAAACTACAGAGAAGAATGCTTCACCTTTATACAACAAAATTACATCACGAAGAAAGAAGGGAAAGGAAGTAGATGCAACAATGAAAGTCAAAGAAGCAGCTGTGTGCATATGTGAAAGGTGAACACAAGTATGATGTTAAGAATGAAGGTTTTTCGACAAACATAAAAAAATTGAAATGAGTTGGGTGCGGTGGCACACGCCTTTAATCCCAGCACTCGGGAGGCAGAGGCAGGCGGATCTCTGTGAGTTCAAGGCCAGCCTGGTCTACATAGTGAGTTCCAGGACAGCTGGGGCTACAGGGAGACCCTGTCTCAAAAAGAGCCCCCCCCAAATTGAAATAATTCCATGCATTCTATCAGAACACAATGTAATAAAGCTTAAAATCAACACCAGAAGAAACCCTAGTAACCACATGAACACATGGAGATTAAACAACACACTCCTGAATGATGAATGGGTCAAAGGAGAAATTAAGAAAGAAATAAAAGTATTCCTGGAACTAAATGAAAAGGACAATAAACACAACAAAACCTCTGGGACACGCTGAAAGTAGTCCTTAGAGGGAAGTTTATAGCTCTAAGTGCCTACATCAAAAAATCGGAA
>NW_008357490.1:698539-738133 GCF_000622305.1 Nannospalax galili
ATTAACAGACCCCTATCACAGTTAACCAAAAGAAAGAAAGAAAGAACATCTCCAAATCAACAAAATCAGAGATGAAAGGGGAAACACCACAACAGACACCAAAAAGATCCAGAACATTATAAAGGAATGTTAAAAACCTATATGCTACTAAATTTGAAAACCTAAAAGAAATGGATGGGTATCTAAAAGCATGGAACCACCAAAACTAAAACAAGAAGAGATTAATGACTTAAACAGACCCATAACATATAAGAAAATTGAAACAGTAATATAAAACTTCCCAACTGAAAGAAGCCCAGGACTAGAAGGATTTACAGCAGAATTCTACCATACATTTAAAGATCTACATTCAATACTACTTAATTTATTCAAAAAGATAGAAATGGAGGGAGAACTTCCAAATTCCTTCTATGAAGCCAGCATCACTCTCATACTGAAGCCAGTTAAAGATACAACCAAAAAAGAAAACTATAGACCCTATCCTTAATGAACATAGATGCAAAAATTCTCAACAAAATACCACATGCAGACACATATCAAAAAGATCATCCACCATGATCAAATTGGCTTTATTCCAGACATTCAGGGATGGTTCAATATATGTAAGTCAATAAACATCATAAATCATATAAATGGGCTCAAAGACAAGAACCACATGGTCATCTTAGTAGATACAGAGAAGGCCTTTGACAAAATTCAACATGCATTTATGTTCAAAGTCCTAGAGGGAATTGGCCTGGAGGGAATATACCTCAACATAATTAAAGCCGTATATAACAAACCCACTGCCAGCATCATTCTAAATGGAGAAAACTGGAAGCACTCCCATTGAAATCAGGAACCAGACAAGGCTGTCCACTATTTCCACTTCTCTTTAACATAGTGCTTGAAACTCTTGCAAGAGCAATAAGAAAATAAAGGAAACTAAAGGAAAAATAATTGGCAAAGAAGAGATCAAATTATCATACCTTTTTGCAGGTGATATGATAGTATATCTAAGAGATGCCAAAAATTCCATCAGAAAACTCCTAGAAATTATTCACATGTTCAGTAAAGTGGCAGGTTACAAATTAATCTACAAAAGTCTGTGGCCTTTCTATATACCAATAACAAGCAATCAGAGAAAGAGTACATGGAAACACTCCCCTTCATAATAGTTGCAAAAAATAAAAATAAATCTCAGAATAAACCTGACCAAAGATATTAAAGATCTCTACAATGAAAATTTTAAATCTTTAAAGAAAGAGATTGAGGAAGACATCGGAAAATGGAAGGACCTCCCATGATCATGGATTGGAAGAATTAATATTGGGAAAATGACCATCCTACCAAAAGCCATTTACAGATTCAATGCAATGCCAATCAAAATCCCAATGACATTTTTCACAGAATTGGAAAAAACCATCCTGACTCATATAGAAGCAAGAAAGACCTAGGATAGCTAAAGCAACACTGAGCACTAAGAGCAATGCTAGGGGGATTACTATACCAGATTTTAAACTGTATTACAGAGCTATATTCATAAAAACAACATGGTACTGGCAGAAAAATAGACCCATAGATCAATGGAACAAAATTGAAGACCCAAATATGAGTACATTCAATTTCAGCCACCTGATATTTGACAAAGGGGCCAAGAACATTCACTGGAGGGAAGACAGCATGTTCAGCAAATGGTGCTGGCAAAACTGGATCTCCACCTGTAGAAGAATGAAACTAAAACCCTATCTTTCACCTTGCACAAAAGTCAACTCCAAATGGCTCAAAGACCTCAGTGTGAAACCTGAAACTCTGAAACTGTTAAAAATAAACATTGGTAATAACCTAAAAAATATAGGCGTAGGAAAGGATTTTCTAAACTGGACATCAATTGCCCAGGAAACAACATAAAGAATCAACAAATGGGACCTCATTAAACTAAAAATTTTCTGTATATCTAAAGAAACAACCAAGGAAGTGAAGGGAAAACCCACAGAGTGAGAGAAAATCCTCACGAGCAACACGTCTGACAGAGGTTAACATCCAGAATATATAATGAACTCCAAAAACAAAGAATCAAGAAAGGAAGTAACCTAATTAAAAGATGGGCTAAGGAACTGAACAGAGAGTTCTCAAACAAAGAAATAAAGATGGCTAAGAAGCATCTTAAAAGGTGTTCACCATCACTAGTAATTAGGGAAATGCAAATTAAAACCAATTTAAGATTTCATCTTACCCCAGTTAGACTGGCTAAGATCAAGAGAACAAATGATACCAAATGTTGGAGAGGATGTGGGGAAAGGGGAACACTCATCCACTGCTGGTGGGACTGCAGACTTGTTCAACCCCTATGGAAATCAGCATGGAGAACTTAAAAAACTACAAATGAACCTACCATTTGACCCAGTTATACCACTCCTTGGCATATACCCAAGGAACTCATCCTATTGCAGAGATGCTTATACATCCATGTTTGTTGCTGCTCTTTTCACAATAGCTAAGAGTGAACTGTATTAGCAACTTGACCCAAGTTACTCCATTTCGTCAGTGTCTTCTGCCCTACTTATGGGAAATACCCATAAGGGGGAGCAAACTTGAGTTCTGAAAAATGGCCTAACCACAAAACTGTGGAATGTGCTCATCTGGGACATCCTGTATCTGGCTAACTGCTTATTTTGCTTCTGTAACTTGCTTGCTCTGCTATTTCAGGTCATCCTGACATATAGGATGAGACCACCCTGTTATTCAGTGGCCATCTGGTCACTGCTGATTTTGGCTTCTGTTACAATGCTTGCTTGTTGTGGCTAGGTAGTTGGCTAATTTTAAAATTGCTCACACCTTTAATCCTAGCACTTGGGAGGCAGAGGCAGGATGATCTCTGTGAGTTCAAGGCCAGCCTGGTCTACATAGTGAGTTCCAGGTCAGCTGGGGATACAGGGAGACCTTGTCTCAAAAAGACAAAAAAAAAAAAAATGTAGAGTGATGTTTCTTTGAATAAAGCCCTTGTAACCTTATAAAAACTCTTGTTAAAAACCATTTGGGGCTGCTTCTACTCCCGAGATAGACTGCCCAGCCAGTCGTGATAAAATTTTACCTTGCTACTTTCTATTAAAGTGGTGTTGGTAATTTTGTGCGATCTCCAACCTGTAACAAAGAGATGGAATCAACCTAAGTGTCCCTCAGCTGATGAATGGACAATGAAAATGTGGGTCATTTACACAATGGAGTTCTACTCAGCAGTAAAGAAAGATGAAATCATGAAATTTGCAGGAAAATGGATGGAACTAGAAACTGTTATACTAAGTGAAGTAACGCAGACTCAGAAAAATAAAAGATGCATGTTCTCCATTTGTTTTTAAGTAGCAGAGAAAAATAATCCAAGTATACAATCAAAGATATTGAGTAAAGCTCGTATAATGCTATGTGACTGACTTGGGAAGTATATTTGAGGTGGATAGGTACAAGGAAAACCAGAGCCAAGTGTAAGTGGCTTTAGGCTGATACAGTCACACAGCTCTACTCCAGCAGGAACACTAAGCCACCAAACCCACTGAGATGGCTGCTCACTGTTGCTTCCGTATAACAGCATTCCCATATCACTAACCTTGCAAAGTTACCTGCTCCCATTATGCATCTGACACCATGCCACATCTCTAAGCCCAACACTAAGACAGAAAATGAAAGTAGACTCTATTTTGGGAAAATTACAATCCACTCCTGGAATTCCCTGCCTTTCCCCCACCTTAACATGTTACTGACCCTCCCTTCCATTAGAGTTTGCCCAGGAAACAAGCTATCCAAAATCCCATGATGCAACTCTCTTTTGAGAAGGCCACACTCATCCCTTGACTGTGTATTTGGAGGTATAATAAACTTCCTAGTCCTTACTTTGTCTCTTCTCAGAATCCTCTTTTTGGTGAAGAAGGGGAATCTGGAAACCCTGGGCAGTTTTCCTCTACTTCCTAAGTCTCTTCAATGGCTTCCTATTGCTTAGACTCAGCTCCAAAATCCTCATTAGGAGGACCAGTTTCCTTGCCAATGTCCTTCATTCTCACACTCTGTGGTCCCTTTACTGCTCAGCCTCTTTCCTCAAGTGCATTGCTCTTTCTCATTTCAGGGCATTGAAGTAGCTCCTCCATTACCCTAGGGGAAGAATCCCATCTTTGAGGCTGACTTATTCTTGTTCGCATTTCAACCCAGAATATACCTCATCACAGAATTACATCCTGAACCTTCTAAGGATGTTGACTAGACACTTGGCTCACACATCTCTCAACAACACTTCCCCCCAGACCTTAAGTCTGACATTATGGTATTTGTTTATCCTCTCTCTCCCATACTAAAATCCCAACTCCAGGACAGAAATTCTGCTTCCAGGCAATTACATCCCTAGTGCTTCAAACAATGGCTGCCAGCTGAGGTCAATAAATGCTGCTGAAGATGTGAAGAAATGAACTGGATTGGTACCCTTTTTAGTTTCTGTATTAGTTGACTTACCATTATTAAAACAAAATACCTGAGCCAGGCTAACTTTATAAAGAGAAGAATCTCATTTAACTCCCAGTTTTGGAACCTGAAGGTCCACCCAGTGTGGTTCAAGCTCTGGTGAGAGATCCATTGGCTATGCCATCTTCTGGCCTGTTGAATGATAGGAAGGCATGTGCAAATAGGGACCACTGTCTCCAAATAGAAAGTCTGAGAGAGATTCAGGGGCCAGGGTTAGGCTTTTATAATAACTCACTATTGAAAAAACTCTCTTCAAATGATCAGTGTTCCTCTCTGATTGCCACCCCCTGCCCCATGAGACGTCAGAATTTCCCACTAGGTCTCACTTCTCAAAGGTTCCATCACCTCCAACATCACTACCCTGGGAATCAGGCTTCCAACACAGGAACCTTTGGAGACCAAGCCACAGCAGATTCCAAACCCAAGGAAAAGAGCCCAGGTTGCCATGTTGCCCCTGGGCTTTGATTTTCTTCAAGCCCACTTTCTCCTTTTTCAAAAAATATTTTATTTATTATTTTTATACATATGAGTGTATTGCCTGCATGTATGTGAGTGCACCCATGTCATGCAATGCCACAGAGGTCAGAAGAGGGCTTCGGATTCCCCTGGACTGGAGTTAAGGACAGTTTGTAGCTGCCATGTGGGTGCTGGGAATCGAACCCAGGTCCTCTGCAAGAGCAGCCAGTGACCTTAACCACTGAACCATCTCTCTAGCCCCTCTCTTTTTATTTTTTTTTTAAGCTTCTCCAGTCATAAAAAAAGCCCAACTGTGCTATGAAAGATATTAAGGAGAATACTTCATTCAAAAGCCTATGAATCACAAGATTGTGTAAAGAAGTTACTCTAATCTAAAGGCTCCCGGATAAATGGAACACATTCCGTGCCTTCTGGAAGGCGATCTGGCAGGTCCCCAAGTGGCCTGCCCTGGGAGGCACACAGGGCAAGGGCCAGGTAGGGGCAGCATCTCTGCAGGGCCGCCATGGGGGAGGCTCTGGAGCTGCTCTTCGTTTCTGTGGGGTTGCTGGTGTGCTTGGTTTGCCTAGCAAAGTGTGTGAGGTTCTCCAGATACCTTCTATTGAGATCCTGGAAGGTTTTGCCAAGGTCTTTCTTGAAATCGATGGGACAATGGGCAGGTAAGAGGGATCTTTGTTTTGTTCATCTGATTGCTCAAAATCCCTTTGGGACTTTGAATCAAATTTAATTGGTGGGGCTAGAAAACTTACAAATTAGAATTGTGAAACTAGACTTTTCTGAAAAGTAAAATAAGAATAAGGAGGGAAGAAAGCCCTCAGCCCTCAGCCCTCACCCATGTGCCGGTCTGCTGAATTTCACTAGATTTTCTTCTTTTGGGGTTTTCTGATTATACAAATGATAAATAAGGCAGAAATACTTGTGTCCTCATCTCCAGATTTCTAAATTCTGGGCTGGTGTACTTCCATTTTGTTAAAGGGTGCTTCAAAAAATTTGAAATCCAAATGTTAATTTATTTAAAATCCGATGGGACATTCTGTGCCATTATTCACTAAGCTTGGCAACTTGCAAACTTTGTTATGGAAAAGTTTTTTAAATGACCATATGAGAAATTGTTTAGGATGATCTATAGATTTCTAACTGATGTTCTTACATTTCCAGTGTGTGCAAATACATATGCACATATGTATATGTGCTTGTGCATGTGTGCATGCATGTATGGGCATGTAAGTACATGTATATGCACAAATAGGCTCATGTGTGCATGTATATGTATTTGAATGTGCATGTGTGCACATTTGCATACATGAGTATGTGTATTTGTGTGTTTATGTGTATGTGTGTGCTTATGCACATGTGTGGGTGTGCTATTTCCAGTAAACTTGCTAAACCACCTGGGCCTCTGTGGGTTCTGAATCCAAATACCCTGCTCTGTACAAACTCAAATGCCCATGAGCTAGGTGCATCTGAGCCTCTGCACAGCCATTGCCCACTTAGATCCTGAAAAAACTCCTCACAAAAGAAATTAAAATGGAGCCAGAGACTCAGTGGCTTCAAAGTGAAAAACATAATCTTAGCCTGTTTGGGGTCAAGATTGAATAACAATATGAGCAAGAGTGCAATGCCTTCAGGCATAGGCAGACACCAGGGAAGATGGATTCAAGAAGAGGACAAGAAGAAACCCAGTGACAAGGGGCTGAACATTTAAAATCCCCAGAGACTACCTTGAACTCCATGCGAGTAAACTAAATGGCTCTTTTGTTAACATTTTTAAAAAAGCATGTCCTGGGGCTGGAGAGATGGCTCAGCCATTAAGAATACTGGTTGCTCTTGCAGAAGACCAGGATTCGAATCCCAGCACCCACGTGGTAGCTAACAGCTGTCAATAACTCCAGTCCCAGGGGATCCGACAGCCTCTTCTGACCTCTGCGGGCATTGCACGACACGGGTGCACTTACCTACATGCAGGCAATACACGCATACACATACAATAAAAATAATAAATAAAAATTTTTTTAAAAAGCATGTCCTTTAGTTGTTGGGGCCAAGGTCAGTTGCAAGTATGTGTGTACTGAATTGTGAAATTAGAAATTGTGGCACTCTTTGCCTGATTTCAGGCATGAAGGTCCAGAAAGCCCATGAGGGCTTTGGTTGTTGATAGCGGTATCAAGGATTAATTTCCAAGGTCCTTCAGGTTGCTGCATCCCCTTCACACATCCCTGTGTCCTTCTCTTTGCTACGTCCCTATCTTCCACAGGCACTGAGGTGGAGGAGGGGAGGGGACAGACTTCATTCCAGAAGGAACCTTGAGATATTCTTGGGGTGAGCACCCGGTAGGGACGGAGCAATAACAGGGAACATGCTTGCCCTTGAGATGCTAAGGCTTGCTCTTCCCAAAGTCTTAAGACAATGTTTCTTGGCTGAATGCTTTGTTGTATTTCAGAGTGTATTTTCTAATCTCTCACTGATCCTTTTAAAAGACCCACGGAGAACCCCTTCCCCTTAAAAACAAAACAGGAAAACACTTCATTTTGCGTGTTCTGTGAGAAGTAACCAAGGGGAGAAAACTTTGGAATGGAGTAATGTGGTTTTGTAATATGAGAATTCCTAGACTTGCAGGCAAGTATAGCTGGTGAGCAAAGCAGATGCTTGAAGATGAGTTCTGTGGCTTAAAGACTGTTCCTGTTTCTCAGTGATCACTGGAGCGGGAGATGGAATTGGGAAAGCATACTCCTTTGAGGTAAGGTGGTTTCTTTTTTCGGTTGGTTTAGGTTTTGGAGACTAGGTCTTGCCATGTAGCCCTGGCTGGCTCTGAGTAGATTCCCGCCTCTGCCTTCCAAGAATCTGGAACTATACCACACCGAGGCTCTGAATTTGTCCTTTCAGCAAGGGTCCCCTCCCTTGTCCTAGGAAGTTCACCCCACTTATCATGTCCCTGAATAGAAAAATCACAAACATTCATATAAGAAAAAAATTATCTTCAGTGGAAAAACAGACTTAAAAAAGTCTCATATATTACACATCTAAAAAAGATTTATTTTTATTGCATGTGTATGTGTGTGAGCCTGTGTGTGTATACCTTATGAATGTGTGTGTAAAGGATGCCCACAGAAGTCAGAAGAGTCCCTAGAACTGAAGTTACTGGTAGTCGCGAATATGGGTTCTGGGAACTGAACTTGTGTCTTCTGGAAGAGCAGCAAGCCCTCCTTTCTGCTGAGCCCTCTCTCCAGCCCCTAGATATTTTCTTTACAAAGTACAGTGTACTCAAGGTTGCTGTACCTCAACCTAGCAATTATCTTAGAAGTTTATGGAGGCATTGATGTTTTCTGGGTATAATTGTGTCATAGTGTGTTGATATTTAAATATAATTCCAAAATTATAAATATTTCTCTTTTATTTATTCTATACAAATAGAGAATGTGCTGATTCAAAAATTGCGTGGGCAAAATGTGTCATCTATGGCTTTTGTTTCAAAAAGGTTGATGGGTTTTATAAAACCTATTATGTAAAATGGATCCAGGCCAGAGGGATAGCTCAGCAGGTAAAGGTGCTTGCCACTAAGTCTGATGACTTGAGTTTGAGCTTAAAGACCCACATAGTGGAAAGAGAGAACTGACCCAAAGCCAAATAGACTTAAAAATACAGAGCCAGGTATGGTAATGCACACCTTGATCCACGCACTTGGGAGGCAGAGGCAGGCAGATCCATTGTGAGAGTGAGGCTGGCATGGTCTACACAGTGAGATCTACTCACATTTCCATTCACAGTAGGAAAACAACACAAGAAGCCAGCAGTATAAAATGGCTGCTGGGAGATGCATGGATAAAGCACGTATGGCTCAAGTGTGAGGACCAGGATTCCCAACACTCATGTTAACACTGGGCAGGCATGGACTCCTTCTGCAATCCCAGCACTTAGGAGGCAGAATGGATGATGCCCTAGGCAAGCTGGCTACCTAGACTAACCAATCAGTGAGCTCTGGGTTTGTTAAGAGATGCTGCCTCAATAGATAAAGTGGAAAGTGATTGAGGAAGACACCTGACATCAACTTTGGGCCTTCATGTACACACGTGTGTGCTAATCAGTACACATATGTGTGCTCACACACACTCAAACACTCATATACTACACCTACCCTCCCAAAGTGTGCGGGACTTTATAAAGAAAATCATAAAATTCCATTGAGAAGCACAATTTCTGCTAAATAAGGGAGAAATCTTGTATTTCTGAACAGAAAGAAATCCAAACCTGTAAATTTCCCCCAAATTTGCCTCAAACCCCACATTACTTACACCATTATTTTTAAAATATTAAAAAAAATTTATTTTTATTATTTTTATTTTATGTGTATATGTGTATTGCTTGCATATATATAAGTGCACCCATGTTGTTCAGTGCTCGTGGAGAACAGAAGAGGCTGTCGGATCTCCTGGAACTGGAGTTATGGACAGTTGTTAGCTGCCATGTGGGTGCTGGGATTTGAACCTGGGTCTTCTGCAAGAATAGTCAGTGTTCTAAACCGCTGAGCCATCTCTCCAGCCCCTATTATTAAAATATTTTATGTGTATAAGTGTATTGCCTGCATGCATGTAAGTACTCCCATGTCGTACAATGCCTACAAAGGTCAGAAGAGGACATCAGACCCCCTGGAACTGGAGTTAATGATGGTTGTTAGCTGCCCTGTGGGTGCTGGAAATCGAATCTGCGTTCTCTGCAAAAGCAGCCAGTGAGTGTTCTTAACCACTGAGCCGTCTCTCCAGCCCCACATCATTATTTTTTAATGTTACATTTAGTCATTAGCACTTTCTTATATCAAAAATATTACTTTACAGAGCTGGAGGAATTGCTCAGAGGTTAAGAGCACTGGTTGCTCTTCCAGGGGACCCAGGGTTAGTCCCAGCCCTCACGTGGTGACTAACAACCGTCTGTAACTTCAGTTCCAGTGGGGCTGACAACCTCTTCTGACCTCTGAGGGAACTGCATGACATGGGTGCACTTACATACATGTGAGAAATACATATAAAATAAACAATAATAATAAAATATTTAAAAATATCACTTTAAAATTTATGTATTTTTTGATTTTTCACATTTATTTACTTCGTGTGTGCACACATGTGTAGGCACATGCCACAGTGCATGTGTATGGAAGTCAGAGGACAACTTCAAAGTCCATTATCTTCCTCTACCATGTGGTGCCCAGGGATTGAACTCAGGGTGTCAGCCTTGGTGGCAAGCACCTTTACTCACTGAGCCATCTCGCTGACCCCAAATATTATTTTTAAATGGTAGCATAATCTATCAAATGGAAGGACTGTGATTCTGCCATTTTTCTCGTTGGAAATTTTAGGTTAGCTTTCTATTTTTTTCTTCATTCTCTATAAAACTGGAAATACACATGTGCATTAAACAAACTTCTCCCTCACCTCTGGCGTCTTTGAAAAGTATTTTCTTGTAGTGGACATGGTGGGCAGGAGGGTATGGACTTAGCAAAGACTCTTGTAGTCTCTGTGGGTTGTGGAGATTGACAGTAACTTCTGAATTGCTACCCAGGCCCAGTTGCTTTACAAGTGTTACTATAAACTGCATTAAACAGTTCATTCCTCATGGTTCTGGAGGCTTGAAGAGTATCAAGAGTGCTCTCCTCTGACTTCCTGACAGCAGACTTCTCCGTGCCCCTCAGAAAACAAGCTGTCTGTGCCTCTTCTTCCAAGGGCATAAACCAGTGATGGCTCCACCCTCATGGGCGGATGACCTTTGGCTGTCATCATAGTAAGGCTTAGAATTTTAATATGTAAATTTTGAGGCCACACAGATGTTCAGTGCCTGTGAAGACTGTATTCAATCATAGAATGAATGGTAGCTGTATCTTTTCATCCCAAAGGTGTGTCAGAATAAAGCCACATTGTGTAAGAGAACAGCTCAGGGTGTCTTGAAGACACTTGGTAGACTCTTTGGTGTGACAAATCTCATGCGCACCATCTTAAAAAGCTCCTGGTGATGGCTCAATGCATCTGGGTCCAACTTCCACCCAGTGTTGAAAACTTGTGGCCCTGATCTTCTGTCACAGGTTTGTTTCTTTTAAGGTAACGTGTTATTCTTTGTTCTTAACCTAATTCATATACGACTTCCTCATAAGCAGCAGTGGCTGACACTTGACTGGTCACATTTGAGTGTGAAGAATAGAAAGAACACTCAACGACCACTTTCCAAAGCAGTGTCATCAAAAATCTGAAGGAAAGGTCTGGTGAGATGGCTCAGTGGGCAAAGGTACTTGCTGCCAAGCCTGATAACTTGAGTTCAATTCTCTGGTCATACATGGTAGAAGGAGAGACCTGACTCCAGCAGGATGTCCCTCTGACCTCCACATGTGCACTGTGTCATGTGTATATACACACACACACACACACACACACACACATATACACACACACACACACACTGAATAAATGTAATTATTATTTTTTTATCCAGAAGGAAAGCGCTCTCACTGCTATAGTTGGAAGTCCAAGGCATGTTCCCAACCTCTGGTACTGCTGGGAGGCTGTGGAAACTTTAGGCAGTGGAACATTAAGGAGGTGGGCCTGGAAGGGAAGTAGGCTACTGGGGATGTGTCCATGAGTCCCAGCTGTAAGAGTTGAGCAGCTTTCTGCTGCTGAACTTTCTCACCACAGGCCCAAAGCAATGGGGCCAGCTGACCATGGACTGAAACCTCTGTAGCCTTGAGCCAAAGTAAACCTTTCAACATTTTAAATTGTTTATCTCAAGCCAGGCTGTGACACATGCCTTTAATCCTAGCACTTGGGAGGCAGAGGCAGGTAGATCATTACATAGTGAGTTCCAGGCCAGCTGGGGCTACAGGGAGACCTTGTCTCAAAAATACCAAAAACAAAAACAAAAAGAATAAATTGTTTATCTCAGGTATTTTGTCACAGAGACAAACAACTGACTTACACATTTAATCACCTTTTATATAATGATTTCCTACTTTAGACCAGCTTCTGGAAAGTCTGAAATTGCCTACCAAAATGTCTGGGGCCATACCTCTAAGTTCTGTGGCTTGCTGAGTTTCTTGGGCTCTTTCTGATTTCCCAGATTTCCTTGAATTTGTGTTGACCTGACCTACATGTGGTCTCCTCCGCAAGACTCACATACTTTTCTTTAGTACTTTTCTTAAGTGAGATCCTAGATAGAAAGAAGATGTCCTTAGCTGTTCATTTCTTCACCACTTCACAAAACGAGAGTCAGGAGTCAGGAGTTCAGGATGGGGTAGGGGTGTCAGACCCTGAAAGAATCTATCGACTTTGGCCAGCACCAGAACCCGTCCATCTGCCTCATGTCCTGACAGCCTGTTCCATTCTTGACTAATTCTTGCCCTGTTCTGTAGAATCTTTTTCTTCTTTGTGTTCTTTTTAAGGGTAATTGAATACTTTTCCTGGGCCCTCGACCGCTCCTCCATGTAGGATTTTGTTCCATTTTTCTATCTTGCTGACTGCTGCTCCAGGGAAAGTCGTTCAGTCTGGGATGGTCAGGAGCCTATGCCTGGGAACAGGCCAGATGTGCAGGTGTTCAAAGCTTGTCTCTGACAATCACTGGCTGGACTTCTATATCATCAGTCGGAGGTGGTGGGCTTCTCTGACGGGTTAAACATGATGAGGAAGGCAGAACAATTTGCATGGAGAAGGCTTTAAAGTTTAGCTGCTATTTGTATTGGATGTGTAAATTGTGTTTCCTTTCTAGACACTTGTTTCCACACTCTGCTTGTTGTTGTTGTTGTTGGTGGTGGTGGTGGTAGTGGTGTGTGTGTGTGTGTGTGTGTGTGTGTGTGTGTTTATGCCACATGAGTGCAGGTGACCCTGTAGTCCCGAAGAGGGTGTTGGATCTGTTGGATCCCTGGAGCTGAAGGTACAGGCAGTTGTGTGTTGCTTGACATGAGTGCTAGAACCGAACCCTGGTTCCTCTGGAAGAGCAACAAGCACACTTACCTGCTGAGCCACCTCTCCATTCCCCTTGTTGAGACATTTTTATCCTTTAAAGTCTTGTCAGACAATTCTAAAATTGTGGCATTAAATGATTATCTTTTTCTCTTTGAAGCCAAGATTTTCCTGCCACTGTGTATGATGAGTGAATTTTTTTATTGGGTCCTGGCTATTTCTGGTTTGATGTTATCAGACTCTGGATTTTATTAAAACAGTTTGGACTGATCTATACTAACATTAATTCACCAGGGGGCGAGAAGGTCCTTACTTGTTCCTACTGGGTAAGGAAGAGACCCAGGCTTTCTACTTGGCCTTTACCAAGGGTCTCTTTGCTACTGTTGGGGGGGAAGCTGGGTAAGGGCTACTTGTCACATCAGAGGTAGAAGTCTTGTCTTCCACTCAGCTGCTGGCTGGGGCCATAGGTTTTTCCTAAGGCATTTTCTTGGAGTAGAGCAGTTATTGCCTAAATATGTGTGTGCGTGTGCGTATGTGTGTGTGTGTGGGGGTATATGTGTTAGAATTTAGAGAGTGGGAAGGGAAGTGGAGCCAGGAAAACAGACCAGTGCCAGACCTTCAACAGAACAAGACTGTATTTATTCAAACACAGTGAGTGACAGCAGCCTTCTCATGGGGTAGAAGCAACAGTACTGTGAATGGGGACAGTTAGAGACCATATAGTGGCTAGGGAATGAGGAAATGGATGCAGCTGCAGAGTCTACGTGTCTCATACTCCTGGACCTGCTTGCCCAAGCAGGACAGACTATCTTGAGTCACAGTCTATCTCAAACAGTTCCCCCTGAGTTCTGGGAGTGGTTGATCCAGATGTGATTGATTGATAAGGTTAGAAGCAGTCTCAGAGGCAGATAAGGTCAGCAGCAGTTTCAGTGGCAGCTGGGGCATTCTATCATTCCAGACCCTAAAAGCATAAAGAATTGGGGAACAGGAGTGTTGAGTCTGCTTCAAGCTGAGGAAAGTCATCATAAAGGGGGGAAATGAGGTGTTTCAGGGTCTTTTGAGTTTACGGGGATTGGCATTTTGGTTCCTCGAGCTCATATCTTTGCTCCTCGTACTCATCTGTTTTCAGGATTCTGAGGGGCTGGTATTCTTCGATTAGGAAGACTTGGGTGATAGTTGAGGAGATGAGGGCTTACATTTTTGCTGTAACCGATTAGAGAGGAATTTTAACATGCAAGGTCTGAAAATGAGGGCTAGGGCAATCGTAATGATGGGTCCAATAAGTGGTGTTAGCCAAGACCTCCAGGAGCTCCAGAAGCCTGTCCATCCCGATGAGTAATAGACAGTAATAGGCTCTGGACTGTATTCTCTCTCATAATTGTCTGCCATTTTCTCTCACGACACCTGATGGGTTAGTGCAGAAGCAACATTTGCCCCCCAACATAGCACAGATCTCCCTCTTTTCTGTAGTGATAAGGTCTAATCCTCTTCTGTTTTGCAACACCACGGCAGCCAGAGAGTCTAGCTGAGTTTGGAGCTTGTCAATGTTATCCTGTACTTGGGCCAGGTCTATTGCCACCTGTTGGGTGAGTTGACTATGTTGCATTTGTTGGAGACCAATAGCCACCACCCCCGCCAAGAACTTGGATCCCACCATTGTCATTTCCAATAGGAGAGGGAGCACCACGGGTTTTCTTTTGACTCTGGTGTTGGTGGGCTGGATTCTCATTTCTTTTCTTGGAATAACTACGAGATCAGGTACCAGGTACACCAGGTCTCATTGAGACCTGGTTGAGGGTAACAGGAGAAGATACCTGAAGGGCAGGAGAGGTAGGTGCCATTGGGGGCTCTTGCATTTGTGACTAGTTGAGTGCACAGGGACTGGGGCCATCACAGTCTGCTTTTCCCAAAGTCTGCATTGGAGGCCCTGGAGGCAAGTTCCTGATGATGAAGTGTTAGTCAGAGAGACATTAGACAAACCCACTCCCCAATGGGACATTTGGCTTTCTCACAAGCCGATCCAGCAATCTTTTCCCAAGTCAGGTCGAATCTGTGAAAGCATAGCATGGCTGCCATTAATGAGAGTAAGCATTTGGACTATGGGCCATTGGGATCAAAAGGTGGAGGAGTAAAAGGAGGAGTGTTTGAGTAGCGATCAGGATCTGGGAGATGAGAGAGAGGAGCAGAGCAAATTGGCTGTGGCTGAGAGGTAGTATTGGGCTTGTTAAGGGAAGGGCTGTAACTGTCCCTTTGTCAGGGAGGGGGGCTGGGTTGGCCTGTTTGGGCATTGTGGGGGGCCATGAGGGAGAGGCTGCAGGATGAGGGGGTGGTCCCCTCAGGGGTTTATGGGGATGATTTTTGGGTTCTGGGGGTAACTTCTAAGACCTCTGTGACTCTTTGGAGAAAGGCTAAGTTTGTATCTATCCCATTCCACCCTCCAAGACTGAAAATTCATTCTCTCCATAGGTTAGGGTCCGTAATTGTTATTTTCCATACTATACCATGGAGATCATCCCTTGAGCATCTAGCCAAGGTGATTAGTTTATGGAAGGATGGGGATCCTGTTCAGGCCCCAGGGGTTGCAATATTTACACAGGACCATCTTTTTACAAAGGACCAATAAGCGCTTCCACAGCTAGATTCCCCCACCTCTGGGACCCTGTCATACATTACAAAATTAGATCTGGTTGCAGCATCATAATCACAGGAGAGTTTGGTTTCTTGGATCCATAATCCTCTTTTATGTTCTCTGTAGTGGAAATGATAATGTCATCTGAAGGAAATGGAGCACTTGAGGTCTGGGTTCCAGGAGGTTTTGTCAAGAATAGAGTTCAAGTTTTCATCCCACCCCCAATCTCCATTACTATTGTTTCTGAACAGAGTGAGGTGCCATTGGAATCCTGAGTTGGGGTTAGCCTCATTTTGGGGTTCATTGAGTCCCGATGCTGCAGTTAGGACTGAGAGAAAGAGGAGAAGCATTTTACAATTTGGAGGAAGCTCTGAAGAAAGGGTGGCACCAGATGACCCCGAGTATTATAACAATAGTCAGATAAAATAGAGGCAAGAGAAGCTTTTTTCTCCAACTCCAGTCATTGGGGGTCATAGGTAATAGGTCTACCAGGAGAAGAAAAGCAATGAAATAGTTCAGAAATAAGAACTTGACAGGGATTACAGAACATTACTGGAGGGAAAAGGAGAAGATACAGGCACAAAGAGAACTGGATCAGGTCTGGGGTATATGGGATGAAGGTTCCCTGCAGCCACAGTTCCTTGATGGCATCTATGAGGGTGTGCTAGCTGGCTACCAGTCCCGGCATCAACCGGAGGCCATTCAGGAGTTCCTTCAGGAAAGAGTGGAAGAGAGTGAGTATCAGTGTCATTTACATCTGGTTGTTCAGGAGTAGAAGGAAGTTTGGTTAGTTTAACAGAGGTAGGACCAGTGGGGGTTGAGCTATATGAAAAGACGATTTTTTTTTTTTTTTTTAAGACAGGAAAGGTGGATCCAGTAGGGAAATTTCTCTAGTTTAGCTGCAGTAGGAGTTAAAAGAATGACTTTATAGGGGCTTATTCATTTAGGAGTCAGGCAAGGGTGTTGGGTTTCTGTTAGGAAAACCTGGTCACCTGTTTGTAAGGAAGTGGGTTCCTCTGTATTGGGACAAGGGGCCAGGGAGAGCAGGTGTGCTCTCTTCCATAATTGATGCCTGAGAAAAGAGAGAACGTGAGATGCTAGTTGAGAAGGCAAAGGGGAGTTTGTGAGTTGTATACCTGGAGAAGAATGGGTCTACTGTACATAATTTCAAAGGGACTGTGGTGTGTGGTGGGTAGGTTTTTGGGGAAGAGAGTGAAATTTTTTTTATTGTCTTTTTGAGACAGAGTTTCCCAGTAGCCCCAGTTGGCTGGAACTCACTATGTAGACCAGGCTGGCCTCAAACTCGTAGAGATCCACCTATCTATGCCTCCCAGGTGCTGGGATTAAAGATTTGTTCTACCTTGCCCAGTGAGAGCGAATTTTTATAAGAGCTAATGGAAGAAGCTCTACACAGTCTAATTTTCATTCTAAGGTGAGTTTGGTCAGAGATTCTCTGAGAGTGCAGTTGGTCCTTTCACCTGTCCAGAGGACTGTGGGTGGTAAGGAATGTGGAACCTCCAAGGAGTGTTAAGGAAAGAGACCAGGTGTTGAGTGAAAGCTGAGGTGAATTCAGGGCCATTGTCAGACTGACTGCAAGTATGGAGTCCCTCCAAAGTTGGGGATGATTTCATAAAGGAGGAGGTGAGCCACTATAGAGGCTCTCTTGTTGGACGTAGGAAAGTCTTCCACCCAAGCCAAGAAAGTATCCTCCAGAACGAAGAGATATTTATGCCTTTTTATGGGAGGCATGTATGTGAAGTGAATCTGCCAGTCAGCAGATCCAGAAAGCAGTCCTCTCATCTGGTGGGTGGGGAAAGGTAGAGGTCAGAGATTAGATTGAGGATTAGTATGCCAGCAGATAGCACAGGTTTGGGAGAGCTGTTGAAGAAAAGTTTTATCTTTAGGTCAGAGATGGGAAAGTATTGTTTTAGAAAATTTATGGGGGTCTGATTAGCTGGGTGCAGATAGATTAGAATTTCTGGGGTTAGAGGAGGAGATTTGGGGTTAGTGGTGTGAAATGCCATGAGAGTGTGGAATTCCCTTGAGTTTCTATATAGGAGATCAGGGTGTGTGAGAGCAGCCTCCTTGGTCGACCTGTCGACTATATTATAGGCCAGGGAAATGCACTATTTGTCCTTCTGGTGTCCTTGGCAGTGAGTGATGGCTGCTGAGGCTGGGCGCAAAGCTGCTTCTAAGAGTTCCATGATTTGAACAGCATTAGTAATGGGTGTTCCCTTTTGGGGTAGGAACTGTCTCTGCCTCCATATTAAAATATTGGAGTGTAAGATATTGTAGGTGTATTTAGAATCAGTATAAATGTTAACTCGTTTTTCTTTGGCCAAAGTAGGGGCTCAGGTGAGTGCTGTGAGCACCGCTTGCTGAGAAGTGGTGGTGGTGGTGGGTCTAGCCTCTATGAGAGTGTATGAAGTGGGGGAATGGGGCTGTATCTTGATAATGGCATAGCCTATTGCATAGGGGGTGCTCTTTGGGGAATTACCATCTATGAACTAGTCTGCCATCTGAGGGAAAGGATAATTGTGAATGTGGGAGAAAGGATTTAGGGTGAAATCTAAAACCTCAGAGTAGGAGTGAACTGGACTATATTTGTCTGTAGGAGAAGGAGTATCAGACTCTTAAGAGGGTGGCAGGATTAAGAGGGGGAGAGGGACGAGATTACGATCCAGAAGAAAAGTGCTTGTACTCGGGAAGGGGGCAGGGAGAGGGAAGCTCTGTGACTTAGAAGACCTTTGAGTGAATGTGAAGAAAGGACATGCAGAGAGCTATACAGTGGGATTTTGTTAGCCTCCAGTATTAGGGCAGCTGCAGCCAAGGCTTGCAAGCAGGGGGCCGACCTATGGAGACCATATTCAGCTATTTAGACAGATAGGTTACAAGAGAATAAGTGTATCCTGCCTTTTGGCAGAGAACTCCTAATGCCTGCCCTTGGTGAAAACGAAGGGAGAGAAAAAAATGTTTGAGAAGGTTGGGGCATGCCAGAGCTGAGGCTTGGGAGAGGGCATGCTCAAGCTGATCTGTGGCCCCGTGGTGGGAGTGTGGAGAAAGAAGGGATTCTTCTACGTGTCCCTCCATAGCCTCAGAGAGGGGATGAGCTGTTTGTGAGAAATTAGGGATCCAGCTGTGGAAGAAGTTAATCCTAGTAAGGCCTCTTTTTGTCTTGGGTAAGAGATATGAGAGCAGACCCCGAATTCCAGAAGTGGGACTGGAACGGTCCCTAGGGGGAATAGAGAGACCTAGGTATGAAATGGTGGGAGTGCAGACCTGTGCCTTATCTTGGTAGCCTAAGTCCCAGTGCATTGAGGAGGGCTGTGGGCTAAGGCAGGTTATACTGGCAAGAAGAAGGTCATCCACATACCGGAGAAGGAAACTAAGGGAGAGATCTAAGGAGGTTAGGTCTTTCTGCAGGGCCTGGCCAAAGAAGTGAGAACTATCCAAGTTAGCTGTTGGGAATTTAACGTATTGGGGTCCTCAGGTGAAGGCGAAGAGAGGGATAGAGAGGGGGTGCAAGGGTAGTGTAAAGAAGGCATCCTTTAAACCAAAACCTGAAAAATAAGAAAATAAGAGGTGTTATCAGGAAGGGAGGAAAGGAGAATGTAGGGGTTAGGGATGACTGGGAGGGTGGGAACTATAGCCTCACTAATTTTTTGGAGGTCCTGAACCAGGCACAAGTTTCCATTAGGCTTTTTAACTCCCAGAATTGGGGTACTGTGTGGAGAGTGAGTGGGAACCAGGAGTCCTGTCTGAAGAAGGTGGTAGATGAGGGGTTTCAGGCCCCTCTGTGTGTTTGGAGGCAGGGGATATTGCTCTTGTATGATATAGGAGGAGGGTTTTTTAAAGAGATGAGAATGGGGGGGGGGTATGTTCCTGTTGCCCGAATTCCCTCTGGGTCTCCTGTGCAATCAAACCATATAATATATTTTTATGTGAGTTTATTATGGTTTATGCCCTCCGGTAGGGCATGTTTACGTTTCTGATTTGTCAGTTGCTTCAGCTAACTAAATAAGTAAATATTAGAAAAAGAAAAAGAAAGGAAGGAAGGAAAGAAGAAAGCCAGCCACATCAGGAAACCAGCCCTGCGCTGTGCCCCGGGTTCTGGGTTCCCGGGTGCCTAAGTGCTCTTCTGTCCACATTTTGGGAGTTTCAAAGTAGCAGATGATGGCGGGAATAAGAAAAAGTGCTTGTCCATCCTCCCGGAAGTCTACACTGCATTTTTAATTTAATCTGTATTCATGTTTAGAGCGACAGAAGAGGCTTTGCCTTCTGTTAAAGGAATGTGAAGTACCACCAAGGCAGGTGGGAAAAAGCTCATGGGAAGGGCTGTGTGGGAGGGCAGAGGCCCCACCTCTGAGGCCCTGGCATCTCCTCTCTCTCTGCACCTGAATTCCAGCCCCGCATTCTATTCTCCTCAAACAGAGGAGCCTGTCTTTCCCTTGCTCCCACCACAGGCAGTAGATTAGCGGCCACAAGCCCCTTCCTTGACTCAGGCCCCATTCATTCTCTTGAGCCTCAGGATAGGCACACGGTGCATTCTGGGAGAGGCCTTGCTTCTGGGGCTTAACTCTCTGAAAAGGGGCTGCAGACCTGCGTGTGGGGCCCGTCAACCCCGACCTTCTGGAAATAAGACTGAGTCCTGCTCCAGCAGACAAAGGGGACAAAGCTGCCTAGACAGCGTATGCTGTCGCAGCCCCTTCTGGCCCAGACCACTTCACACACTCTCTCAAGGAAGTCTCAGCCCGGGACAGACCCACAGGCCCAGAGCACCCTTTGTACTGAAAATGCAAATTGTTTTCTTTTTAATGGACAGAACGCCCTCCCCGGCCCTTTTCAGGAAGCTGATGAAGTGAATTGTGAGACAAAAGCCCTTGATTACTTAAGCCACCCTAGAGAAGAATTCCGACTCTCAGAAATACTGGGGTGGGCCACCACACCAGGGTACAGCCCGGCTGGCCACAGCCCATGGCTAATTCTTTTTCCTAATTTTATTTTTAAAGTTGTGCCGCAAAATCTCTAAGTGGTTTTAATTTGCATTTCCTGGAAGTTTGATGATATTTACATATGTTTTTATTCAAAGAGCTGTTAAGAAGGCCACAAAACCCCACCATCCATATAAATCCCCCTTGAAGATAAAACCCAGGCAAAGCATAAAATTAGAAAACTCAAGCAGACAGAAGCACAGAAAAGGAGCAAAATGCCTAAATCTTGAGTTTCCTTCTGGAAATGAAAGGAAAAACGACCCTCTTCAGAAAAAGTAAAAAAAAGCTTTAATTATATGTTGATAAAAATGTTGATAATGTGGCAAAGATAGCATGGGGCCTCAACATCCAGGGCTTCTTAGAAGACACACGTTTTCCTGGTGATGGTGCTTCTGCACAGCGTGGCTCTGCCCTTTCTGCCTGCCTCTCCTGCGCCTGGCTGCAGTTCATTGGCTTTAAGCAGTCTACGTGGACCTGAGTGAAGAGAGGGGAAGGGCAGCCCCGGATACATCAAGCTTTTCAGAGTGGGTTACTCACCTTCTCTCGGACAGAGACTCAAGCCCAGGGAAGGCTGTGAGGCCCTGCCTGGTCACATGCCCAGGAAGAAGGGGGAACTTGTTATCAGGCCCTCTGATAACGGAATTTACTGTGAGTTTAACTTCTGCCCACTGAGCACAGGTGGGTTCAGCTATTCCTAAACGCTGTTCTCAACCTCTTTTAAGTATATCCAAAACGAACTCTTCCCTCAGAAGACTGGATAGTTTCAGTCACTGAAGTAAACTGACAATAAACAGGAAAGAGGAAAAAGAGCACAGACTTCAAGCCATCCTAAGGCATGTATTATGAGACTCACAAGGGAGCAAGATGTGGAGTTTTACGTAGAGCATTAAGGGGACCCGGATGGGGCTTTGGGGATAAAGGAGGTGGCACAGGATGGCAGTGATGTGGATGAAGGTCTCCTGGGTAGCTGCCATCTGTGTCCTCTTCAGACAAGTGTCACATTGAAACCTGTTCTTACAGAAAGACTGTGTGTGACAATAAAACGTTCTGCATTTTCTGTTTCCTTTATGACTGTAGACAGATTTTTTTTTTTTTTTCTTTTTGAGACAGGGTCTCCCTGTAGCACCAGCTGGCCTGGAACTTGCTATGTAAACCAGGCTGACCTTGAACTCACAGAAATCCACCTGCCTCTGCCTCCCAAGTGCTGGGATTAAAGGCGTGAGTCACCATGCCCAGCAACAGATGCATTTTTAATAAAAGATTTTTTATTTCTTTATGTGTATAGGGTATGTCTGTGTGCATGGATGTGCATATGAGTGCAGGGGCCAGAAGAGGCCAGAAGAGGGTAGCTGGAGCTACTGAAGCTAGAGTTTGAGGCCATTGTGAACTACCCAGTATGTGGTGCTGGGAATCAAACTTGAGTTCTCAGCAAGAGTAGTATACGCTCTTAACCCTAGAGCCACATCTCCAACCCGTTTAAAATTTTTAATTACTTTGTGTTGTTTTGTTTTTGTTTTAACAAAAGAACAGCTCTTAGAGCTGTTCTTCTGCAGAGAAACCTGCAGTTTTTCTGAAAACCTAAGATATGCCACAGGGAGATATTTGAAGTGGGAGAATAGTCGATATTTCATTTTGTGGGGAGCTGGCCCCAGCACAGATGTGTGGACAGCTCTGTTCTTCACAAAGATTTCAGGGGTGCCCCATGCCTATTGTCAGCCTTTGGGGATGGCCATTAAGGCTGACTTTTGGTTTTTTTCTTGTGCTTTGTGTGTGTAAAGCTCACCTTTGTGCGTGTGTCAGAGCACAGGCCAAGGGTACTACCTTGTGAGGAAGACTGCGGGTGGGGTGGGTGTTGGACTTAATACTGGGCTACGCTGCCAATTATTCTCTCTATAATTGATCTAATCTGACCTTGTCTAAGAAAATTTGAGCTCTCTTATTCACCAAATACTTGTTAGCCTGAAATAGCAGAGATCTGACTTTTTGTCACACCAATGTATATAAATACATATTCTTGGTTGTTAATGCCCAGAACATTCTAGAAACAAAACACACAATGCAAAGTTGCCCGTTTTCATTCTGCTGTCCCTGGGCAGTTTGGGGACCACTCCTGCAACAGCTGCATCCCTAGTGTGGCAGAAAAAGGTAGTCAGAGTAATGCCCCTGGTGGCATCAGCCCAGAGTTAATCCATGGATTACAGTCACTTGGCTTTGCTGTCCCAGACCAATGCCAGGAAAATAACTGTCTTGTCCTGGCCTTGCAGACTGTCATCTCTCTATTTGCCCTGACAGCAGGGAAGTTCTACTTTCTAGTCTGCATGACTCCAGTTGCCCTCCCACCTTGCCTTTTCCCATCTGGACTTGTGTCACAAATTCCTCTATGATGATGTGCATGGAACATGGCCCATTCCTGTTCAGTGCTGGATAGCATTCCGTTATCATTCTGCTGTGGCATTCCAATATGTCCCAGTTTAGTTAGCTTTCCACAGTCATAGACATTGATGTTCTTTCTACTTTTGATCATATGAACATGTCTGTCTCGTCTTCTAGAGGATAGGCACAGAAGCCCATAGCACAGACAAAAACAGAACTGCTGAGCCATGGGTTACATAAACACATGCCACTGGTTCTGCAGAGGTTGCATGGTGCCAAGGTTATACCAGCCTCATGGACCGAGGAGGAGAGCTTGACCTCCTTTCATTCTGGGTAAAAGATTGCACAGTTTTGGAGTGACTGGTTGCTTGAATGTTTGATAGAATGCATCCAGAGACAGTCTGTGAGTGGAATTTTCTTTTCCTTTTTTCTTTTTGTCTTTTTGAGACAGGGTCTCCCTGTAGCCCCAGCTGGCCTGGAACTCACTATGTAGACCAGACTGGCCTTGAACTCACAGAGATCCGCCTGCCTCTGCCTCCCAAGTGCTGGGATTAAAGGTGTGTGGCACCATGCCTGGCTTGGAATTTTCTTTATAGGACAACTTAAACTACTCATTTATATTATTGTTTCTTTAGTGGTTATAGAACTATTTGAGTTTTTCCCTTGGATCAGTTTTGGATTATATATATATATATATGTGTATGAGTGTATGTGTATGTGAGTGCACCCATGTCATGCAGTGCTGCGGAGGTCAGAAGAGGGTAAGGACAGTTTGTAGCTGCCATGTGGGTGCTGGGAATCGATCCCAGCTCCTCTGCAAGAGCAGTCAGTGCTCTTAACCACTGAGCCATCTCTCCAGCCCTGGAAATTTATATTTTTATAGAATTATGTCCAGTTCCATTGAACTTTTCAAATGTATTGAAATAAAGGTTTTGTTTTGTTTGGTTTCTTGGTAATGCTCTCTTAATGGATTTTAAAGAAAGTCAGCAGGAATTGCGTCCTTTCAGAAGCTGTACTCTAGTTCGCAGAACTCACTACACTAGGAAGGCTCTACTTCCATTTCAGAAAATGAGCAGAATCAGGAGAGGCAAAGCAGCTGGATCCAGCGGGGACCAAGGGCAGCGCTCCATCCGCACACATGATCATGATTGTTGGGGTTGGGGCAGGGAGAGCGGCGCTGGGTAACCGTGTCTAGAGCTTCTGTTGTTCGGGCTCTGAAGCCATCCTCTATTTATCTCCCCTTTTTCTTTGCCCCCCTCTTCTTTTTTGCTGCTGAGGAAGGAGTTCATCCCTGACCTACCAACCCTTCAATTGAATTGCTTCATTTTTTAAATAAAAAAATTATGCCTTCGTGTGTGTGCGTGCACATTCACATATACGCACACAGGTGCATATCGCAGGCACAAGTCAGTGCAGGCACATGTGTGCCACAGTGTGCATGTGCAGGTCAGAAGGCAACTTTGAATGTTAGTCCTCACCTTGCACCGTGTTTGAGGTGTGTCTCTTGCTTGATGCTTCCTAGGCCAGGCTAGCTGGTCTGCGGAGCTTCTGGGAGCTCTCCTGTCTCCACCTCCCACCTCAGCCTCCCTGTAGGAGCAAGAGATTACAGGTGCATGTTACCTCTATTTGGTTATACTGGCTTTATGTGGTTCTGCAGGTCCAAACTCAGGTCCTCAGGCTTGCAGAACTTCTCCCACTGGGTCATCTCCCCAACTCCTGTTTTATTATTACTGCATTCTTTTTTAAATGTACAATTAAAAACAACTTTTTGTGAGACAAGATCTTATTGTATAGACCAGAGTGATCTTGAACTAAAATTGATTTTGTTTGGTTGAGGCAGAGTGTAACCCAGGCTGGCCTCAAGCTTGCAGCCACTCTCTTACCTTTGCTTCCCATGTGCTAGAATTTACACCATACCTGGCTAGAATTGTCAAATTACACCCCTCCCCAAGGAAATTAAGAGTGCCTTACATTTCTGGAAATTCTTTTGTGTCCTCTCAGTGCACCTTAAATGCACCCTTCTGGCTGTCATACAGGCCCTGGCTTCTCATTCCTTTGAGGGTCCAGCCCTCCTTTCAGACATTGTCTCCTGAGGCGCTTCCCTTTGCTTTCCCCTCTGTCCTGCATGCTACCTGCCTCCCACAGATGTGCCTGGGCCAGCCGCTCAGGGGTTTAGAGCCTGCCACATTACACTGTTGTAGGAGAGGGGTTTGGCGCTGTGAGTGTGTGTGTGTGTGTGTGTGTGTGTGTGTGTGTGTGTGTGTGTGTATGTGTATGATATGTCTTCCTCTCTGGATGCTGTTCTGGCTTATCTCCTCTTTGTATGGAGTGCTCCATGCTCAGCTTACAGGGCAGAGAAAGAGAAGGGCATATGAGCCAAAAGCCTCACAGAGAGCTGGAACTCAGCTCTCCTTATTTGGCTCCTTCACCCCAGCTGCAATGTAAACATTATCTAAGAGTTTAAATATGTTCAATGATTTTGGTAACAGTTCACTAATACTTCAAAATTGGAGAAAGGTGTTTGAATACTCCCATCACAAAGAAATGATACACATCTGAGCTGATAGATGTGCCAGGTACCCAAATTAGTCATTACACACTGCACACTGCATGCACTGATATGTCACATTAAATTACCATGGGTCAGTTAAAAGAGTATATATATATGCATATTATATATACCTTTACATTAAAATATTTTAAATATGTGTGTGTATGTCCGTGTGTGGCTTTATGCACAAGTGCAGTGCCTGAAGAGGCCAGAAGAGGGTGGCAGAGCCCATGGAGCTGGAGTTCCAGGTGGTTATGATCCACAAAATGTGGGTGTTGGGAGCCAAATCTGGGTCTTCTACAAGTGCTCTTAACTACTGAGTCACCTCTCCAGGCCCCATAAATATTATACATATAATATTTATTTAAGACATTGTCAGTTCTCAGCTTCCCCTTCTCCTGGCTTACGATTTCAGGTGTCTCCTGTTTTCTGGCTGTGGGTCTTAAGAATGTCATTATTTTCTGGGCATTGGTCTTGAGATTACTTGAGCCTCTGTTTTCAGGCCTCCTATGGATTTCTGTTTTCCTAGAAGATCTCCTCTGGGTTTCCTAGGGGCCTGGGAGGCAGCGGTAGTGACTGTTTACTTACTGGGCTCTCTTTACCCTTTTCCTAGTATACCTCTGACCATGCCCATACTTTCCATCCTAATCCTGCTTCCTGTTCAGTTGTGCTGTTTTTTTCTCTTGGTCTGCAGATTTGTCTTACCAGATTTTGTTTGTGTGTGTATGTGTGTGTGTGTGTGTGTGTGTGTGTGTGTGTGTGTGTAGGTGTGCATCTCTGGCAGATGTCTTCCTCTCTCTTTCCACCTATTTTCTTTGAGACAGGGTCTCTCACTGACTCTGGAGCTCACTATTTTGGCCAGACTGGTGGCCAGTGAGCTATAGTGATCCACTTATCTCTGTCCTGCATCCCTGCCCCCAACCCCCAGTGCTGGGTTTACAAGCATGCACAGTCATGCCTGGCTTTTACTTGGATGCTGGTGATTTGAATTCAGGTCCTCATGCTTGTGCACCAAGTGCTCTTATCCACTGAGCCATCTCTTCAGGCCTTACGAGATTTTTCGGAGACAGCTTTCAGAAGATATACTCTTACTTCATGTTTGTACATGTTCATCAGAAGCAGTTTATTATTTATGTTGTTTATATCATCAACACTGGGCTAATTTGTGGTACTGGTGTATCTGGGTTTTATGGGTGCTAAGGCTTGAACTCAGATCCTTATGCAGTATGTAGTTAACACTACCTCCTTAAGAAGACTAAGGAAAGAAGATGACTCTTTGAAAAACTGTACATTAAAAAGGGAGAAAGAGAAGGAATAATGTTAAGAGTCTACAGATGAAGAGATTTTTTTTTAAAAAAGGAAGAAGTAAAAGAGGAAGAAGATAGTATTTAAATATAATATTTTTAACCAAAAATATTGAAAATATGGACAAAAGAAATTATTTTCTATGGATAATGTAAATGATCAAAGTTGTCAGAAAAATTTCAAACTATGAAAAAGATTGTTATGAAAAGCTATAGCTAGACAAAATACCCAGATATGTTCATAAACAAATATTACCAAATCATCAAAGACTAAGACCTACACTGCATGTTTCTTTCTTAAAAAATTTCTTTTTAGGAGAGGCAGGTGGATCTATATGAATTCAAGGCCAGCCTGGTCTACATAGTGAGTGAGTTCCAGGCCAGCTGAGCTACAGAGAGACCCTATCTCAAAAAGACCAAAAAGAAATTGTTTTTTTAAAAAATAATTTATTGAGAATTTCATACATGCATTGTGGTAGTTTGAATGAAAATGTCCCCCATAGGCTCCAAGTGTTTGGACATTTTGTCCCCAGATGATGGCGCTGTTTTGGGAGGTTTTAGAAGGTGTGGCTATCCTGGAGGAAGCACGTCACTGAGGGTGGGCTTACAGAGTTCTTAAGCCTTGCCGGATCTCCAGTTGCTCTCTTGCTTCCTGTGCCTGTGTGATGATGTGAAAGTTTCACTTCTGCTGCTCCTGTTCCAGCCACCTCCAGCCACTATGCCTTCCTGCCATGACAGACCGTAATTCCCCTGGAACCGTAAGCTCAAACTCTTCCTTCTATAAATTGCTTAGGTCAGTGTTTTTATCACAGCAGCAGAAAAGTGACTAATACATACATATAAGGTGTTTTGATCAAATTCATGCCCATTCCCTCCCCTCCACTCCTCTCATATCTTCCCATCACTTTTTCCTGATAACTTCATGTACTCTTTCTTCCTCTTTGATTTATTTATTAAAAAAATTCTTTTTAAAAAAATTATGCGCATGTCTGTGTGTCTGTTTGTGGGTTTGTGCATGCAGTTACCCGAAGCAGCCAGAAGAGGGCACTAGACCCCCTGGAGCTGGACTTATAGGTGATTGGGATCTGCCAACGTGGGTGCTGGGAACTGAACCCTGATTCTTTTGGAATAGCAGAAAGTACTCCTAACTGTTGAAACATCTCTCCAGCCCATCTCACTCCCTTGTTTCTAAGGTTACTATCTTGACCTGTTTGGTCAAGTTGTGGGCAGGGTATCACCTTCATAGCTCATAAACTATTGAAACAGATTAGCAGGGCTTAAACATCAAACTGTGATGGAGGCAAAGGATTATGGTCCAATTTAAATATTTACAAATAGAATCTAGTAGCATATGAAATAAATAACAATGAACAAAGATAAAAATATTCTTCAATTGATAATATGTATATACATATATATATATATATATATATATATACTATATGGTGTTTATCTCACAATGACATATTAATGTTTGAATAAAGATCGCCTGACTCTTAGCATCCATTTTAGCTAGGAGGAACCCAAAGTGTTCTGAGACCCTGTTCCTTCTTCTGTGTTCCTGAACAAGGGCTCACACTTTCTTTTGTTCAGTCTATCCAACATGAAACAGGTAAGTAAAATGGACCCTTATCAGAAGGATTTTGTCCCTTCTGACCCCTACAGACTTAGAATAATGCAAACACAACTGCAAACATGTTATCAGTTCAGCCCCATCTAGTGCTTGCGCCACAATGGCACAACCTTCATGTCTTCTGTGCTTCTGATGTCTGCAGCACTCTCTTCATATGCAAAACATCCACACACATGTTCATACTTCGTTTTTGGGTCAGGGCAAGGAAGGTTCATGAGGAATTAAAGCTATATATTTTAGGTTCAAGAGGAGCCCAAGACCCGGTAGGCTTTACATTATAAACAAGCTCAGATAAGATTAGCTTTCTGGTTGTAACAAAAGTCATTTGTCCAGAGCATGTCCATATTGTAAAAGTTATTCCCACACAACTTACAACAGGAAATAGCCTGCTTCATGTCAGAAACACAGAAAGTGTCCTCATAGGGAACAGGACAAGTACCCTTGTCATAACCACAGCTGCCTTCGTAACCTTGTACAGGAGGGAGACACAGGCAGTGTTAACCGGGGCCAAAGCACGCAGGGATGGGGACAGCCTTCTGTGCTGGTGTGGATGGTACCAGTCACATGATGAGAAACAAAACATTAATGAGCAAACTCATGATGAGAGAAAAGAATTCAGAGGGGTAGCTGGGAAAAGTGCTCCTACTCACAAATAAGTTTTCTAGAAGCATAGGGAACACTGTTTTCCTATTCAGTCCTGTGAACAGTGAATTTATACCGGCAGGTGTAAGCCCTGGGAAGGGGAATTGAACCTGTGTTTTTCAGTCCAAAAGAATTCAAACCCCAGTGACAATAAACAAACTTAAAACCCTGGTGGTGGAAGCAAGTGCATGTCCTGGATCCTTAATCTTTCAGATTCCTGTTTTTGTTCTTCTTAAAGGGATGTAGCTGGTAAGCAGCCATTCAGCTTGAGAAGATCCCAGACTCCCAGACCAATATCTCTGTAGGGTCACTGTTTAGTTTGTTTCTGTTGCTGTGATAAAACACCTTGAGAAAGCAATTTAGGGGAGATAAGGTTTGTTTTGATTCACAGTTCCAGAAGGTGCAGTGCAGGAGCAGGAGCAGTTCCACACTGTATCAGAGTCTGGAAGCAGAGAGAGAACAGTATGTCTGGCCAGGCTATGAACTGGTAAGAAAATGTATTTGCACCTTGAATTTAGGGAACTTCACAAAACAGATATAAAGCCATTAGGAAAAGACAAATCTGACAACATTAAAATGAATATATGATGTAAGACAAAGGCACAGATATCAGAGGATAAAAATATATTCCAACTGCTTAAGAGCAATGTATCAGCAGCTCCTTCTAACATATAAGGAAATTATAGGACTGAGGAGGTGGTTCAGTGGTACCTAGCATGCAGAAGGCTCTGGTTTTCACCCTCAGCAGAGAGGGGGAGGCACCCATAAGAAAGAGCAAAGTTATATACTGATGATCCACAACATAGAAAAAGATACTCACAGTGCCATTGAGAATTTGAGAAATCCAAATTAAAACAGTATAATGGTCAGACAAAACTTCCCCTGAGTTAGCAACCCCCAGGTTCTTGTCTCCAGAACCCCTTTATGGCAGGAGTGAGTCCCAGGAATTAGGGTGCCATTGAGCTAAATTGATGAGAGTGAAAGCTTGAAACTGGCCAAGCAGGGCAGGTACCCCAAAGCAACAGTTCTAAGAATGTCCTAGCTGGAGGCCAGGAATGCCAGAAGAAAATTCTGGCTCCTGGTTTCTTGTTATCTCTTACCTCTGCCTGCCAACTCCACATGAGGATGTGGATGAAACTAAGAGGGGCACTTGGATACTTGTGGCTGGGCCAAACTGGACCGACCACCTCTTTATGTCTCACCCCAGCTTCTGCCATCAGTCCTGTAAAGTCTCCAGACTAGCAGCTCAATGGCACCCTGCTTCCCTCCTGCCATATAAGGGCTTTGCCCTCTCTCCTTTTCTAAAACTCTCACCTGAATCTATAATAAACTTCTGTCTAAAACTCACCGACTGTGGTCTGTGAATTTCATTCTTCAAATTGCAGAGACAAGAATGTGGGGGTTGCTAACTCAGGGGATGTTTTGTGTGACCATGAGTTTCTATTACCCTGACTCCTTAGTTAAAGCCTACCTGAAGCCAGAGGAAAGGCCTCCCGGGAATGGAAAGACACCCTAAATATTCTCATATCTCTTTCATATTGGGAAAAGTCAAATAATAATGAATTTTTAATTCACATACTCAAAATATCATCAAGCATTGAGACTGTGGAGAAATTACTATAATTTAACATTTAGTGGTGTGGTGTTTAAGAGGGCAATGTGTCAGTACTGTTAAAAGTGTGTCTCCTTTGACATAACAATTCCACCTGTCTTCTCTAAGAATTAATTTATCCATTTATGCAAAGAACTAAACAAGAGGGTTTCTATTGTAATGACACTGATAATAGGAAAACTTGAAAACAATCTAAAGATGACTTATGGAGCACTATGAAGCCATGAAAAAAGAGTCTAATGGTCAGATACAGGGAACTAAATCCAGGTCTTCTGAAGGAACAGCCAGTGCTCTTAACCACTGAGCCATCTCTACAGTCCCCTTGTTTTCTATAATATGCTATACTTCTATAATATATACTTCTATAATATAATACTTCCTTAAAGTAACAGCATAGAGGCTGAGGAGCTAGCTCAGCAGGTAAAGTCCTTACTTTGCAAACATGAGGAGCTGAGTTTCATTCCTAGAAGTCACATATAAAAAGCCAGGTATGGTGGTGTGCACTTGTAATCCCAGCTTTGGGGAGGCAGTGACAGAAGGATCCCTGGAATTCAGTTGGTCTAGCTGAATTGGTGAGGGTCAAGCCAGTGAGAGACCCTGTCTCAAAAAAAAAAAAAAATAGGTGGATGACACCAAAGGAACACCTGAAGTTGGCCTCTGACCTCCACAGGCACATACACACGCCCACTTGCACCCATACATGAGCATGCGTACACATACAGTCATACACACACTAGACACACAGACATAGACACACACACACACACACGCATGCATGCACACTGTATATCTCATGCTTGCTTTGGCAGCACATATACTAAAATTGGAAGGGACAGAGATCAGCCTGGGTCTCCAAGGATGACACACACACATCTGTAAATGCTCTTATATTTTTGTTAAGATGGTACATTTTATGTTATGCTGCATACATCCCACAGTTAAAAAGATAGCATAGACACCCACATGGCGGCTACTAACCACCCTTAACTCCAGTTCCAGGGGAATCCGAAGCCCTCTTCTGACCTCTATGGCATTGCATGACACAGGGGCACTCACATACATGCAGGCAATACACTCAGACACATAAAATAAAAATAATAAATAAAATATTAAAAAAGAAAAGATAACATAGGGTCAGTGAGATGGCTCAGTGGGTAGGGTGCTTGCTGCTAAGCCTGATGATCTGAATTCTATTTTCAGATCCCACATGATGGAAGGAGAGAACTGATTCCTGAAAGTTATCCTCTGACCTCCACATACACACTATGGCATGCACACATACACACATACTCTCTCCCACAATAAATGCATAAATGTAAAAAAAATTAAAGATAACGTAGTTGGGTGTAATGGTCCACACCAAAGATCAGGGGAGTTCAAGGTCTTTCTTAGCTATCTATTGAGTTTCAGGCCAGCTTGAGCTCCTGGAGACCTTGCCACAAACAAACAAACAAACAAACAAACAAACACACCATTGCAGCTTATGACTAAAACTGTATGAAAGATTAGAACAATCAAGGGCCTTAACCACTGAGGCAAATGTCATCAGTTTCTCTAAATGACTATAGCATTTTTAGGTGTAGACAAGTCCTAGGCTTCTGTGATCCTGGCACATCTGGGTTTGGTGACCCTGTGGAATCTGTCATGTGTGGGTCACCATATTAGTGTCCACCTCTGCTCCTCACCATCAGTCAGCTGTTCTTGTGGCATTAGAGACCAGTTCCCAGGGCTCTTCATCTTCTTTTCTGTGGGGAGACCAAAAACCAGGGGAAAATTCTGTCAAGTGAATCACAAGAAAGCTTTTCTGTGTAGGAAGTTGATCAAAATTGCAGCAGAAGTATTGTATCTGTTATGGTGTGCTGTCCTAGACCCTGTAGCCTGCTGTACCTATCCCTCAGCGTCCCAGGGAGATTGGTTCAGGACCTTGTGGGGATCTGAATCTGCAGATGCTCAGGACCCTCCTGTAGAACGGCATGGAACTCTGCCTGTGATCCAGTCACATCTTCCTGCCCGGTTCACATCATCTCCAGGTTTCTTACAATATCAAACACACATAAACACTTGCTACATTAAATTGTTTGGAGAATATGGTGACGGGGAAAATGTCTGCATGTGATTAATCTATTCCCCCCCTCCCCACCTTCCCCACCAGATATTTTTCCCTAAACATTTCTGATCCATAGCTATTTGGCCTTGGAGGGCTGGCTGTGTATAGAATAAAATAGCGCAGGCTCTGTGCTCAGATACAGAGGAGCTTTCAGAGGTGGGCCTGCACAAGAACAGCTCTTACAGCTCTTCGTATGTAATGAGCACACAGCAAGCACTCATGGCTGTTACCATGTCAGCTTCAGCCAGGCCCACCAGTGTTTTGCTCAGGAAGCTCTGTCACATTTAAGCCTAGGGAAGCAGGTACCTCACACAGCAGTCATGTATACCACCCTGGGGTCAAAGTGCCTTTAAAGTCTCCTGTCTGCTGAACATCTTTGTGGTCTTCCTGCTCCTGTCCCCAGCTGGCCAAACATGGACTCAACGTCGTGCTTATCAGCCGGACACTGGAAAAGCTACAGGCTGTTGCGGAAGAGATAGGTGAGTGAGCCACATGGTAAGGTAGATGTGTGTGTGTGTGTGTGTGTGTGTGTGTGTGTGTGTGTGTGTAGCTGGTCAAATCTGGCACTGTCTTGCCTGTCAATGCCACATCTGCTACCTGAAGCCTGGACTGCCATCTGGCCCCATCCATGAGGTTCAGGGTATAGAAGGAAAGGCAAGGTTTAAGGGGTAGGCTTTGGTCCACCCTGGATTCTGCGGCCTGGGTGAGACAAGAGGCACAGGCAGAGCACAGCCGCTTCTCCCTTTGGTTCAGGTCTTCACTCTCAGAATCAACCCTATTTAGCCGGAGCCCCAACTGCCACTTAGCTTCTACCCCTCCCTCCAAAACAAGGAATGGTGTCACCTCTGTGTCTATGCTCTGCGAGAGAGGGTGCTTACTAGTTGGTATCAGTTTAACAACAACAAAAAAGATCTGATCAGGGCTGATCACAATGGTTGTACAACCTTAAAAGGCAGATTTGAGTTATTGTTTAGATTTTATTAAAGAATGACCACAATACTTTTCAGTATTTAAATTTTAATAATTATTAACTTAATAATTAATCAACCTTTCAATACCAGAGGCATAAATCTTCAGTTATCAAGACTTGTAAGTGCCCTGGCAGACAGTGCAGGGTCAGTGTTGTTCCTTTGGGGAGGTTCAGGATAGAAGGTGTGGGTGTGGGTGGGGGCTATGCAATCATATTGTGGAGGCTCTGTGCCCTTGAACGAATGAAGTCAGCTTTTGTTCTGTGTCTGGATCTGAGAAGTCACTCTGATTAGGATTAAGACAGCCTTGGGAGTTTTCTTCTTGTGCTTTTTATCATGTCACCAGAAAGCAGGTTGTGTCTTTTGCATTAAAAGCAGCTCCTCCTCTCAAACTGTGCTTGATCTGGAAGAGCTGGGTCTACAAAGCTAAGGCAAGTCACTGAGGGCTGGGCAGCTCCAGGGCTTTCACACATGGCATACCACATGAAACAGCTCACAGAGCACTAAGCTTGGAGGAGCCCAGCATGGGCTCTGAGCCTCAATTTACTGCTCTGGAAAATGGGAATGATAATGTCTGCCCCTCAGGACTATAAGGGGACAAGATACTCTGTGTAAATGCTGGAGTGTGGGGGACATACAAAGGATCCGTGTATCTACACTGAAGGAACCTGAGTCTCCTGAGCTGTGACAGCATCTTACCTGTTTTCACAGCCTTTGTTCAGGGGCTCAAACATGAGCATGTGTCAATCACTTGGTAGCTTGTGCAGACCAATCTGGCCTAATCCCATGTGTCTAAATCAGTAGATCTTGGTCAGACCTCAGGAATCTGTCTATTTAACACAATTCCCAGGTGATTTTGATCTGATTTTGAGAAGCACAGCACAGAATTTATTTTCAAAAATATTTTATTTTTATTTTTAATTATGTGTGTATTTGTATGGGTATATGTGTCTGTGTGTGGGTATGTGCATGTGAGTGCAGGTATGTGAGGGTGCCAGAAGAGGGCACTGAATCCCTGGAGCCGAAGTTACTGCCATGGTTGTGAACTGCATGATGTGGGTGCTGGGAATAAAACTCAGGTCCTCTGCAAGAGCAGCAAGCATTCGATTGCTAAACCATTTCTCCAGCCCCATGAAATCTATTTCATTTATTCATTTTTATTTATTTTATATGTATGAGTATTTTGCTTGCATGGGTATAGGTGCACTATGTGCATGCAATGTCCCTAGAAGCCAGAAGAAGGTTTTGGATCCTCTGGACTGGAGTTAAGGATAGTTGTTAGCTACCATGTAGGTTCCGGGAACCCAGCTTAGGGTCTTCTGCAAGAGCAGCCAGTGCTCTTAATCACTGAGCCATCTCTCCAGCCCCAAGAAATCTGTAACTGGTTGTGATCAGTTAATTGTAACCACTACTGAACTCAAACAAACTCCATGAAATCTATTTTAATGCACATACTTACCTGTGTCCCAACGGTCGGACAGCCATCACTCACACATCTCTTCAGCACTCTCCCACCCCCTGCCACCACTACCCCAGCTCTTATTCTGGGTGGTTTCTTACGTTTAATTAGGATGTCAGGCTGTCTCCTTACACATGTGCCTAGCAGCGTGGGAGCACCTGGGGACTTGGGTCAAAAGGGCCATTTGCACTTCCTATCTTTAGAAATATCTGTGGTCTCTCACACAGAGTGGACCACCGGGAGCCATGTGAAGATTATACAAGCAGATTTTACCAAAGATGACATCTATGACAGTATTGAAGAAAAACTTAAAGGCTTAGAAATTGGAATTTTAGGTAAGTAAATTGAAAAATAAAAAGCTCGGTGTTACATATAAGTGCAATAATTACTTCAGTGACCCTTTATTTTTTGGTCGCTTAGACTAAATCCATTACTCTATTATGTAATTAAATTGAATATTAAAACTCAGTATTTGGACCTGGCAAGATGGCTCAGTGGGGTACAGGTGCCTGCCAAGCCTAATGACCTAATTCCTAGGAGTCTAACTGATGGAAGGAGAGGACTGACTCCGGTAAGTTGTCCTTTGACTTCCACACATACATGTGCACAAAATAAATAAATAAAAATCTAATAAAAATAATGCTCAGTTTTCAAGAGGCTATGTTAAAAATGATGCCTATGGTTTTGGAATACATCAAGCTTATGTATCCCAGTCTTCCAAACTATATTTTTTAATATGTAAGTGATTTTCTCTCACAGAATTAATGTTGCTATTTGTCTGTTTAACAAATGTTGCTATGACTGATCCATGAAATACAGTCACTGTGGTAATTTCAGAACTGACTTCTTGGGCTCAGGGGGCAAGGAACTTGCTGTGCAAGTGTAAGACCAGAGTTCAGATCCCTAGAACACACATAGAAGCTGGGCAGGCATGGCAGGCCACCTGTAATCCCAGCACTTGGGAGGCAGGGACAGGGGTCATTAAGGCAAGCTGGCTAGGTAGACTAGCTGGAATAGCAGCAGTCCAGGTTCAGTGAGAGACCCTGCCTCAAGAAATACAGTGGAGAACTGTCGAGGAAGACACTGGTGGTGACCTCAGGCCTCCACATGCACATATATACATGTACCCATTCATGTGCAAACATACAGTACACACATGCAGACTAACATACACATACACATGCAAAAGATACAGGAAATGACTTTTTACTCAGAAAACAAGATGTTTTCTGTAATGATTTGTAAACAAGGTATTTTATAGTGACGTGTGTGTACTGTTGGTATTATACAGGAGAAAGAATGATTTGACCTTTAAAGTTCCCGTCAAATTTAAGAAATAATTACATTTTCACAAATAAAAATATAAAACATATTATTGTTGAAAAATTGGAAAGGATAGACAGACACATAAAAGAAACACATTTTTCTTAAAACCCCAAAGACCTGTGCTGCATTTTTATATGTATCCTTCCAGGTCCATTTTCAAAACTGAGATCCCATCTACATACTGTCCTGTAATATTAAAAAAGAAACACAGGGACTGGAGGTACAGCTCTGTTGGTAAAGTGCTTGTCTAGTTTGCTCTAAGGCTTGGGTTTCATCCTTAGCACCTCGTAAACTGAGCATGTTGGTGTGCACCTAGAGGTGCACTCTGGAGGTGGAAGAAGTAGGATCAGAAGTTCAAGGTCATCCTCAAGTGCATAGTTCAAGGCCAGCTTGGGCTTCATGAGGCTCTGCCTCAGAAAAGCAAAAACAAAAGCCCCTGAAAACAAAAATCCTTCTGCAAATGATGTCTTTCCAGGCCTTTAAACTATAAGCAGTCATAATTTGTACACACACACACACACACACACACACACACACACACACACACACGAATGCATGTGGAGGCCAATGTAGGGTGTCCTGTATTGCTGTCCACCTTATTTGTTGAATCAGGGTCTCTCACAGAACCCGAGCTCACTGATTCAGCTGGATTGGCTGGCCCCAGCAAACCCCAGGAAACTCTTTCTTTCCACCTCCCCAGCTCTGGAATTACAGATGTGCACTGCCTAAGCTCAACTTAACAAAAAAGATTTACTTTATTTTCATTTGTGTGTGTGTGTGTGTGTGTGAGTGTGTTTGCATGTATGTATGTGTATGTGTGTGCAGGTGCCGGCAAAGGTGAGAAGCGGGTATTGGATCCTCTGCAGCTGGAGTTAAGGAGGTTTGAGCCACCTACCAGGAACTGAACTCTGGTCCCCCTCAAGAGCAGTTAGTGCTCTTAACCGCTGAGTCAGGCCTCCAGGCGCCAGTTGTTGTTGTTTTTCTTTCTTTCTTTTTAACGTAGGCACTGAAGATTGAACTCAGATCCTTATGCTTGTGCAGCAAGCACCTTAACTCACTGAGCCTCTTCCTCAGCCAGCATCCACTTTCCTTACCGCTATTACTCACTCATGCTGCAATGATCAGCCGAGTCAGAAGTCACGTTGTACATGTTTCTGTAGGAAGATCTCCCACTTGTTTTGACACCTTTTGCTTTCTCTCTTTCTGTCAGTCAATAACGTCGGAATGCTCCCCAGTCTGCTCCCGAGCCATTTCCTTAGCACTCCGGACAAAATCCAGGTGGGTTTTTGCTTTTTGTGTCTGGTTGTCTCTCACTCAGATATGGACCCCTGGCTAGATCCCCACCAGGACTGGGGGAGGTGTATCAGGAAGTGGACCCAGTCAGAACTCTACTGCATGGTGATCACCTTGAGCTGATTTTTCTTTTCACCTAAGAACATGACACATGGGTATATCTTTTCATGACCACCTCTTGGATAAAGACATCTTCACCCTCCTCTGTACATTAAAAACTTCATACTCCACTATTCCTCTCTTTAGGGGCTCTGCATTCTGCTTTATAAAAGGGAATTCTACCCAACAAATCCATAGCTCTAGACGAACATGGCAGTAGCCAGCTCTTGGTTGTGCCTGACTTCTTAGATGGTGTGTTGTACTCAACTTTCTTAAGAGACAAGTCTGGACATCTCTTGGTAATCTTAGATACTGAAATCCATGAGTGTTTGAGTTCCTCAATAACATGGCATCGTGCTCACCCCCAGCCTGTATGTGCCCTCCTGTAGACTGAAAACATCTCTACATGACTCATGTCTAGTACAATATAAATGCATGTAAGTAAACAGTTGTCTTGCTGTGGCACTCACAGAATAAAGTGAAGGCCATGAAAGTCTATAAGTGTTCAGTACAGGTGTGTTTTAATTACACCCTCATCCCCCTTTCTTGTCCCCTCCACTCCCTCAGGCCTCTTCTTTCAACAAGTCCCTCTTTTATTTTCATGTCTTTTTAAAATTTAATATATCTTTTGAGAATTTCATACATGCTCACAATGTATTTTGATCATATTCACCCCCCCCACTTCTCCCCTAATTCCTCCAAATCACCCCACCCTTCCCAACTTTGTGTTCTCTTTTTTAAAATAACCCATTGAGTCCATTTTGCTGCCCATACACTCCTGGGTTTCTAGCCATTCACTGGAGTGCGGTTGATCTTCTAGGGGCCACACTCTTTTTTTTTTTTTCTTTCTGAGCCAGATTTATTTCACTAAACATGATTTCAGTTTCATCCATTTCCCCCAAAACACAAAATTTTCTTCTTTATGAGTGATCAATGTTACATTGTTTATATATGTCACATTTTCTTTATTAATTCATCTGCTGATGGGCACCTAGGCTGATCCTATAACCTGATTATTCAGAAAAGTAGCTCAGGAGACACTGTATGTGCAGGTGTCTCTACTGTATGGAGACTTAGATTTCTCCTAGTATATATGCAGGAGAGGAGAGCTGGATCATATGAACGTTACTTTCTTCATTTGTTGAGGTGCTTCGAGTGAGATTTCAAAGACAAATGTCACATATTTTCTCTCATTTGTAGATGTTAGCTTTGAATCTTTAGACATGTGTGTTTCATTTGGAACACCTATAGAGGTCAGAAAATTAGTAAGGGGCTATGGGAGTGTATTTTAGAGAAGGAAGATAGAATGCAGTGGTATAAAGGGATAAAGGGGAATAATGGAACAGGAAAAATGGGGTGTTCGGTGGAAGGGCAGGGTAGAGGAGGGGGTACAAAGAGAGAGGAATAATAATACCAAAGACTTTTTGAAAGGTGGCACACACCTTTTAAAAAATTATTTTTTTATTTTTTATTTTTTATTTTTTTTTTACAACACAATTGACATATTCAATAACGTTTTCCTGAGGTAGGATGCATCTCTTTCAAAAGTGGCTGTAAATTTTTAAGTTCACAGTTGAATTAATAGTTATATAATATTGAACTCAGTATATAAGCCCTGTGAGACATAAAATTGAATGAGCTTTTAGCCTTTAAAAAAGATTTCCATTTCATTTTAAAATATACTATTTCTTACAAAAAGACTCAGTTTTTGCTACTA
>NW_008357490.1:741120-762888 GCF_000622305.1 Nannospalax galili
CTTTGGATAGAATTGGGGTCTGCTGTTAATGTTTCCAGTAGTATGTTGGGTTACTGTCTGGAAGAGCCTTTATCCATCTTGGCCAAGAACTCGACTGAAGGTATCACCTGTCTGGCTTTGCTGTTTGTCAAGTAACTTTTAGTTATATATATATATGTGTGCTCTTATGAATTTTTGGCGTCCCTTAGATATATTATCATATCATCTGCAAAAAGGGATAATTTGAGCTCTTCTTTTCCAATTATTACTCTTTTAATTTCCTTCTCTTGTCTTATTGCTCTTTCAAGAGTTTCAAGTACTATGTTAAAGAGAAGTGGTGATAGTGGGCAGCCTTGTCTGGTTCCTGATTTCAATGGGAATGCTTCCAGTTTTTTTCCATTTAGAATGATGTTGGCTGTGGGTTTGTTATATATGGCTTTAATTATGTTGAGGTATGTTCCCTCCAGTCCAATTCTCTCTAGAACTTTAAACATAAAAGCATGTTGAATTAAGAAAACAGACTCTTCTTCCCCCAGAAGCCGTCAGCTGCTCACAGCTTCTCAGCCTAGGCTAGGCACTCATGAGCCCCTCCCTCTCCATGCTGGAATGTTGACTGTGATCTTAGGCAGGTCTCCTACAGGCAACCACAGCTGCTATGGGTTCATGAGTGTAGCAGTCCTGTCATGTCTGGAAGACACTGTCATGTCCTTTTTTATGACCCACTGAGTTTAATCAGAGTTGTTAATTAGTAGGCGATTGAGGGCAATTTAGCAGTGGCCATGCCACTAGAGAAAAATGACTTCCTCTCCCACAGCAGTTAGTAGCTGCCAATAACTCTTCAGGGAAGTGTGGTTTTGAAGACTTTTGATCCATGGTCAGTTGAATCTAAGGCTATGGAACCTGTGAACACCCGGGGCTCACTGCACATGGCCCAGACTGTGGTTGAAGGTTCTAGATGTTCAGCAAGTTCAGACCCATGGCTGCCATTGTTGAGCAGGGGAAGATTTTTTTTTTAATGTATTGAGCAGTCCTTGATGGCATTGTTTAATGACCTTTCCCACAACCCTGACCTTTGAGGTTTTGTGGTCACCCTAGTCTGGACAGGCTGTTATGCTTCCACTCCTCAGTTCTGCGCGTGTCCCTGTGGTAGTTTAAGTCCTGTGTCTGCTGTTTAGCCTTTGATGTCAGGTGTTCTCATTTCATCCTGTTGTTGAGATAAAACACCAACCATAGCAACTTACAAGAAAGGATTTATTTGGTTTATGCTTCCAGGTCACAGTCTACCACTGAGGAAAGTCAGAGCAGGAACTCAAGCAGGAATTTGAAGCAGAAACCATGGAGGAATGCTGCTTGCTGGCTTGCTCACAGACTCATGCAGCTAGTTTTCTTACAAAGCCCAGGACTACCTGCCTAGGGGTGGTGCTGCCCACAGTGGGCTGGGCCTTCCTGCATCAATGAGCAATCAAGACAATCCACCACAGACATGTTCACAAGACAATCTGACCTGGAAAATCCTTCAACTGAGACTCCTTTCTCAGATGAGTCTAGGCTGTGTCAAGTTGATGGTTAATGATAACTAGGATACCAGGTCACTGGGACTGATAAATGAATTGGGTCAATTGGGAGAAAGCACCAGGACACAGATAAAACTCCGGCAGGAAAGAGTTTATTAGCAGAGGAAAAGCACATGGGACAATTCCCTTCAGGCTAGGGAAGTTGTCAATCTACAGGTTGTGGGCTGTTGGTCTCTACAGGGGGGCTTCAGGGAATGCAGAAGGAAGGAACATATATATATATTTTTTTAAAGTTAGGCCGAAGAGAGGGAGTCCAGGGCTTATCAGAACAGCTTCTGTTAAAACCGCCCCCTTCCATCAGCCAGGCTCTGGGTTATGGGGTAAGGAGTCTATACATTGCAAAACTTATCAGGGGGAAATAGCTTGTATCAAGACAGTTACTACATTAATGGATCTGGAATGCAGGAGCCTGTTCTGCTTCCAAGATCATCAAAGGGGAAGTAGGATGTCTTTGACCAAAAGGTGCAGAGAATCTGCTTATCTTGTCTTCAAAGACTAGGGTGCTCATTAACTCTGTTCCTGTATTTTCAGGGGCTTGCAAAACCGTGAGGCCCTGTTGGGGAGGGGGCTGCTGCAGATCCGAATCCTAACAGAGACATTGCTGCTCAGCTCCACCACAACTCCTCTTATGCTGTTCTCCGTCTCCCACACCCCGTCTCAAGTCTGTGCTTCTCCCTTCAGCAAGTTCCATTATCATGCCTCTCTCTGTGTTTATGTCTCTGTGTGCTTGTGTCAAGTGCCTCCCTCTATTCTTCTCTCTTTACTTTGGGTGAGGTGATTCTAGTGTTCCTGAAAAGATCACTGTCTGGACCAGATGTTTCCAGGTTCTTGGTGTCTTGTTCAAAGAACTGAAGAAGTACACGCAGATTGCAATGTGGCAAGAACTTTATCAGAAGCAAATTGCTAGAACAGATCAGGTACTTGGCTAGAGAGCAGCCAGCTCCTTGAGTTAGAGTACTTGAGGTTGGTTATCTTTTGGGGACTTCCTTTATGGGGTCAGGAAGATGAGGAAGTGGTTGCTTAGGGGACTAGTGTGGGCAGTTCTCTGTTTTGATTGACAAACTTAGATTATGTAAGCCTTTGCTCCCTACACATGCGTTTTCTCACGAGGTAGCTGATTTTAATTAGATGCATGCCCAATCATGCGTAGATATAAGATGGCAAATGGATTTTTTCCCCCTGAAAGTTTTCTCAGAGAACATGCCCTACTGTGGATGCACCCTTAACCACTTTAGGCCAGATTGGCACTCCACCTTTCAATTCCAGATATATCTCAGAACATACTTGAATGGAAACTGAGTTACCAAAGAATCATGACGGAGGAGTAATTTACCTCATTATTTGGAGCAGGGTGTGCTTGCAGCTTGATTCAGGTGGGAGTCCCGGGCTGCTAAAGTCATTGCTAGGAGAGGCTGGGTGTATAACCCAAACCAAACAGAATCCTGTTTCTATGCTATCCCTCAGCTTGCCTGCCTCACCTGTATCTTCTTTACCTGTCTTCTAGCCCAGGATCTCCATCTCCTTTCTATTCTCCATGCTGCTCTCTCCAAGACCCCTTGTGCTAACCCTTCTTCCTTCAGCTGAAAATTCAACACAGATACCCCTCTGCAATGATGGAGTTCCTCCTTACAAGCCCATCTTCTGTTGAAAATATCCTAAGTCAAAAAATGTGCTTGATACCTCAAACCTGACCAACCTAACTCTGTACATAGTACACTGTAGAAGGATGGATGTGACTATCAGGGTCAGGGGGATGACTGGGATGCCCTTGAGGTCCAGCATTGCAGAAGAGAATCACACTGCATGCCACTAGTCCTGGAAAAGCTCCAAATTTGAAATCCAAAGTATGGTTTCTATTACATACGCACTGCTTCTGCTCCATCAGAAATAGGGAGCCATCTGTCTCTTCCTTTGAAACCCTATGACTCTATTCCTCCCCACATTTTCAAGGCATCTCTCCTTGACTTCTGTTCAGCCTCATGTATGGATAGGACCATAGAATAGATGTCAGCTGCTTTGCAGTTCCAGTGGATGCTTGTTGAGCCTCAGCTAGGAGCCAAATTGCAGGCCGATCCTGGGACAGAGCCACGGGGACACAGGCTTTTACCTGCTTCATGCTTCTTTGGCACTGATTTCTTCCCAAGATAATTCTTTGATGGCTGGACTGACTTGTGATTGTGGTTATTTTTTACAGAGCGTCATCCACTGCAACATGACCTCCGTAGTCAAGGTAAGTGGTGAGCGTGTGATCTAAATGCATTAAAATACAGTAGCTGGAGCATCCCTGGCAATTAAACCACTCTTGACCCAAAGGTTAGGTCTGGTCTTTTCCCTGTCTTACTCATTTCTCATCAGGGAAACATGGAGATGGGTTTATTCTTTCTAGTATCTGAATCCTATATCTATACTTAGAACATGTCAGGCCTGATGATACCAAAACTTCCTTAGGATTTCAAATCCGTTCCTTTAAAAATTAATATACTTAAAATGTTGTCTTTGCAAACAAAGGAAAGTTCACTCTGTGGGAGAAGATGACTTTCTTGTCATCGAGTGGATTTTCTAGGCTTTTATAGTCAGTATTTGCTGAATTGATTTGAGCTCATCTGTACAGCACTCTCTCCTTGCCTGTCATTTAATTTAATTGCCTGTGGTCAGCCATGGTCCCAGAAAATTAACTGGAACATTTTCTATTTTGAGAGAAACTAGGGACCATATTCACATAACTTTTATTATAGTACATTATAATTGTTATATTTTATTATTAGTTGTTAATCTCTTTTTATGTCTAATTTGTAAGTTAAACTTTACCATTGGTTATGTTGACGTAGGGCTTCATATCTACCTAGGAACTTAGAGTGCACCTCCTGTGGACCTGTGGGGATGGCTGTGTTCTCAGTCCAGCTCAGTAGCTTAAAATTAGTTGGATAGCACAGGAAAGTTACCTAACCCCCTAGAACTTCTAGTTCTGCACGTGTTACTGAAAGTGTTCTATGGCTGGAGAGATGGATCAGTTAGTTAAAATGCTTGCCTTGCATGCATGAGGCCCTCCAATCAGATCTCCACAGAACACAAAAAAGCCAGGCAAGGTATGGAGACAGGCAGATCCCTGGAGGCTTGTGAACCAGCTAGCCTGGCCTACACTGTAAAGTTCCAGGCTAATGAGTGATCTTGTCTCAAACAAAAGGTAGATGGTGCCTGAGGACTCATGCCTCAGGTTGGCCTCTGATGTCCACATGCATAACCGCATACCAACCCCCCCTCCACGAGAGAGACACACTTACACAGACACATACATCAAGAGTGTTGTTTGTACATTGAGCTGTCCGGTCCTTTGCTTTGGGCCAGCTGCAGAATCCTTTATGCTATCAATCCCTCAAAGCTAGCCCATCTATACCTTTGCTTGAAGAAGAAAGGGGCATCCCCTCCAGACACAGTCTAGAAACAGGCACTGCTTTGGAATGGACACAGCCAGCTATCATGTGATGTGGTAAGTAGTTGATGCTTTAGAGTGAACAAAACCTTTCTTCTGAATGGAGAGCGCCTCTTTACCTCTACCACAGTACATACCTACTGAGTGTTGAGCTTTCAGCCTGGACTCACCTCACAGCTGGGTCCCTTGCCTAGTACACAAAGTTCACAACTGTACATAGCAGTCCTGATGATCACTCTGGAACAACAGTGGAACCCCAGAGAGAAGTAAGGTGGGAATTCTGGTTTCAAGTTGTTGGGGGGAGTGTGTGTATGTGTGTGTGGGGGTTTAGTTTCAGTGTCTGAAACATGAAATGGCAGTGGAGGACAGTAGGCGAGATGGATGCTGATCCATCCCCTCTCAACACACAGTCATTTTCAGGTGGCTAAGCAGGGCTGTAAATAATTACTTTGCCATCGTTTGTTTTCTGTTAGCAGGCTGGCATGTTATTGCTTCCTGCCTGGTTATTACTGAGCACTAAGAGGCTTTTTATGCTAAGCAATCAGTGGCTTTTTAAAGCTCCCAGCTGATGTGGTTTTAAATTTTATGTATCCAACTGTTGTCTGCAGCCTTACCACTAAAATCTTTTTACATTATTTTACACATTGATCTTTCAAACTTGGGCTGTTTGATCATCTGGGTTTCCCCTGATGGATTTGACAACCCTTTGATTCCTTTAACAAAGAAATGCTTTGATTTGTTTTTTTAAGTTTTATTTATTGATAGACACTAAATTCCCTAAGTAACAAAGAAAATAATGAAAGGTTAGCTTCTGAACTTACCATGCCCTCATCAGCAGGGCTGGCTGTAAGCAGGGCTAGCGATTCTTAATGGCTTCAAAGATGCCATCTGGGAATAGGGCAGTCTTGCTTGTCATGGGCAGAGATGGGAGAGTTTGATGGCAGCTGGAAGGTAGACTAGGAGACTACATTAGTTACTTCTCTTACTGTTGTGCAAAGTATCTGACAAAAGGGACAGGGAGGTGGCTCAGCAGGTAAGAGTGCTTGCTTCTTAAGCGTGGAGATCCAAGTTTGGATCCCCAGCACCCACATAAAAAAGCCCAGTGTAGTTACACATGCCTATAACCTCTGTGCTGGGGAGCAGAGATAGGAGGACTGCTGGGGCCTGCTAGCTGCTGGCCTAGCCAGAAAGACAGAAATCTCCAGTTCAGTGAGCGACTCTGTCTTGAGGGAATAAGGTAGAGAGGGATAGAGGAACACACCTGATGTCCTCCTCTGGCCTCTGTGTGCATGTACACACATGCACGCACACACACACACACACACACACACACACACACAACCCAGTAGAAGTAACTTGAGAGAAGGGATTAGTTTGCTCACGGTTTGAGGGAACAGTCCATTATGGTTGGGACACAGGGTACAGTCCATCATTGCAAGAAGGCATGGTTGAGGGAGCATGGTGTCTGGTCACATGGAGTCCGCACTCAGGAAGCAGAGATAAATGAATACTGGAGCTCAGCTCACTTTCTCCTTTTTATTCAGTCCAGGACCCCAACCCATGGATGGTGCCACCCTCATTTAGGGTGGGTCTTCTCTCCTCAATTAGACCTTTCTGGAAGCACTCTCATAGACACACCCATAGATGTGTCTTCTAATTGATTTCAGATTCTATCAAACTGAAAGCAAAGATGTACCATCACAGACTAGACATTGGAAACTTTGGGACAGAGACTGACCATGTTCAGTACTGTCTGTGTAATTGGGATCGTTAACCCCTCAGGGTTAGTGAACTTACATGGGAGACTCTGAGGATGCTCCAGTGTGTCCAGAGGATGTAGATGGTGCCCCTGGCAGGAGTGTGTGTGTGTGTGTGTGTGTGAGAGAGAGAGAGAGAGAGAGAGAGAGAGAGAGAGAGAGAGAGAGCGCTCAATCTAAGTTCTTCATTCTCTCACTTCCCTCAGAGGCAATTTCTTTCTAGAAAAGAAAGAAAGGGTAGACTGCCCCATAGTCCCCTTCCCCCTTCTTCTCAGCAGTAGGAAGATCATCTAGAGGCTCTCTGGGACTGACACAGCGGCCTGGCTTATGGGATGGGTGCAGTGGCAAGAGTCTACCTGGACTGCTGCAGAGCCCCTAGGCAAAAGGCTGATGGGCACATTGCATCTGTGACCACTGCTGTCCTTGCTCTCTTGCCCTCTTTTGCAGACCTGCACTGTGTAGGTTTAGTTGAAGCGATGTATATGAGTCACATAGAGATGCTAGATTCTTGTTAGGTCTTCTGCTAGTTCCCAATTCCAGCTCATGGCTGAGGTGTGTGATGGCCAGCTTGCTTTTCCTTGGTCACTGGAATAGGGAGGACCTTGAGAACTCGGGTACAGATCCCACTTCAGTAAGCCAATCCTCACATTGTTCCAGTGTCCTCAGAGACCAGGAAGACTTCATGGGGGAGACAACAGAGGCTTCTGGGCAGTTTGCCATTTCTCTAGGCTGCTTCCTATGGGTTCTAGCCAGACTCTCAGGTTGCCAAAATGATTACTAGAGCATGCCAGCAATTTTCAAGGTCATCTGGGAAGATAAAACTTCAGCTTCCTCCAAGGTCCCTGTTCATTGCTACTGAGTTCCTTTGCCAAGGTTAATGCTGGACTTCTCTTATAGATGACACAGCTTGTTCTCAAAAGCATGGAATTGAGGTAAGGCCTTTCATCGAAGCAGCATGGAGCCCTGTAGCCTTCCTGCCCTGGCAGCCACCTTGCTTGGGCACTCAATGGGGTGGGGGGAGTTAGGCTTCACCCAGGTGCTGTTTTGGTCAATGACTAAAACTATGAAGGCAGAATATGGAGATTATGGGGGAAACAGAAATTTCTGGGCTAGCCAGCTCACGAATATTTGATAACATGTATTAGAGGGAGGAAGTGAACAGCCAGTTGAGCACACATTGGATTTAAAAGAAAATGAACTCATGTTGAACATTAAAGAAGCAGGTGGGCCTGAGACCAAGATCATATCCTTCTTGTTATGAATTTCATCCTCTGTCAGAAGGAATACTCTGTTTCCCTGGGAACACTGTCCCTCTCAGTATCTCCAAAATTTCATGTTTGGGTCACTCTATTAGAACACTCATTAGCAGATGATTTTTCTCATATCATTCATTAACAGTAAATGGTTGATAGTTTTATTTCCCTGGAGTAAGAGGAGGCGTGGCTTTGTATTCTAATTTGCAGCCTCTTGCCACCCACTCCAGGCATCTAACTGAGAAGGATGAAAGATAATTGAATTTCTCCCAGTAATCAGGAGACTGAGGTGGAAGGATCACCATGAGTTCAAGGCCAGCCTGGGTTACATAGTAAGTTTGAGGCTAGCCTGGGCAACATAGCTATATTTCAGAAAATGAAAACAAATAAAACAACAAACAAACAAACAAACAAACAAACAAATCCACTGACTTTCAAAACCAGCAACTAAAACCCTGGAGAGAGTAGTGGTGCCAGAGAGAGTGTACCCACCCAGCACGGATCTCACCACATGACACTGTCCAAAGGCACCTGGGGCTCATGTGGTCCCATTGAGACCGGAGAGTCCCTTTTTCTCCTTGTCTGAGTCAATTTGGCTTTTTGTAGTTTGGCAGGGAGACAATTGTCCTAGCCCCTCTTTCCTGTAATGAGCTCTTAATGTCACATTACTGTGGCGTGACATCACTGTGTAGTGAGGGGGAAGTTTCCCTCCCAGCCCTTGTAAAATGAGCCCCTTAGCAGCCATGGAAACATGGGGGTGGGTTCTGAGAGCAGTGACCTCTGTCCTCTTTGCTCCAGTGGGATAGAGCAGCAGCACAACACCGGCTTTGCTTCTTTGCCTTCAGGCGGAAAGGACTCATCTTGAACATTTCTTCTGGGGTAGCCCTCTGTCCCTGGCCTCTGTATTCCCTATACTCAGCTTCCAAGGTGAGTGAGACAGTCATCCCGTCTCTTCCTCCTTCCTCTTGTTTTCCTGGCCTTTCACCTTAGGATCACCTGGCTAGTTGATGGAAAGGGTTGCCTGGAGGTAGACATCGGTATGGATAGGGTGGAGCTGCCCTGTCTGGATTCTAACCCTCTGGGCCCCACAGCCTGGGGGCCCAGGTGTTGCCATGTTTCTTCACAGCAGCAGCCCAAGAAAAAATGCTGTTTAAAAGGAGCACCGCTCCAGTAAGTGGGATGCACTGGTCCTTGGGATGTGTTCATCCCAAAATGTATATCCTGGCTAAGTGAGGGCACTATTCCCAGGGCCAAGAATGAAGCGGGCCTTCTCCTCAAGACAAACTGCTTTCTCTTCTCCTCTTCCAGCTTTATGAAGAGATATAACTTAGTACAGCATGATATCTTCTCATATACACACACATTTTCAAATGATCAAGTAGCTCTCCTATCCCTGTGTGTGTGTGTATGTGTGTGTGTGTGTGTGTGTGTGTGTGTGTGTGTATTTAAGATCTACTGTCACGACAACTTTCAAGTACACCATACACTGCCATTAACTGCAGTCGCCATGCTGTAATGTAGAGGGCCAGGACATTTTTATTCCCCTCTAACTGAAACTGTACTCCTTGACCCTCTTCTAATCAGGAAGCATCTGTGGTGCCCCTGCAGTTGGCTGTAAGGGTGGGGGGGTGAGGAGTGAGGTGGGGCATGGGGAGCAGACTCTGGGAGCTAAGGTGTTTTCTTTCACTCCAGGCATTTGTGTGCACGTTTTCCAAGGCCCTGCAGGAGGAATACAGAGCAAAAGGAATCATTATCCAGGTGAGGTGGATGGTTGTGAGTTCCCCAAGCAGACAGTCTCGAAGTATGGGTTGTAGGCTATTGCCCCCTGCAGGATAGGATGTGCATGTGCAGCCTGCTGGGAGATGGCGTGGGTGAATCGATGTGGGTTCCCCATGACCATGACCAGGACCAGGCTGGCTGTCACCATGGTTCCTTCTGCTGCTATGGTGTGTGTGTGTGTGTGTCTGTGTTTGTGTGTTTATGTGTGTGTTTGTGTGGTGTGTATGTATGGTTGTGTATATGTGTGTAGTGTATATATGTATGTATGGTGTGTGGTGTATGTGTATATATGTATGTTTGTGTGTATATGCATATATGTATGTGTGTGTGTGTGTGTGTGTGTGTGTGTGTATGAACCTGCAAGTGCCAAGGTGCATGTGTGGAGGTCAGAGGAGTCAATTTTCTCCTTCTATCAAGTGGGTGTCAGGGAATGAACTCAGGTCATCACGCTTGGTGGCAAGCACCTACCGGTGATAAGCCATCTTCCCAGTTTTGTTTTTTTATTTTCTAAAGATGCAAAGGTATCTGCATCTGTTGAGTAAAGTCAGGAGACCCATTTATAATCCCTTACTAGGCATAGTGTGTTTAGAAACAGGTGGAAGCACAGTGCTGGATCCTAGAGTGCCATCTATGAGGTGGTTTATCTTCTTACGCCAGGAAAGATTATGTGTGTGCATGTAGCTTGAGGGTGAGAGCGGGAGTCCAGAGGGCCTTGGGTGCTTCCAGCTAGGCTATGCGTGTTTGGAACAAGCACACACATCCTCATTCCCCTAACGCTGCCAGACCTAATACAGGGCGAGCAATTAAATTTGATTTTCAAAGTAATGTGGCCAGCTTTGTATGTTTGTTTCTTTGTTGAGGCAGAGTTCCACTGTGCAGCCCAGCTGGCCTCAAACTCTCCATCCTCATGCCCCAGTCTCCTAAATGCTAGGATTACAGGTCTGTACCACATGCCTGGCTGAAGGATTTTTCTAGCAGAAATCCATTCCATGTAGTACTCAAGATCTAATTATGCTGAGGGAGCTTTGTTTGAACTTCAAGGTTGGGTTCTCTTCATCTGGGTGTGCTGGGGATGTGCTCTGGCCCTCGGGCATGCCATATGGCCATTCTGCCACGGAGCTAAACCCCCAAGCCCGAAGTTCAGCTATAACTGCTGTTCTGCACCTTTATACCAGGTCTCTCAGTCGCCCTGTCTCCTGGGAGGGCATCTGAATCACATGATGTGTGGTTAAGGTCTCATCTCTCCAGCTTTGTGCCAGCTCTGTCTTGTCATCTGTTAGCTCAGAATGTTTCACAGAGGGAAAGGAGTTGGGAAATGGATGGTGAAATGGGTGTTGATGCCTCAGTCTTCTCTGGGGTGACTGCTTCGGGGTCAAACTCTTTACTTTATGTCGTAGGTGCTGACCCCGTATGCTATTTCGACCCCGATGACAAACTACCTAAATACCAACATGGTAACCAAGACTGCCGATGAATTTGTTAAAGAGTCGTTGAACTATGTCACAATTGGGGATGAAACCTGTGGCTGCCTTGCCCATGAAATCTTGGTAATTGGTGACTTCTTGTGAAGCGAGGGTGGAAGGCTGTTCAGACAATCCCAGCAGGGCAGGGCTCGCTCTTCCTTGCTAGTGGGACACTGGGTCATTTTCTCTCAGGGCAAGCTCACAGGGCCAGCATGCTGTGCAGCTGTAGTACAGCCAGGTGAAGAGGGGAGGAGGGTAGGAGAGAGGGGAGGAGGGAAAGAGGGGAGGAGGAGGGGAGGGCTGGAGGCCTGGGTGCTCAACCCATAAATAACTCAAATACTTGGAGCTTCAGTTGGGGCACCTACTTCTTTGGCTCTGTGTTTCTGTAAATCAGACCTCTAGGGGGTGTGAATCAGTTTTGCCTTTCTTTTTTACTATTTTAGTTATTTATTTTTTAATGTGTATGAGTATATTGCCTGAAATATGTAAATGCACCCTTGTCATACAATGCCCTTGGAGGTTAGAAGAGGGCACTGGATCCCTCAGAACTGGAATTACAGACAGTTGCTAGCCACCGCGTGGGTGCTGGGAATTGAACCAGGGTCCTCTGCAAGAGCAGCCAGTGCTCTTAACCGCTGAGCCATCTCTCTAGCTCCAGTTAAACAGGGAAGAAAAACTCAGGTTTTAGCCCATGGTTGGCTTCCTCCTTTGCTTTTGGGCTCAAGGTGGATTAGAGTATCTCACTGGGTGGAACAAAGCTTCCCCACCCCCTCAGCCAGGCTGGAGAAAAAGAGGGGTCTGGGCAAGACATACTCTTCAGACCCCCAAGCAGGGCCTCCTAATAGTCTGTGCCATGTGAACTCATTCAATGGATTGGTGAGGACAGCATTTTCCAGATTCAGCCTTTCTCTCAGTGCTGCCAGCTGGGAACTGAACCTTTCACGCCTCTATGTTTTTTTTGGGGGGGGGGGCATTTCATATCTGAACCAGAACAGGAAGGAATAAAAAGAAGGACCGGTTTGATTTGTAGCATTTGCTGATTTTCTGGGTGCAAATACTCCTGCCATGGTGGCTACTAAGCTACCAAGAGACTATGTCACCGCACATGAAGTGAGAAGGTGATCACGTGATCAGCTGTTGTAAGCAGGCACTGTCAGGTCTGGAGCGCCCTGACTTCCATCAGATATGGAAATAAGGTTCAAAGGTGTATGGCATAAGACGTTCTGCTTTGAAAAACAAGATCGAACAAAGGGAGAAATGGACCATTGCACAGTAGCACTGAAATGCCAGGCACTCTGGATCTTTATTTCCAGCCCCACCATGAGTCTTCTTTGCAAATTGCCATCTCTGTCACATAGGCTTCCTATCGTGGGACTCCATTTCTCTCCCCTTCTTCCCCCTTTCTCCTCACTGCCCTCCCTCCTCCTCCCCTTCTGTCTCCCCCCCTTTTCTCTCTCTCCTTTATCTCTTTCCTTCTCTCCCTTCATCTCTTTCTTTCATAGACATGAAAGTATTTACGATTTGAAGCACTGAGTTCTCCCAAAGCATTCATTTACCTCATGCAACTTACAAAGACTTTGGCAAGAGATACTGAACTTTCTTAGTATGACTATTTGCCATTTTTACTGTGGCTCCTCAGTAAGGTATGGAATTACCAGCTTAACTCCTGCTGAAGGTGGGCTCAGAGGAATCAAAGATCTCTGTTTTTCCTACTGTTGATTTGATCTTCCTCTAGATCATCATTTCCTTAGAAAATGGATCGAATGGCCAATGAGAGTTTATACATAATACTTTTTCTTTTAAAAATTATTACATTTTTATTCATTCATTTTGTGTGCATGTGTGTATGTGTGTGGACACATACACGATGTGGAGGTAAGAGGACAACTTGTGGGTGTCTTTTCTCTCCTTCCACCATGTGGTCCGGGGGATGGAACTCAGTTTGTCCGGCTTGGTGGCAGGTTGCCTTTATCTGCTGAGCTATCTCACCAGCCCTCTGAGTTTTAACTTAATTTGAATTGGATAATTAAAACTGGCCATTTGAAAAATGTTCCCCCAGTCTGTCATGTAGAGACACATGTCTCTATCTCTGGGGATCTCTCACACTCCTGCCTCTCTCACTAAACTAACACTGGGGGAGAGTGCCAATCAGGGTGTTTTGGCTGGCATCCTCCACCTTATGCCTGGGCAGTGCTCACTTTGCTGTGCCTTGTGTGCCCCAGTAGAGCAGGATGTATCCTCGAATCCTTTGATTTGTCAATGGACTGCCTCACCAGCAGGGCTGCAGACCCCCTGGAACTCCCACCACACCCCATCCAGCCACAAGCTGTCTGTGTAACTCTGACCCATGGAGACCCACAACTCTCATTTTATCAGGTTAGCACCAATGTGGCCCAAAGGAGGCTGGGGGATAAATCTCAGCACCTTGTTCACCATGCTAGGATCCTTGTGTGTGCTGGTAGGGGGTAACCTCTCTTTCACCTTACTTTGGAGGCCACCTCAATTCACTCGTTCTCCTTATGGGTGAGCTCTGCAAGTCAAAACATTCAATTCAAGACAAAGCTAATGAAAATTTGATTTTTGCTGTGCGACAAAATGTTCTGATAGGGAAGAAAATTCTAGAGGAAGAAGTGTTAATTCAGTGATTTGGCCCCTAGAATAATTCAGTGCCCTGGAGCCCAGGACCAACTCAAGGACCATACACTTCCTTCCTTCCACACCCCAGGCAGAAAAAGATACAGACTCCAGGTACATATTCTAGACATCACAGCCTGTCTGTGTCCAGAGCCTGCCATGTCCAGTGGGTATGAGACCCCTCACCTTTGTACAACTCTGAGATCTTAGTCCTCCAGGGCAATGATGTCTTGACCAGAATCTGTCTCCTCTGGAAGGTTTTTGTGACATAACTTCCTGCATGATCCAGTTCTATATTTCCAAAGTTGAACATCTTGACTTTTCTCTCTTGATTTCTTAATAATGAATTCTCTTTTTAGGCAAGTAGATGCCAAGAACAGGCTAAGTGCTTTTTGAGTCTGGTGAAGTAGGAGAGTAATGAAAATACAAATCATGAAAACCACTATGGAATTTGCCAGAATTTAGAAAGACACTGGGTCTAAGGAGATGGGCAGCCCATGGGATCAACCAGTTAACAATGCACCTTCCTTGACAAAGAGATAAGGTAGAGACAGAGTGTGTTCTATCTACATGGAGGTCTGGGGACTGAGGAAGGCTACAGAGAGCATCCATGCCATGTGTGGAGGCTTCATATACATTACCTGATAATCTGATGAGGTTGAGTTTTAAACTGAAGCTCAGAGCTGAGCCAGCTGGCCAAGGCTACCCAGGTGTAATGAAACTGGACGTAGGTCCACTCCTGTTGCATTCTCCAGCCATCCTTGGTTCCTCCCCATGGTCCTCTCAGCTCAGGAAGTTCTAGACTGAGAGACGAAAGAGGAACCTTTTAGAGCATTTTTAGGGGTACTGGAATTTTAACTTATTCTTACGGGTGAGCTCTGCAATCAAAACATTTACTTCAAAACAAAGCTAATGGCAGCATTTAATTTTTGATGTGAGGTCAAACATTAGGATGGGGAGAAAATTCTAGAGGAAGAAGTGTTGATTCAGTGGCTTGGCCAGTGGAAGAAGAGTTTGGTTTTGGTTCATGAAAGTTACCTTACATTTCTTGCCTTGAAACATTTCAGAAAAGCCTAAAGTCCGAGAGTTTGGGCTGCCGTAGAAACAGGAACCACTTTCCCTGAAGCTCCAGGTCCTGGTTGAGCTTCCTTCTGAAGGGAGTGGATGGAGGGAGGAGTGTTGGAGTAACATGCGTGTTGTGTGCAATGTGGTGATGTGTGGGGTCCTGGACCTCCCCGATAGGATTCGAGGTGGGAAGTCTTCCAAGGCCAGAGCCTGAAGCCTGGAATGTATTCAACCAGGCCTTATATCTTCATTAGGCTTCCACCTTCGAAGAGTAAGCGCCTTCTATGAAACTGGGCACCACATACAAGGAACAAACATCATTAAAGAAATTTTAATAAATAGGGTTTGTTTGTTTGTTTTCAGGAAAAACTATAAAAATACAAAAACAGAGTGAATGCCCTCTGATGATAATTCATACTTTTCCATGAATGACTTTCCCTCATTCAGGCATTTCTATGGTTGCTTAGCTCCCACTGTGCCTTAGGCGTTGTGCCAGGTGAGGAGAGGAGTTTCTGATTCTTTCTTTCTTCAATAGAACCTCAGTAGAAAAAAGCACAAAAGGCACCTGGGAAATGGGGCTCCAGAAAGAACAAATGCTCATTAGGACAGAGAGGGCATGAATAAGTTCTCTTAATTTAACATGTCCTTAGGGATGAACCTGTCCAGATGGACCAAGGACGTTTGAAGGGACAACTTAGGTGTCTTGTTGAGAAAGTATCACAAGATCTTTAACCACTGGAACTAAATAGATTTAGGGACTTGACTTTAGTAGTCAGAAAAAGTAATCCTTAATATCTGACTCTAGACTGTCTGAGCTGCAATTTCTTTGCCCAGTTCTTTCTCTCATATACTCACATTTCTGTTCCAGGCGAGTTTTCTGGACCTGATTCCATCCAGACTTTTCTACAGCAGCACCTTCCAAAGGTTCCTTCTGACCCACTACACACATTACCTGAAGCGCAACTTCCAGATCAGATAGCTCGTTCATTGGTGAAGGTGGCCAGAGGAGATTGCCACCCTTTACCTGCTGAAGCAGGGGTGGGGGTTGGGCTGGGGAGGTCACTGTTCTACTCACACAGGACTTACAGTACATAGTAACTCAAGTCTGGAAAAGCTGGACTATAAAAACGTATTGTGCAAGGCGTCGTTTAAGGTTTTCTGTGCAAGGGGAGGGGCATCAAAGGGTAACACTGGAGGGATCCGCAGAATGGAGGGATCCACATAAATAAATGTGCTGGATCACTCTTACAGCTGTGTGTAGAAATCAAAAATCAGAACAGTACCAGAGACTGCTGAACTTGACCAAGACCTCTGTGAGCTTGAAGTATGCACAGTTTCTCAAACTTGTTTCCTCAGAGACCTCGGAAACTGGATAGGGTGAAGTGTGGGCATGACAGCTGGTTCAGGCCAGTGCATTTCTCTGGACCCCCTTCATCTAAAGTTGAGTGCCAGATTTATCTATTTTATTCATGTTTACTAGGGCTCTATGTAAGTACAGATAAAAGCATTTAAAAATCCACTACTAAACAGTTTTAGAAGAGTGTTCTAAGGCTGGGGAGAAGGCTCAGTGGATAAAGCACTTGCTGCACATGCATGAGGACCAGGGTTTGAATGCCCAGAGCCCATGTAAAACCTAAGCGGGCCAGGTGGCTGCTTAGAACCCCAATACTTGGGAAGTAGAGACAAGGGATCCCCATGGCATGCTGGCCAGCTAGACTAGGCAGAATTGGTGAGCTCCAAGTTCAGTGAGAGACCACGCCTCCATCATAAAACAGATGGTGATCAAGGAAGATACCCAGCATCAATTTCAGTCCTCTACGTGCAGGTGTATGCATGTGCATATGCACCGTGCACACACACATGCAAACATGCTTACACACATGCATGCCACATGCATACACTTAGAAAAACAAAAAAATATTTCTCTAAAATAAGCAAACACATGGGCATGGTGGTGCTTACTTGTCATCCTAGCACTCAGGAGGTAAAGGCAGGAGGATTGCCACAAGTCTGAGACTATCCTGGTCCACATAGAAAGTTTCAGATCACTGAGGAACACGTAGTGATACCTTGTCTCAAAAACAAATAACACAACAAATAAGAACAGAACTGGGACTGGAGAGATGGCTTAGTGGTAAGTGGACCCAGGTTCAATTCCCAGCACCCACATTCTCAGCACCTACATTGCAGCTAACAACTGTCTCTAACTCCAGTTCCAGGGGATCCAACACTGTCTTCTGACCTCCAACAGCATTGCACGACACAGGTGCAGACAATACACTCATACACATAAGATAAAAAATAGTATAAATAAAGTATTTTTAAAGAACACAACCCACTAGAAAACCAAGAGGAACTCTTTTAATGTAGAAGTTGATGATGCTAGAAATGATGTCTTTCAGGTTCTCAGTTCTTGAGTGTTGGGGATGTAGGCAGGTGCTGTGTTTTGTCCTTGGAGTAGAATCATCTGAAGGATTATGTAATGGTAGAGCCTGTGATTGAGGGTTATTGGCTAGGATGTCCAGCCACTAGCTGGAGCAGTGTGTGTGGCTTCTGAGTGGCTGCTTGCTCTCCCTCACAGCATGGTGGAGGGCTCCATGCACACACATTCCCAAAGAGCTCTACTGTTTTGCATAAGTTAGTCCTGCAAGTCACAACACACCTTGCCCAAGCCCTCCCACACCCTATAGGAGGAGAAACAAAACACACTTCTTTCTCCACCTGGGAATGTTGCCATGGGTAGAGCACTTGGCTGGCATGGGTGAGGTCCTGGATTCCCTCCTCAGCACTTTAGCAATCAATCAAACACACTACTTCTCAATGTGAGGAATAAAAAATGCAATAGGAGATACTATCTTAGGCCACCTTTGGAAAAATACAGTGTGTCACATTAGTCTTATACTTTTGTTGTAGCATATATCAATTATGATGAATTATATGACCTTTCATCAAATAATGGAGCAATTTATAAAAGTGTAGAAATTGGATTTCTGGAAACCTTCATACCAAATTTATCTTCAAGAAGAACTTCTACACCTAGTAGAGTACATGAGAAAAAGAATGTGTTTCAAGGACTGGAGAGATGTCTCAGTAGATAAGGGCACTGGATACTCTTGCAGAAGATCCAGATTTGGTTTCCAGCACCCACATGGCAGCTAATAACCATCTGTAACTCCAGTTCTAGGGGATCTAATGCCCTCTTCTGGACTCTGCAGGCATCGCAAAACATGGATACACTTACATTGATGCAGACAAAACACTCATACACATAAAATAATGTATTTTATTTTGCATTGCCTGGACAGTTTTCTAGAGATCATTTTGAGCCTAGGGTTTTTTCCAGTGTGATATTCCTTAATGATTTTTAGAAATGCTAAACTTTTGTGACCAAAATACCTGACAGAAACAACTTATGGAAGAAAAGATTTATTTTGCCTCATTGTTTCAGAGGGTTTAGTCTGTGGTGGCTTGTCCCATGCATTTGAGCAGAACATCATGGTGAAAGGATGGGGGAGGGGCACATCTGTTCACATCCCAGCAGATAGGAAGCAGAGAGAGCAGAAAGCCTGACTTCCATTGGTTCTTTCCTTTTCTTCTTTCATTCATCTGAACTCCCAGCCTCTGTGAGGCTGCACACATTCAGGGTAGACCTTCCCCTCTGCTAATCCAGAAATGCCCTGAAGCAACACACTCAGATGACAGACATGCCTAGAGAAGTGTCTCTCCATCTCTCTGGTGGCTCTAAATCCAGTCATGAAAATCAGCTTTCACACTATTCAAAGGCTTCTTGAGAGGCTGTAGATTATTTTCTTTAAAGATTTTATTTTTTAATTATGTGTATATGTTGTGGTGGGGAAATATACTTTCAGAGGTCAGAAGAGAGTGTAGAATCCTCTAGCATAGGAGTTATTTATAGGCAGTTGTGAGCTGCGGGGCATGGATGCTGGGAACCAAACCAGGTTCTTCAGCAAGAGAAGTACATGCTCTTAACTGCTGAGCCACCTTTCCATCCCCAAGAATTTCTTCAGAGTGAAGTCCCTAAGTTGTTTGAGTGGATTATGATACACAGGTAGAAAAGTATTGTATTGAAAGATCTATTTATTTATTTAGTGAGGTTCTTGTTTGGCAGCTTAGCTTGACCTTGAACTCTGCGTTCGCCTGTCTCCATCTCCCAAATGCTGGGATTACAGCCACCCCACCCGTTATAAAAGCTTTGCTCCCATCAGCTCTAGTACTAGATGATACTAACATTTTTGTTAAATAAAAATCATAGTCAGGGGCTATCCAAAACTTCATTACAGCTTAAGAGCTAGGTACTGTTTCATTGTCTTCATTTTACTCAGGCACAGAAGAGAGTAACCTGTGTAGTTTTATGTGTGTGTGTGTGTGTGTGTGTGTGTGTGTGTGTGTGTGTGTGTAGGGGGTGTAGTGCTGGGATTTGGATCTCATACCACATACCATGGGGCTATTGGGAAGCAGTAGGGCCTTTAAGAGGTGGGGCTTAGCGGGAGGAAGTTAAGTCACTTGGGGTGGGCCCTTGAAGGGATTGTGGGACACTTTTCTCTCCCAATCTCTCTTTGCTTCCCATTACCCATTAAGTGAGCAGCTTCCCTCTTACCACAGGCTCAGCCATGATGTTCTGCCAGGCCACAGGCCCAAAGCAATGGGGCCAACTGATCATGTACCAGAAGCTCCAAAGCTGTGAGCCAAACAAGCCTCTCCTTGGCGGGTTATGCCAGGTGTTATGTTTTGTCACACTGACAGAGCTAGCACAACTCTCAGGCCTTCACTTTTCATTTTCATGTGGTGGAGACAAGGGAAGGGATCCGGCTTCTGCAGCCAAGCCTAACAGGTCTGGCCTGAGCCGTCCTCACCTCCCACCTTTACTGTGGTGTCAGAATCATTCTCAGCTGATATCTGACAATGTCCCTGACCTCTTCCTCCCATGGATGAGCACTAGTTCTTTGTTTTGCACCTTATTCTGCCCAGGGAAGAACACCAGGAGCTACCACTATAGTAACTGGTTTAAGCTGCATCCTCCCAACTTCTGCCTATGTTGACTCCCAGGGTGCGCAGCTGCAGGGTCTTCCTGGACAGCAGCAGCAGCAGGACAGTCAGGGGACTCTGGATCACAGGTCAGAAAGGTGCTGGCAACCCTCAATGCGGCAGCTCCCAGGTACCATCCTCTTCTAGGTCTGTGGTACCTGTGACATTGTGATATGATGCTGTGGTCCGCAAAAGTGTTGAGTCGCATCCATCCCATAGCTATCTTGGGATGCATACGCCTGCGGCTGAGGGTGGGATCCATCTGTCTGGGAAGCAGAGCAGCCCATTTCTAAAACGTCCGAAGCCAGTGCTGGCCTGAGAAAGCTGACCGATGGCCATCCAGGGGCCAGCGGGATCCAATCAGGTTGCACTGCTTCTGAGGCCAAAGCCGGTTCTCAGCAGTCCTCTGTGCTTCAAGTTCTCTGGGCCCCTGCTCACTACTGCCCTCCAATAGTCTTGAAGAGAAGCTGTTGGGTTGTTGCTACCTAATCCTGTAGAAAAGTCACAAAACCAACTTGGGACGAAAGATATCCTTCAATTTCTCATTCAAGTTTTTGAGCAGTTGTGTGTGTGTGTGTGTGTGTATTTCTTAAAAGAAGAAACAGGAGGTGAGAAGAGGAAAGGACAGTTCAGGTGGCACTAGGAACCTGACAACTTGCCTCAGTCTCTGGGCTGGGCTTACCCCATCAGTCAGGGGGAAGGTGGCCTCGTGAGCTTTCCTTTTCCATCCAACACGTTGGATTAAATTTCAAATAGGTTTAGAAAATAAACAGACTTTTAAAAACTTTTTAAAAATTAAATTTCCTGACTATAAACAAGTAGGTAAGATAGGAAGGTAGGTTTTATTGCATTATTTATTTATTTATGTATTTATTTATTGTGTGTGCACATGTAGAAGTCAGAAGACTACTTTTAGGAGTCTGTTCTCTCCTTCCACCATGGAGATCCCAGAGATGGAGCTCAGGTTGTCAGTCTTGGCAGGAAGCACCTTTATCTGCTAAGCCATCTCTCTGGCCCATGGATTGCTCTTTCTAATTTCTTTACGTGTGTGTAGTGAGTTGGAACACACATTTTATATTTTGCCTTTTCCCTTGAGATCACTATGCAAGACTCTTAGTTGCCAACAGCTAAGCAAAGATGTTTCTCAGTGACTGTAACCCTTGCTCATAGGATTGAACATACTTTATTCTTTTGTTTTGCATTTAGGTGGGTTTTGATCTTTAAAATTTTATAGATAACATAACATCTTTGTATGCATATCACTTTGTTGTTGATATTCCAACTTTATATAACTCACATGCTACACTTTTCAACTATTTAAAATGTCCAATTCAGCGGCTCAGGAGATGGCTCAGTGGGTAAAGTACTTACTTAGCAAACATGAAAACCTGAGTTCAAATCCCCAGAACCCATGAGAAAAACTGGGCATGTGAGTCTACAACCCCAGCACAGGGCTTAGAGACAGGTGGATTGAGAGACTCTATCTCTAGAAAATTAAGTAAATAAATAAGATAAGAGCCATTGAGGAAGACACTGGTGTTGATCTTTGGCTCCACAGGCACACACACGAGGGAATGCACACCCAAACACAGACACACAATCAAGTATATAATTCAGTGTTGGCTGTATATTCAGAGTTATGTAACCATCATCATAACCAATTTTAGAACATTTTTCATAACCTCACATTGGAACACCATACTCATTAGCAGACACTCCTGATTCCATGCCTGTTCGCCACACACCCAGGACAAAGTAACTGTTAAATGTGTTTAATTTCTTTATATA
>NW_008357490.1:762990-824280 GCF_000622305.1 Nannospalax galili
TATATATATAAATTTTCCCTTCCATCTTCAGCAGTAGATCTGAAGCCAACAGTGACTTATAAAGGAAGACAAATGAAAGTCAATAGATTGACAACCTAGGGCTGGAATGGCATCTCTTGCTATGAAGTTTTCAAATACCAAGTTCCTGCCAGCTAACCATGACTCTGTTCCTAAGATGTCCTAGGTGGCAGCTTCCTCTCCAGTCATCATGTTCACATTTAGGCAGCAAAATGGGAAAAGGGGATGATGGAAGAGAAGAAAGCAGTATCACTAACTTTGTTTTAATGAAGAGTCCCAGAAACAGTCATGTGGTATATTCTACCACCTCTTACAGGTGAGACTTAATCTACAGCCATAACTGGTATCACAGAAGGTGGGGGTTCTATAATACCATTCACACAACTCAGAACTTCTATCACTGAAAAACAGGGTAGTAGACATGGAGAGAAAGCAATGCTCTTCTGATCTCATCCAGGCTTGGTTAGAATTGACAATCACATAAACGTTCTTAAATAGTTCCACTTAAATAATTAGGATGTTCCCATTTTGCTTATCATGCATGAAGCCCTGAGCTCTGTCCCCAGTACCCTATCAACTAGGCATGGTAGCACCTGCCTGACCTCCCAACACTTGGAGGTAGAGGCAGGAGGATCAGAAGTTCAGGGCCATCCTTGGCTACATAGTGAATTGAAGGCTAGTCTGCGTGATAGGGTCTGTCTCAAAAAATATTCTGGTGGGAAATCTCTAACAAGGTTATGGGAACTGGACTCCACGTGCCCTCCCCCAACATTGTCTGTAAGCAACATCCCACCATTCTTGTTTAATCTATAACTCTATTTTCCCCCAATCCCCATTGGAGCTTAACTATTCTATCTTCTTTCATTAACATTTGCATATATTCACATAAAATCTCAACTATATGGCTTTGACAAATGGACACAGACATGCTGTCACCAACCCTATCAAGACACCAAATATTGCTATTACCCAAGAAAATTCTGGAGTTGTCCTACCATAGGGTGGCTGAAATTCTGCAGCCTGGGCCCTCTTGTGTCTGGTCTCTCTTACTTAGCATCATGTCTGTGACATTTTTCTATGTTGATTCATTCATTCCTTTTTCTTGTTGAAGGGATTTCATAGAACACTATTTCCCAATTCGTTCCCTCCTTTCCCCCTAGACGGACCCTTGACTTCCCACTGTGGAATAACAGGGCTGAGGCTGTTACGAACACACTTGCCCAGGAATTTCTGTAGACAGATGTTCCCATTCCTTTCAGGTTTCTACTCAGGAGTGGATTTACTGGGTCAAAGGGTTGGTGTAGTAAACATTTTATTTTAACTGAAAACATACAAAAGTGTGTTTTTGTGCCAATCTTTTGATGGAGGGCCAAGTCCTTTCCTTTAAGTCTGGGTCCACTGGCAGCACAGCTTACATTCCTTACTTAAAGCACACCACAGGATGCAGCAGCCGTGACATACAGCTTTGGATTCCTCAAGGAAGGAGAACTCAATGCCACTGAAAAGTGATCAAACTGCAGGATGCTTCTGAGTTTTCCAAAAGCCCTCAACAATTTCACCCTACTTCTATATTAATAACTCTCACTTGGTTGTCCTTTGCTGTGGCTTGGCTGTGACCCCTGAATTCATGTGCTGGAAATTTAACCCCCAAAGTCATCATGACATTTGGGAGTGAGGCCTTTGAGAGGTGGTAGGGCCATGAGGGCTCTGTCCTCATGATCACTGGAATCCACTAGTGGATTAATGGATTAGAGTCTTATCCAGGAAGTGGTCTCATTAAAAGTGAGGGCTGTCTAACTCTGATGCTCTCACCCAGCACTAAGCAGACGACTGTACCAAGCTCTTGGGATCCCCAGCCCCAGGTCTGTAATCAGTAAACATCTATGCTTTATGTATACTGGATCCCAGGTAGTTTGTTATAGCAACAGAAAACAGACAAAAATATCCTTGCTGGGTCTTTCCAAAGTATTCACTCTAGTTTTCAAAATGACTTTTTTTGATGCCCCAAATCACTATTTTCTGTACTTTAATTCAGTTGTGAAATTATAACGATAAATAGGAGCAGCAATGGCAGATTTGGGGATACAGCCTCTCCAGAAGCTCACAGCTCAGCTGGCAGGAAGAAACAAAAAGACCTGTCGCAGAGGCGGCTCTGTTCAACAGATGCTGCTGAGGATGCTCAGCGGCTGCAGCCAGTGCGGCTCAGAGGGAACAAGAATGCCAATTTGTTCTGGTTTCTATTGCTGGGTGATAAATCACTCCCCAGTGCACTAACTGAAAGCAATGATTTTTAGCATGCTCATAAGTTCTGCAGGTGATAAATTTGGACAGGGAATGGTGGGAAAGACTCCTGCTTGCTTCAGCTAGAGGCCTGGGGGGACAAGGGTGATGTTGAGTGGGGACTAAGATCCTCTAGGGGTCTCTTTGTTCACACATCCTGCAATTGGTGAGAAGGGAGGGGGGCTGCCAGTGGAAGTCTCCCCGTGTGGCCTGGGCTTCATCCCTGCATAGAGATCTTTTTAGCTCTAGTAAAGAGGCTTCTATTGGTTATAAATAGATTATAAATAACTTTTCATGGGACATTTTTTTTTTGTTGCTATTCATACATCTTTGATAAAATACCTGATCAACTCTTTTGCCCATTTCAAATTGGGTATTTTATTTTCTTATTGTAGGGCTTACAGAGTTTTCTACATCTTCTGGATAAAGGTCAGATACAATTTCCCAAAAAGAAAGCTTCTCCCAAATGTGTTGCTTGTCCCCACAGTCTTTATTGTTATCATATGCACATAAAATACCTGATCAACTCTTTTGCCCATTTCAAATTGGGTATTTTATTTTCTTATTGTAGGGCTTACAGAGTTTTCTACATCTTCTGGATAAAGGTCAGATACAATTTCCCAAAAAGAAAGCTTCTCCCAAATGTGTTGCTTGTCCCCACAGTCTTTATTGTTATTACATTTATTTATTTATTATTTAGTGTGTGTATGTGTTTTATGTGCATATGTGTATGTGTTTGCATGCACCATGGCATGTGTGTCAGGTCAGAGGACAACTTGCGGAGTTGGTTCTCCCGTTCCACCATGTGGGTGCTAGGGATCAAATTCAGGTCCTCAGTTTTGGCAGCAAGTGTCCTCACCGACTGAACATATCACCAGCCCCTCACAAGCTTTTAATACAGTATTTTGCAGAGCAAACATTTCAGGTTTTGGTCAAGTCCAATTGATCAAAATTTTCTTCTATGGATCATGTCTTTGGTGTCTTATGCACAAATTCCACACCTAATCCTAGGTTCTAAGCACTTTCTCTTACAGTTTCTTTATATTTTTATGTCTGACATTTAGAACTATAACTTACTTTTTGCTGATTTTGGTATAATATTTGAAATGTAGATTGTAGTTCATGCCCAGTTATTCAGACACCAGTTGGTGAGAAGACCGTCCTTTTCTTTGTGGAAAATCTGCAGGCCAACCGTGTGGGTGTATTTCTGAGCCTTCTGTTTGGTTGAACTGATTTCTGTGGACGCTGTGTCCTCAGAACTACCGTAACTCCCAAAGTCAGCAGATACAATTCTCCCTGTTTATTTTTTCCTTTAAAACCATTTAAATGATTTGGTTACTTTTCTTTTCCATCTAAGTTTTAGATTTAACTTGTCTGTGTCTACAAAGCCAGTGAGGGTTTTGGTAGGAACTTTGGTTGAAACCTCTAGATCAATTTGAGAATTGACATCTTTGCTACGGCAAGTCCTAACCACCCGTGAGCCTGACATGTCTCTCCATTCATTTAGATCTCCTTTGGTTTCTCTCAAGTTTTATGATTTTTCAATGAACAGATCCTATGAAGGTTTTGTTAAATTTGTGGTTAACTCCCTTCTTCCTTCTATTCTTCCTTTCTTTCCTTTCCCAGAAATTATTAACAATATGGTATTTTAAATTTCAGTTTCCAATTGTCCATTTATAGCTTATAAAATGCAAATCATTTTGAAATGATTAACAACATTGTGTTTAAAATTTCAGTTTCCAAATGTCCATTTATAGTTTATAAAATGCAAATTATTTTGTAGTTCAGTTGATAAGTACGTGCCTAGCATGCATGGAACCCTGAGTTAGATCCCCAGCATTGCATGAAACCAGGCTTGGTCATGCCTGCAATGCCAGTACTCAGGAGGTAAAAGCATTTTGATCAAAAGTCCAAAGTCATCCTTGACTATGTAGAGCATTGGAGGCCAGTTTGAGTTACTGGAGACCTTGCCTCAAAACAGAAAACAGAAAACAAAACAAAACAAAGGCAAAAATAAACAAAGCAAAAACCTTAATAGCAAAAAACACAAAATTCCTTGAGGGTTTGAAAGAACCCACTGCAGGGGTCAGTGCATGCCAGGGTCAGTGCATGCTTTAGAGCCGGTTCTTAACTGATGCAGCTGGTTAATTGTGCAGTTATTAACTTGACGTTTTTCTCTTTCTTTTGCTCATTTCCCACTTGCCTGCTGGACAGTGACTTAAAGCCTGGACTGCTGGCTTAACTTCTGTTTACATTTAACAGGCCCTATTCTTTTCATTACCATTTATTGTATTTTGATTAGACTTAGGAGTGAGTGATGCTCTACCCGGGTATTGGGAATGTTTGCAACGTTCCACAGGGACTCTGTCCCACCCAGGCTATGGCATTAAGGGAAACAAGAGAAAGTTCAGCCTTTTTAATAGTAAAACTTTGTTCTGTCACCAGCAAATATCAACCCAGAGTCCAAACCCCACTTGAAAAAACATCAAACTTACACAGTTGTTTGTATGAATAATGTACAATTCAACTTTGTTCTTCAAAATTGACAAATGCGCAGGACACCCCTGTGGACCCAGATTGTGACTCAAACCACAGATGCCGAACTTGTGGAGTTCTGGGGAAGTAGGACAACTGCTTGGAAGATACTCAGGAAAGAACTTGCCACGATGGCTCTGAAGGTTGGCTATAGGGACCACATTTCTCTCTCAAGCTGAGCATGAGTTAATGCACACAAAGGCCAGTTCAGTGGCATGCAATGGGTGTTAGCACTTATCAGCTATTCTAATGCTAGTGCTTGATCTTATGAAATTGCTGGTGGGAAACAATGCAAGATTCCATAGGACACTGGTCCTCCCTTTGAATCACAGGGATTCAACTCAAGTGTAGTTAGGTATAGACACTGGCCCTAGTAATCTCCACGATCTTCCACCCTCCTTTCCTACCTGCCACACAGCTCAGAATTGTTTGAAACAACATTGAGACTCCAGTCTGCTTTGCTCTGCCTGGACCATGAGGCCTGGGGACCTGCCTTTCCCAACAGGCAGTACTGTGTTGAGCTCAGTCTCCTCAGGAAGCACTGGCCTCTCTCCAGCTACCAGCTGGAGGAACAAGGAGTTTTCATGATTGCCAGGTGCGGGGCTTACCCAGTGGACTCCTATGAACTAACTTCAGTCACCCAAATCCCTTGTGGCCCTGAGTGGTGTGTCCATCCCTGGACTGAGCTGGCCACTGTGGTGCCTTCCCTATAGGTGGTGGGCAACACTGGGGTTGGAAGCCTTCCCTTAGGATGTAAATCCACATCAGCCTTCCTGCAGAGAGCCAGTGCTAGAGTCCACCTTACGTGGGAGCTGAGATTTCTCTTCTAACAGATTTTCTAGTTGCGTTTTCTCAGTACTGTGAACTGACTTGTGTCGCCCTCAGATTTCCCATGTTAAAGTCCTACCTCCCAACACCTCAGAATGTAGCTACATATGGAGAACATCTTCAGAGAAGTGATTAAGTTTAAAGGGGGTGTCGGGGGAGACTGGCTCAGTCTGGCTGGTGAGCTCATGAGAAGAGGGTATTTGGATACACTGAGACATCAGGGCTCTGCACACAGAGAACAGGACTCAAGAACACAGAGTGAAGTGCTGGCTGCAAGCCAGGGGAGAGGCCACCAGGGAATTCAGCCTTGCCAACACCTGGATCTTGGGCTTGCGACCTCCAGAGCAACAAGAAAATGAACAACTGTTTTTGGTTGTTTGTTTTTGAACAAATTTTTTTGCTGTAAGATTTAACAGATTGTATTAGTCACTTTTCTGTTGCTGTGATAGAAACACTGACCCAAGCAATTTAGAGAAGGAAGAGTTTATTTGAGCTTACTGTTCCAGGGGAATTACAGTCCATCATGGCAGGGAGGCATGGTGGCTGGAGGTGGCTGGAGCAGGAGCAGCAGAAGCTAAGCTCTCACATCATCACGCAGGCACAGAACGCAAGAGAGCAACTGGAGATCTAACAAGGCTTAAGAACTCTGTAAGCCCACCCCCAGTGACGTGCTTCCTCCAGGATAGCCACACCTTCTAAAACCTCCCAAAACAGTGCCATCCTCTGGGGACAAAATGTCCAAATACTTGGAGCCTATGGGGGACATTTTCATTCAAACCATCACATGGAGCAAATTATATTTCTGCCAGATCCCAGCACTCAGGAGGATCATGAGTCCAGGGTCATCCTCGGCTACAGAACTAACTAGCTTGAGGCTGATCTGGGCTACATTGCATGAGACCCTAGGTGCAGGAGGTGAGAGAGGGAAAGAGAAAGAGGGAGAGGGAGGGAGAGAGAGAGAGAGAGAGAGAGAGAGAGAGAGAGAGAGAGAACAAATATAAGTGGGAAAAAAGAATTTTTGTTTGTGAATTGTGTCTCCTGAATGTGTATGATGTCATTAACATGGGGACAGTGTGTTCGATGTTGTTAACATGGGGATTGGTGTTACATCATCACTTTTGTTGTGCTTCTGTCACAACGAAATGAAAATGACAGGACTTTCCCACTCTGCATGAACATCATGCATATCAGTAGTGAGGCCTGTTTTTCCTAAAAAAAAAAAAAGTATTTATTTTGTGTGTGTGTGTGTGTGTGTGTGTGTGTGTGTGTGTGATGTGTATGTGGACATGTGTACCACAGCCCACTTGTGGAAATAAGAGGACAATTTTATGGAAGTGGTCATCTCTTTCCACATATGTTGGGTCCAGGAACTCAGGTTCCTAGGCTTGTGTGGCAATTGCTTTTACCCACTGAGGCCTCTCAAAAGCTGCTTTGTTGTTTTATAAAAAAGCAGCTTTACAGAGGGGTGACATTAATACAGCAGCACACAGTAAGCTTGGGCATACTAAAAATCACATGACCTCCAAAGTTTTGAGCTATTGCCACAGTAAATGAATTGACCACCACCCACCATTGAAATTTCCACATGCACTTTGTCATGTGTCCCTCCTGCCACCTCCTAAATTCAGGTGACCTGTTTCTGCCCCTGTAGATCCATTTGTACTTCCCAGATATTTACATAATTTAAATCATACAATATGCACTCTTTTTGGTATGGATGCTTTGCTTAGCATAATTGAGATTCACTTATGTTGCTGCATGTACCAATAATTTATTCCTTTTTACTCTTATATAATATTCTGTAGAGTAGCTATACCACAGGTCATTTAACCACTCACTGGTAGACCTTACCTTGGGTTCTGGTTTGGGGCTGTTGCAAAGCTGTTATGAATATTTCTTCCCCCTCTACCCTCCACCCTCCACCTCTGCTAGTTTTCTTTAAATTTATTAATTTTTTTTAATGTATGTGTTTTGCCTGCATGAATGCCTGTAGAGGCCAGAAGAGGGCTTCAAATTCCCTGGAACTGGACCTAAGGACACTTGTTAGCAGCTATGTGGGTGCTGGGAACCGAACTCAGGTCCTCTGCAAGAGCAGCCAGTGCTCTTAACTGCTGAGCCATCTCTCCAGCCCCTCACTTCTGCTACTTTCTCACAGGAAGTTTCTTATCTGCAAAGTGGGAATAAAAGAAGGAAGTCCTGGAGGGGTCCTGAGATAAAGCCCTTTGGCAGGCACCATGTCCAACACCCACCAAATGCCCCTCCCATCTCTGTCTTGCTCCTTGAGGGCAGGACCCGAGCTCAGCCTCCTTTAGGGCCTAAACAATACTGTGTTCCTACAGCAGAGCTGAACACCCGCACTCTGGATGGCAAAGACTTTGGCAGGGGCTGCTTCTTTCCCAGGTACACTGCTCTGGACTTTCACTTGGGGCGGGGGCGGGGCACCACTTTGGAGGCTGTTACAGTCTCTGAGTAAGGCTCGGTTCTCCTGGGAGCCCCAGGCCTAGCAATTCTGACCTTACTGCAAAAGCTTGATAATCTTAATGACTTCTTTTCCTGTGGACAAAATAATGATGGTAAGAATGGGATGCAGGAAGCTTGTTCCTAGAGAGGAAACCGCTGCTCCAGAGGGAAGCCTGCCCTGACCTCTCAACTCCCTGGCTCTTTAAAGTACCTCCAGAGGTTCCAGTCACATGTGATGACACTTGAGGGGCAGGTGGATGGTAGAACCAGCCTACCCACAGCTTTCAGGTGCTTCCTGTAGACCTCAGGCCTCTGCTACCTGGAAGGAGGCTCCTCCCACAGGCTCAGTGTCTGCCCCTCTCCATCGGTCATGTTCTCCGAGTTTGGTGGCCCTCAGACTGCCTTTCCAACTTGTGTTCAAGGAAAATGAAGAAGTAATAACTGCTTTGGAGAAAGTTACCAAAGTCAGCATATAAAAAAGGGGTGACCTTTCCTTTCCACCTTTCAAGTGGGCCTTGAGTTCAAATCATCTTGTGGTTGGGCTCATGAAAAACAGAGCTAGTTCTATGGGTATAGATAGGCATAGTCCATTTGCAGGCCAGTCACTGACCCTGAGGGATCAACTCCAATAGATCAGCAGGACTGACCACATTTGTCCTTCAGGATGTGGGCCTGGGACCAGGAGAGACTGTTGAACTCAACATGGTGAATGGACTGCAGGAGCAGAGCATTAATGCATTAACCAGGAGGTGTGGCGTGGCAGGGCCACTTGGGGAAACCCTGGCAAATCACAAGCTGGAAGGAGAAGGGACCCCGCAGAGGCCAGGCTTGGGCTCAGTTGAAGGGTAGATTCTGTCCTTGGATTCCTACCAGTCCCCACTGTAGAGTGCAGTACAGCCTGAGACCTTGAGCTACTTGCAGAGTGGGTTGAGATGTCTCTCTGCCTCACAAGCAAATTGCAGTGGGTAAAAGTCAGAGCCTGACTGGGCTTATACTGAAGAGTGTTAGAAGGGGCAGTGTTTTGAAGAATCCCTCTTTTTCTTAATATTTATTTATTATTTAGAGACAATGTGTGCAGGTCAGAACCAGTTCTCTCCTTCTACCATATATGTACTGGGGATTGAACTCAAATTGTCAGACTTGGTAGCAAGCACCTTTACTTACTGAGCTGTCTCACAGGCCCAGAAAATCCCTTTGAAACCATTTGTTCTTTCTTTCTTTCTCTCTCTCTCTCTCTCTCTCTCTCTCTCTCTCTCTCTTCCTTCCTTTCTTTTTGAGACAAAGTTGTACTATGCAGTGCAGGCTTTCTTTCTCTCTCTCTCTCTCTCTCTCTCTCTCTCTCTCTCTCGGTGTATGTGTGCAAGCCCTGTAATTACATTTATCACTTGTGTGACAGTTCTGTGGCATACACGGCACAGGTTTGAATTATTTGCGGCCTTTGCTGCTGAGAACAGCCTTCCGACTCAGAGCTCTAGACAGTTCAACCCAAGGCCTAGGTGCCCTAGAACTCCCCGTCCAGAACACCTCCTCCACCAACCATGGACCAGAGCCCTCTCTTCCTGCAGTTCAGGAAGGCAGCAATTAGATGTTTAATCTCCTCTTCTTTTAAAGAGTGGAGTCACTGGAGTTTTTGTTTTGTGGTTTTTTTTGGAGGGGGGCGCGGTTAGGAACGTGTCTTGCGACAGCTGGTTGAGTTTCAAAACTACCACCAGAGGGCAGTGTGACTCCACAACAGTGCTAGGCCCTCTGTCCAGCAAGGGTAGCAGGCACTGCAAAAGCCTGAATGCTGTGGAAGCAAGGGCTGGGGCGGTCAGCAGGGTGCTTGCCTAGCATGCACTAAGCTATGGGTTTGATCACCAGCACAAACCTGACTGCTGGTGCTCATCTGTAATCCTAACACTCCAGAGGTGGAGGGGAGAGGATCAGATGTTCAAAGTCATTCCCAGCTGCACAGCAGTTTGAGGTTAGCTTGGATTACATGAGACCCTGTTTAAAAAAAATAAAAACAATTTTTTAAACTTAATTTTAGTTTATGTGTATGAGTGCTTAACCTGTGTGTGTATAAGTGGACCCAGGTCGTGCAATGCCTGAGGAGGCCAAAAGAAAGGGTCAGATCCCCTGAAACTGAAGTTACAGATAGTTGTTAGCCACCATGTGGGTTTGGGGAACTAAACCCAGGCCAGGTGGGTTCTGGGAACTGAACCTGGGAGACTTCATTTTTAAAAAAAGAAGTTGAGGAAGCATGATTATAGTCTTTGTCATGAAGTGTGCTGGTCTGTCTGGGGTCAAGCAGAGATTCCCAACCCCCAGCCACTGCTTAGAGAGGGACTTGTCTGGACAGTATTTCAGAGTGTCAGGGTGGCTCACCCAGTCCAGCTGGTACTGTCCAGTTCTGATAAAGGACATACTTCTAAGGTCTACTCTGTCCTGGACATGCTCTAGGCTACTAGCTGTGCTCCCAGCTTACCTTTTTCCTTAGAAGGAGGTTGAGATTCTGTCTCAGTTCTGCCCAGATGCAAACAGCACAAGCTAGTCTGCAGGAGACTTTGACCTTGATTTCTTGGCCTCTCAGAGAAAGGGCACTGGCAACACCCTCCCTCTGGGCAGAGGGCACCTTGCCAAGGGTCAGCTCAGACCCAGGGTGGGTGGCCAGCTGTAGTTTTTGTCTGAAGAGAAACAGGCTGTCTGGCTTCTGTTCTGGCTCTGGACCTCTCCCAGTGAGCTTGGGGGCACCGCTGCTGGAGGTGACCTGCAGGCCTTATCAGTGCTTATCTTTCGGCCTCTCCCAGGGAAAGGCTGAGCTTTGTGTCAGGGACTCGGACAGCTTGGGAGGGCAGTGCTCAGCTTGTTCCTTATCCCCCTGAACTCTGGGGAACTGCAAAACTATCCTAGGTACTCATAATGTGGGCTGTGGCTATGGACACATTTTCTTTCTAGAAAGGAAATCTCGGGGAGGCTGGATAGATTGATTGCTCAGTGGTTAAAAACACTTGTTGCTCTTCCAGGGGACCTGAATTTGGTTCCTAGCACTCATGTTGAGTGCCTTACAACCACCAGTAACTCTAGCTCCAGGGATCCGGCACCCTCTTCTGACAGCTCACATTGAAACCACAACATGAATCAATTAAACATAAGCAAGAGGCTGGTTCGATACACCACTGTTGACATCACCTGACGCTGCCATGGGTCCTGCTGGCCTGAAGGACATCACTTCCAGGTACTCTCATTTGCCTGGAGGCAGAGCTCACATGACAGGCCATCAGACAAGAATGACATGAGGGAAAATGAGAGGGGTGAAGGAGTTGGGGCCAGGGTTGTTGTGGATGTGTTAGAGTCTCCTCACCCCGGTTCAAGGAGAAAAGAGCAAGGATAACCTCACACTTGCAAAAGAGATGCCTGGTGACTCTCCAGGAAGTCAAATGGGTTTATCCAGACTATGGTCTTTCTCCAACTTATTTTGTTTTTGAAACAGGACCTCCTGTAGCCCAGGCCAGCTGGGCCTCAAACTTGCTATGTAGCTGAGGAGAGGATGACCTTGAACTTTTGATCCTCCTGCTTCCATTTCCTGACTGCTGGGCTTACAGGGGTGTGACACCTCACTTGATGTATGTAGTGTTGTGAGCTTTGTGCGTTAGGCAAGCACTCCACCAACTGAGCAACATTCTCAGTCTAAATAAATGTCTTTTGCTTTTCTTTCTGGGAAACCCTAAAGGAAGATAATACCTCTCTTTTTCCCAGAGTGTAATAAGAGAGATTGGGCTAAGCTTCTTGAGTCTGACTGATCTAGCTTGACCTCACCTCCCCTCCGGGACCAATTAGGGAAGTCATAGGTGCTTTCTTCTCACTATCAAAACCTGACTCACATGTCCACCTGTAGAGCAGATGGGGCCCAGGATGACTTTGACCTCATGGACAGACAATGGGAGAAGGAGAGCTGAGGGCTAGTTCCAGAACAGGGGGAGGGACATGGGCCGCAATGCAGATCTCCTCCAGCCAGAGCGCTGTCACAACTACTAGTCTGGACCTGAAGCTGAATGGAGAATCAGCCTGAAGGTAAGAGGAACAGGGTCCAGGGCACTGAGCTTAAGCTCACAGAGGATAGAACAGCTGGGTCAGTGGCATGGAGGAGAGCAGGGGGCTGTAGGCCATAGCGAGTCGGCTGGAGGACAGAGGCCGGGGAGCCCTTTCTTGTGCCGGAGGTGTGGGCAGACATGGCCACCGGTGGCTCTTCTGTAACAGACTCATAAGCTTCTCACGGAGGCTGGTGCTGTCTGACACTGCCCACTCCTGGTACCTTTCTCCTGGAGTGCTTGCTTTCTCCTTTTTATTCCCGTTTCCCTTTTCTTCTTTTCATGTGTATGTGTATGGGGGGGGTATGTGTGTGTGCCTGTGCGTATGCATGTTTGCATGTGTGTGGAGGCTGGAAGTCTTCCTTGATGGCTCGTCCATCTTATGCTTTGAGTCAGGGTCTCTCAGTCAAACCCAGAACTCATAGATATGACTAGTCTACTTACCAGCTTGCTTAGGGCAGCTCCTGTCTCTTTCAGGGCTGGAACTACAGGTGGGTTGCCATACGGTCCTGCCATTTATGCGGGTTCTGGGGATCCGAGCTCGGGACCTCTAGCTTGTGCTGCAGAGCGCCAACTGCTGCTTTCCTTTGCACTCATTGTATTACTCACTCTTAGATGATTATTCATGAGAAGGAGTTAGTTGAGGGCTAGAACCAGACAGCATTCTTAGGAGGGGCATCTGTATTTACCTTGCCACCTGAGGCCACTCTCTACCTGGAATGCTTTGAACTGAAGCCACAGCTCCAGGGATGTGTTTGACTGCAGCTCTTCTCTGCAGTCACTCCCACAGAAGGGTGGGCAGTCTCTGGGTCACACATGTCTGTTTGATGTTGCACCTTGGGTGGTCCGTAGCTATCATCATCTTGGAGCTGAGATGTGCCAAGTTCTGTTGACACCTCTAGGGCAGTGGAATTTCCAATCTTAGCAATCTCTGCCTTCATTTAGACTTGGCCCGATAATCATCAAGGTTTTTTTTTTTTTTTAATGTTTTGAACAGGTAAAGAAAATTTGTTTCAGTATCTCAAGTGCCTTTGGTGGGAAAGCTGGTTTAAATCATACCCTATTGTGGTCTAAGAAGTCTCAGAAACTCCACACTGAGGCCTTCACACCGGTGACCTTTTATCTCAGGGTCATAGACCCTGTTCTGTCACTCGAGCATTGGCCAGGAGGCAAATCAAGTCACCACGCATCACACATGTCACCCTCTCTTGCTGCCTCTCATGGTGGCCTGTGACCTGACTATTCCAGGTTCAGCGGTTAGCAGTGAGTGGTGGGTTTGGGGTGGTAGCTCTGGAAAACACTTTTTTTCTTTCGTTCCCTGTGACTTTCAGGTGGCTTATTTCAAGAACTTTCTCCTCTAAAGTCTTAGAAAAAAATAAGACAATGTTCTTTACCTGGGGCAAGAGCTAGACATTGAGCAAAGGACTTTGAATTCCAAAGTTTTGAACAAGGAATCTGGAAAACACCTTCATCCCAATCTAGATTTGAGAAAAAGTTTAGTTAGCTAAACTATCCCATCCCCCATGGCTTGATGTCACTGTTATCATGAGGTGGTCACATCTTCACACTTACCTCTGGAGCCACTGCATCACACAGGGGCTCTTTGTAATGTGTGTGTACTTGTATGGACTATGAGGCACTTTGTCCATCCCATGTCTCGTCATATCTGGTAGACAGTGGTGGCTGCTAACTGAGGCCCAGGACTCACAAATGCCCTGCCCTTCACTGAGCTTTGAATAATTCATTTTATTTCTTTGTGAGTAGGGAGTGATCACATATACTTACTATATGGTTGTTGAGATAGACTCTGATGGAATAGGAAGAAGGGCTCTGAAGCCATGGGGTTCCGCACAGTCGCCATCTCACTGATGCCATTCTTACATGTACTAAGCATGTGCTGTTAGATGTTGTATTCTTAGCTCAGAGCATCTGAGGCTGGAGGATAAGCTTCTGTTTTAAGATAAGCTGACATGCTGTAAGGCCTTGCAGTGTGCTATGGGTGTCCTTCCTTTACCTTCTATAGAACAGGAGATTTGATGGTATAGCTTGGCAAACGGCAATTTAATTTGTGTATGTGTATGCCTTTGTGTGTGAGTGTGGAAGCCAGGGGACAACCTCAAGTGTCATTCCTCAGGTACCACCCACTTTGAGATAGGGTTTCTCACCAGCCTGGAATTTGTCAAGTAGGGACAATGGAATTTTGTACAGAGAATGATACATAAAGCATAGCAGTGCTTTTAGCCTTGAATGAATGAGTTTATTAAGCATGTAGCATGCAAAAGTAAAAGGAGAAATGGCAAAAGCAGACCAACAGCATCATCAAATCACGTGCTTATAACATCCAGAAGAAACAACTGGAGTAGCCCAATGGGGAGGGCAAGCAAAAGTAATAGAATCTGTAGCAAACTGTAGGTCCATACCACCATCAAATTAGGTGCTTACGACATCCACCAGAAACCACTGGGGAGACATCCCAGTCATTCAGCCCTTCTGGAACAGCCATACTGGAGTTCCCCATTGGGAGGCTTTAGGCAGAGCAGAGGGTTTTCTCTGCTGATGAGCTTCTGGCTTTTCATTCTCACAGCAGGCATTTTTATACTACGGGTTAAACAACAGTAGCCTCCATTGGAAATGGTTTACCCTCTTGCTGTCCTCAAGGTTTTTAATATCCTTAGCTGCTTGCTGTTTTCTTTCTCTCTGTCACAGAGGCAGGGAGCCAGCCTGCCCCAGGAAAGGGTCTCAGAGGACACTTTAGAGAAAAATGTTTGAATCTGAGATAAGGGAGCAGGTCTTGCTCTCAGAGTCAGCTTTCAGCAGTTGCACACAGCACATGACATTTACCAGTACCATGACATTTACCAGTACAACTGATATTACAACTGGCTGACCAATGAGCCCAGGGATCTTCCTGCCTCTGGCTCCCCAGTGCTGGGATTACAAATGCACCACCACACTCTGCTGCTCTTTTTTTCATGTGAGTTCTGGAGATTGAACTCGGGTCCTCATCAAGCACTTTACTGACTGAGCTGTCTCCCCAACCCAGCAAAGGGTAATTCTGACGTTCACAGGCATTGCATGTCATGGGTGCACCTACCTACATGCAGGCAATACATGCATACACATAAAACAAAAATAATAAATTAAAAAAATGCTGTCATAGATAATAAGAAGATAATAGCACACTGCCTTTGTGCACAGCCACCCCCATTGTCTAAGGGGCACTGTTGCCAAGAATCTTGTGGGTATCAGATCTGCGGATATTCAAGTCTGTCATATAATATAGCTAATATTTGCATGTGATTTGGATGTGTGTACATCCTCCTGCATATTTTTAATCATTTCCAGCTGCTTATCATATCTAATACAATGTAAATACCATGTAAATTGCTGTATGCTCTATTGCTCAGAGAATAATGCCTGACCATTTGTCCTAGTTTGTTCTTCATTGCTGTGACAAAATACTCTGACCACTTGGGGAGGAAAGGGTTTATTTAGCTTAATCTCCCAGGTCACAGTTCATCAGGGAGCCCAAGGTAGGAACTCAGGGCAGGAACCTGGAGGCAGGAGCTGGAGCACAGGCCATGGAGGAACTGGCTTGTTCCTCTGGCCCCTGCTCGGCCTGCTTTCTTATGCAACACAGGCCCACCTTCCCAGGGGTGGCACCACCCACAGTGGGTTGGGCCTTCCCACATCACTCATCAAGAGGATGCCCCTCAGACATGGCCACAGGCCAGTCCAATAGAGGCAATTCCCCAATTGAGGCTCCCTCAACCCAGGTGTGTCAAGTTGACACTAAAGGTATCCAGCACACCGTTGTTAATAAAAATGCTGTCATCAGGGCTGGATAGATGGCTCAGTGGTTAAGAACACTGGTTGTTCGAATCCCAGCACCCACATGGCAGCTAACAACTCTCCGTAACTCCAGTCCCAGGGGATCCGACAGCATACACATAAAATAAAAATAATAAATTTTAAAAAATGCTGTCATCCTAGGCCTCACTGTAACTGATCGGGCAGGGATAAAGATATTCTAAAGAGACACTGTGTCTCTCACTTTGTCTATTAGACTGTTGAAACAATGAACCCCAAGAAACTGGCATTTCCCCAGGAATCTCATGCTGGGAGACGAGGAAAATCTAGACTTTCCTTCCCCAAAGAGATTTACAACTTGTCAGAGCACCTTATGAAAGAGACAATGACAGGACAATGGTGGGCAGGACCATATATGTGGACTTGGACTGTTTATAAGTGCATATCCCTGGCCCTGTATTTAAACTTTAACCTCACTTCCAGATCCTGAAGATAGATTTGGTGAGCAGAGTCACTTGATCTTTGTCTTTCCACATTGAATAAATCTTCTCTTTCTGCTTTTCAGTATGTGGCTGTTTTAATTGGCTGATCAAGGATGGGTGGCTGAGCCTGGCTGGTTGGGGTACAGGCTGCGATCCCAAGTCCCATAACATAACTACACACATATGAGAAGACTGGAGGTGAGCAACGCCCACACTGTGTGCCAGAAAGTACCTGACAACGTGTGATGTGTCAGAGGCAACAGAAGTGTGCTGCACAGCACTTCTTCCATGTGGATCCCAAGTAGTACTTGGTGTGTGGCAAACTCGAGTTTTGCTTTTGGGAATTTTCTGAAAACGATTTTTGTTTCAATTGTTTTTTCTAGTTTTTTCAGGCAAGGTCTTGCTAGTAGCCCAGACTGGTCTTGAATCATAGTGAACATTCTGTCTGGGCCTCCTGAGGGCTGGGGTTACAGGCCTGAGCCCCATTCCCAGCTCTTCTGAATATTTATGATCCATGGTTAAGTGAATCCATGGATGTTGAGCTTGAAGATACTGAGGGCCAACTGTAGAGTTTTAAAATTTACCTCATATTAGGATATTAACTCAACTTGTTCTCATATTAGTCCTGAGCAGTGGGTAAAGTAAGAATGCTTCCATTTTACAAGGAAGTAGAGACCCGGAGACAACCAAAGATTCCTCTAAAAGCAACAGGAGAGGCTTGTGGCTGGCGTCTTAGATACCGTGTGATGATCCTGCTGGTTTTGTGGTGAAGCTTTGTCCTGGGTCAGACAGCTGTTTCTGATATCATATTGGGTAGGAAGCACTATGGTCTTTTCACAATGATCCACAGTCTGCTTTCGGGGGTGTGAGATGGTATAGCCTGGGTGGGTATTACAGAACAGGTGAGTAGTCATCACTCTGTAGAGCAGCAGAAGCGATGGAGAATCCCACCTTCCACAGGGGAACAATCCTCTTTAATAAATGGTGGCGCTTCTCCATTTGCATGGGCCAACAGCAAACTTGGAGCTGAGTTTTGGTTGCTCACTGAACATATGGGACTCAGTAAGCGATAGTACATGATTTATATTTGCTCCTATTATTTGTTTTTAGAGACGGCATTGCTGAATAGTCTTGGGATCATGGTCTCTACCCCAAAAAGTCAAGTTTGGGCACTCATTTCAAAAAAGTCAATTAAAACAGCCAAATTATCAAAAAAGAGATCCAGTGAGTCCCTCAAGTCCATCTTTGGGTCCTGAAATGAGATTAAAGTTTAAATAGAGGGCCAGCATATGCACACCTAAGCAGTCCTGGTCAAGGTGTGGTCCTGCCCAACTTGAGACCCACCATTGTCTGGGCTTCAGCCTCGCCCAGCAAGGTAGTCTGAGAAGTCATAAATCTCTTTCTAGGAGACTCCCTGTGGTTGGTACTTTTCCTTCTCCCAGCATGAGATTCCTGGGGAAATTCTTATTCTTTGGGGTCCATTGTTTAAATAGTCTGATAGCAGATTGAGAAACAAAGGTTCTTTTTAGATATTTCATTCCTGCCTGGCAGTTGCTACATAGTCACACTCTGCAGCCTAGGATGGCCTAGAATTTTCTAAGCAGGCCAAGCTGGCCTTAAGTTTGTAATGATCCTTCTGCCTCAGCCTTCAGAATACTGGAATTGCATACAGGAACCACGGACTCTTGATCCCTTCTTGATTCCATTATGTGTCTTTACACTAGCTTTTCCCTTTTCTTTCCCACATTATTTTAATGTGTGTTGTATTACTGAGTTTATGTTCCTTAATAAGGCACCTAAAATACTTCAGGAAAAAAAAAAACTTGGCAACTAAGAAGTAAAGGGAAGAGTGCATGAATAATAACAGAGCTGGAATAAGTGTGCAAAGTCTAAATGCTAAAAGAATTTGAGAATAAGGTTTTGGCTGAGAACCAGTCTTTGGATGCCTCGTGGAAAGCAAAGCAATTAAAATGAATACCAGACAGAGAAAATGGTGCGGGTAAAGAATGAAGTTCAGAATTGGTGAATATTTGCTAAAACAGAAGCACTTTTGTGAATAGTGGGAGAGGCAGGCAGGTGAGTTGAAAGCTGGAAGCTCTTAGAGAACTTCAAGTTGATTTAAAAAATGTAACACAGGAGATCTGGGCGGGGACTTACTAGTGTTGTTTTACTAAATTGTCATATGTCAAACTAATATCTTTAATATTTATGTTTATACCCATAGATTTGTGCTGCTTTCAACCTTGGTCAGAGAAACTTCTTTATACAGTGAGTACTGGTTGATGCAGAGACTCACAGCTAGTCAAAGTGCTGAGAATGACTGGGAGGGATCTGCCATAGACAGATCATCTACCGCTAACCCCCCTGTAAGGCTCAGGAACATCACGGAAGAGGGGGCAGAAAGAATGTAAAGGCTGGAGAATGGGGAGCAGTGCTGTGAAATGCTGCCTTCTGGCCGTAACTTGACGGATGCACGCATCAACTCACAGCAGCTGTGGCTGCCTGCACAAACCCTGCACAAGATCAAGCCAGTCAAGATTCCAGTGTGGATGGAAGAGGGACTCCTGAGACCCCACCCCTAGTTGAGTAGTTGGTGGCTGCTGAGGGAGGGAGAGTCACTTTTCTTTGGAGGTGTGGCTGCTGGTAGGTTACCCATGTTACAGTGGATGGCCCTACATTTGTGCATGTATGGTTAGCACTAATTAGCCTCAGGGAGCTACTAATAATAACAATAATAAAAAGACATGAAATAGGGAAGGCGTCCTGTGGGGAGTTAGAGGGAAGTAGTGGGAGGTGGCTAAAACTGAAACACATTGCATACATGTATGAAAGTGTCAAAGAATAGATAAAAATATTATTTAAAACAGCCTTCTTGTTAGACATGGTATATTAGCCATATGCATTTATCTCCAGTTGTCCCAGAAAACTCACCAAGATGAAAATAAGGAAAATATGAAAGTAAACTTACAAGAGCCAATGTATCAGAAAAGGGAGCTCAGGAAACCTTTGGAAGACAAGGGCAGCTGAGGAAGTGGTAACAGAACAGGTTGTAACCCAGTTGTTAGAGTGCTTGCCTAGTGTGCACAAATCCATGTTCCATCCCCAGAACTACATTATATGGGGAGTGGTGATGCACACTTGTAATCCCAGCACTCAGGAGGTGGAAGCAGGAGGATAAAGAGGTGAAGGTCATCTTTGGCCACACAATGAATTTGAGGACATCCTAGTCTGTATAAGACTCTGTCATTCATAAATAAATAAATAAATAAATAATAAATAAATGCCATCCCTAAATGTCAGTTATGGGGGTCAGGTGAGAAGGAGCTTGTTTGTCTACCAGATTCTGTCAAGTCTCAAAGTCATTAGTTATCTCAGAAAGTTGAGCCAAAATCCAGTGGGTTGATAACAGAGGAAATGACATTGCCTATACAGTCCAGCAACTAGTACCTTTTCCCTTTAGGAGGCTGGATGTGCATCTTAAAGAGAAATGGAGTCAGATCTGCTCTAGATGAAGGCACATCAGAAAATACAGTGAAGAGCTACTGGATGCAGACTTCAAAAGGGGAGGATGCAGTGAACATCTTCATATTGAGTGGTGCATCAGCTCTCTTCATCTTCGCTGTCAGGGCATCAGAAGTGGGGCACACAGTACTGGTTTTGCTACAACCTGCTACAGGTGCAAGAGTGAAGGACTCTTCTCTTATAAAACTGTCTCCTAACACCCCACCAGAAAAGCTGGCTTGCTGTTTGATGACACTAAAGGGATACCACCCAGCAGAAGGGGAGCCGGAGCCCCACACAAAGTAGCATTTAAAATATTTTATTTATTATTTTTATTTTATGTGTATGAGTGCATTGCCTGCATCTATATGAGTGCACCAGTGTCATGCAATGCCGCAGAGGTCAGAAGAAAGCTTTGGATTCCCCTGGCACTGGAGTTAAGGACAGTTTGTAGCCGCCATGTGGGTGCTGGGAATCAAACCTGAGTCCTCTGCAAGAGCAGTCAGTGCTCTTAACCATTGAGCCATCTCTCCAGCCCCACAAAGAAGCACCTAAATCTTCAAGATAAGCAAATAACCCTGGATTTGCAGGCATATCAGAGGCCACTAAGGGGATGGAGACAGAATCAAAGAACTTAAAGAAAGTGCTTAGAAGTACATAAAAACGTTCAAAAAATTCTAAAAATGCATCTATAAATCATGAACAATTATTTAAAAAATTGTGAGCAACTTTTTTACTGTTTCAAATTTATTTTAATTACATTTGTGTGTGTGTGTATTGTGGACTTGTGTGCCACTGCATGCACGTGGGGTTCAGAGGACAGCTTATAGAGTTGATTCTCTTCTTCCACCATTTGGATACTGGGGATAAAACTCAGGTTGACAGGTTTAATGGCAAGTACCTTTATTCACTGAACCATCTTCTCAGTCCATGAACAATTCTTTAAAAATAAACACTTAGCCAGATGTGCTGACACACTCCTGTAATCCCAGCACTTGGGAAGTAAAAGCAGGAAGATCAGGAAGGAGTTCAAGGTCATTCTTAGCTACATGGCAAGTTTGAGGCCAGCCTGAGAAGCATGAAGCTGTGTCTCCAAAACCAAAAGCAAAACAAAACAAACAAACAAACAAACAAGAAGAGCTTTTGAAACAGGAAAAAAACGAAATAAATATATCAATAGAAGAACCAAAATATCTGAAAATGAAGGGGATGTTCTCAAAAGAAGGAGAAATCCAGACAGCGGTGGGGGAAGAGAACATGAAATGCAAGACTTAGAAGAGGCTCATGTTTCAGTTCCTCTAGACACACTTCAAATGCTCAGAAGACACATATGTCTGGTGCCTGCCACACCGGATAACACCGAAGGAGTGTCTCTATTACCTGGGAAGTGCAATTGATGGTCAAGAGTGAAAGCATCTAGGAATGAAGAAAACATGCTCACGCTAAGATATTTCACAGTGTACTTTTGGGTAAAGATCACTGTGGTTGGAAACTTGACCCCTCAATCATATATCAATGATATTTGGGGCCTTTGTGGAGTAATTGGGATTAAATGCAGTCATGAGTGTGGGGTCTTATAGTGGCATTTATGGCTTTTTAAGAAGAGGAGAAGAGAGTCATACTTAGCATACTGACCCTGCCTCCCCCTGTGGTGCCCTTATCCTGCTACGATGACATGTACCTGATTCCAGTGTCAGGATTTTTGACTTCCAAAAATTATTTGGCCCCAGGTATTTTGTTTTAGCAAGAGAAAATGGAGTCTGACAAAGGTAATATCTGGAAAGAAAAATCAACCAATATACAATGCAATGAGGAAGATTTAGATATTGAGTTTCCCCATAGCATCACTGGATATTGGAAGGCAGTCAAAGAATGCCTTGTTGTTTTTGAGGAAACTGTTTTTGAACCAGATTTCTATACCTAGCTGAACTATGAGTCAAACGTGAAGATAAAATGAAGACTTTTCAATCTTGGAAGTACAGACAAACTTTGCTACTCTTAGGCTCTTTCTAGGATGTTAATGGAAAGGTGTGTTCTAGCAAAATTTAAAGTATACTAAGAATAACCAAGAGATGAGTTTAAGAGAGCTTATTTCCTTTTGCAATTAAAAAAAAATTTTGTGTTTGCATATGTATGTGTAAGTGTGCTCCCCCACATGGGTGGGTGTGGAAGTTAGAGGTTGACAGGACAGCAGTACATCTTTCCTTATTTACTTCTCTACCTTATTTGGGGAGAGGGTCTCCCACTGAGCAGGAAGTTAAGTATTCCAGCTCGACTGGTTAGCCAGTGAGCCACCAGGATCCTCCTGCCTGCATCCCCAGCAAGCTGTGCACCTCTGCACTGGCTTTCTACATAGGGGATATAAACTCAGTCCTCATGCTTGTGCAGCAAACACTCCTCCCACTGATCCATCCCTCCAGTGTGAGAGCTAACTTCTTAACTATAGTATTTGCTATTTACTGCCATATCACAAAGTACCAGCTCCTCAAACTTAGCAGCTAAATGCAAAAAATATCTATTGTCTCATTTTTCTTTTGGGGGATCAGGAAGCTGGAAGTCTCTTAGCTGGCTAGTTCTGCTTCAGGGTCTCTCAGAAGGCTGTGGTCAAGATGTTGTCTGGAGCCACCTCAAGGCCAGGCTGTATCTGGAGAAGCCGCTCCAGGCTCAGTCCCTTGGTTGTGGGAAGTCCTGAAGTCTCACTGGCTGTTGGCAGAGGCTTTGTTTCTTTGCATGGCAGCCCTTCCACGGTGTGTGTGTGTGTGTGTGTGTGTGTGTGTGTGTGTGTGTGTGTGTGCGTCTGTGTCTGTGTGTCTGTGTCTGTTCCCAGCAGAGCAGATGAATTCCCCAATGTGGAACTGCAGTCTTTATAACCTAATCTTGAACATAGCATACCATCATACCTCCTATGCCTATTGTTTGAAGGAAGTCACCAAGTTCAATCTCTGTTCAAGATAAAGAGACCTGAGATCCACATCTTTTTGAGACAGGGTCTCCCTGTAGCCCCAGCTGGCCTGGAAATCACTATGTAGACCAGGCTGGCCTTGAACTCACAGAGTTCTGCCTGCCTCTGCCTCCCGAGTGCTGGGATTAAAGGTGTGTGCCACCACACCTGGTGAGATCTGTGTCTTAAAGGATAAAGTACCAAAAAAAAAATTGTAGTCATATTTTCAAAACTGCCACAAATGTCAATAAGATGTACAAATGTCTAAGGGAAGCCTGGCATCAATATTGTAGAAATTCTTTAGAGAATCAAAAAAAAGAAGCACTTCCCAGTTCCATTTGTGAGCTCAGTGTGACCCTGACGTCAAAATCTGACAAGGATAATGCTGAAGAAAGGGAAATTTAGGCATGTGTCTCTTATGAGCAGCTTGCAACATAGAATACAAGAATATATAAAGAGGATAATTCATTATGGTCAAGTGAGCATTTCCCAAGAATGCAAAGGCTGGCTTAATATTCAGTGTAATCCTCATGCTAATAAAATAAATGAGACAAAAAAATCCCAAAATGTCATTTGGTTATCTCAATAAATTCTGAAAAAAAATAAAGACCAGCACCCATTTATGATCAAAAGGAAAAAACCCAAATTATTTAATTAGGAATAGACAGGACCTTCCATAATCTGTTAAAGATTATGAAAGATGGAGGCAGGAGGAATAGGAAAGATCTGTGCAAAGATGAAATATTGGGTGTTTCACTTCTCAGACTGCAGACAAGCACAAGCAACTGTCACACTGTCTTGGTGTGAACAAGAGCAAGAACATCTGCCAACCATGTGGTGCCCACAGTCCTTGACAGTCCAGCTGCCCCTTCTTCAGCCCTCTGCTGCACTTTGCTTCCCTACCACATCCTCCCAAACCTTAGTTTAGGCTAAGGAGGTATCTTAGTTACTTTTCTGTTGATTTGATAAAAACACCCTGGCAAAAGCAGTTTAGGAAGAAAGGGTTCGTTTTGGAGCCCAGGCTTCAAGGTTGTAATGCATTATCTCGTCATTGCAGGAAAGTCACAGTGGCAGGAACTCAGGGCAAGTGGCCACATTGTACCCACAGTCAGGAACAGAGAACACAATGTGTTCAGCTCACTTTTACCCTTTTAGGAAGTCCAGGAACCCAGCTCAGGGAATGGTGCCACCCAAAGTGGGTCTTTTCTGCCTCAGCCTAATCAATACAGTCCCTCAGAGACATACTCAGAGGCCTATCTCCCAGGCGATTCTGGCCTCCATCAAGTTGATAATTGAGATTAACTATCACAAGCAGTATCTGATGGAGAAGTGCCTTCCACCTTAATTCTGGGCTGTGAGCTGAGGCCTCCAAAGCCACTTTCTACAAGGACCCCAGTCTGACAAAATGTTGAGACTGAGAGTACCACTTCCAGATGGCCAGGGCTAACACTCCTGAATGAGGAGAAAAGAGGCTTCCTCTGTCAGTTGGAAGTTCCAGGAGAAAAGCCCAAGAAGGAGAAGCAAAACTCATGGGTCAGGACTGATAGTGTTCATGAGTGTTCATGAGGCTCCTTGGTCACGAACTTCAAATGTTGATGGGCCCTGTCCCCAAGGATTCATTGCATTACAAAATCACCAATTTTTTAATAGTAGTTGAGTACTTAGAGTGTGCCAGGACTTCTTTCTACACATTATCTCATCTAATTCTCACACTGACCCTGATTAGGTTCAGCAAGTAAACAGAAAGCCAGAACCACAGCCCTTCCTGAGGCTCTGAGTCATGACTTCACTGCAACCCTGTCTTCTTTTTCCTGGAATGTAAGCCAGACTTTATTTTGAGGAGTGGCCCTGGGCAGCCACTCCTTCACCTCCACCACTAACAGCCTTCTGAGTGCTGGTGCTGGTCCCTCATATCTGGCTCTGTCTGACCACACCAGCCACAGGAGAAGCTATGGCAAGTTTCCTCTCCTTTTTTCTTTACATCCTACCACTCCTAACAATCACTCTTCACTCTATGACCCTTTCTAGGGGCCAGTGATGCTAGTAGGTAACAATGGGACAGGTCCTATGTCATTTCTTGGTCAGTCCCCATAGTGGAATCTCCCGTACCTGTTTTACAAGAAAGAAACAAGAAAAGCTATGTCACTTACTGAGGGTCACATAGCCAGGTCTCTGACTTCAGAGTCTCAGCCCCAACCATTGGACTCTACTGTTCTCTGTGGCTGCATCCTCCCGCGGTCTCTGACTTGGCCTTTGACCCACGTTTCTAGTTCCTGGGGCTAAGTGCACAATAAAACATAGCAGGTCCATAGGAATGGCCCTTCCTGTGCCACTCAAGGTAGTGGGTTTGAGCAACTTTAAGGGAAGGTTTTCTCACCTGCATGTCATACCTTAAATCCTACTCCAACTTTGAGGGGCCTTCTGCTGGCTCCCTCTCATAGTTCTGTCCTTAAGCAAAACACTTGAGGGCACTAGCAGGAGGATGCATGCCATTTCCCTTGAAAGGTGGGAAACCAGAGGGAAGAAATAATAACCAAGGTCCTTTTTGTGTGACTGTGTGTGTTTATGTGTGTGTGTGTTTTGTGTGTGTATATGCACGTCTATACATGTGAATGTGGAGACCAGAGGTCAATCCTGGGTGCTGTTCCTCAGGTACTGTTTACTTTGCTTTTTGAGACAGGGTCTCTGCTTTGCCTTGTACTTACTGATTAGATAGGCTGGCTGGTGGGTGAACCCCAGGAATCTTGCTGATTGTCTCCCCAATGCTGGGACTACAAGGGTACTCTGCTTTTCCCTGGATGTTGGGGGCCAAACTCAACCCCCACTGATTGTGTGACAAACACTTTACCAACCGAGCCAGTTCCATGGAGGCGGTTTTAATAAATCTACAAAGGCATCCCAGCTACAGACTCTGGATGTGAGACACAGCCTTGTGGGAGTTTTATCTTCCAGAACTGTCTGCGGACTGTACCCATACATGCCCAACATATTTCAGAAGTGACTTCTTTCTTGATCCTTTCTTTAACTTGGGGTTCCATCTAAGTAGTTTAAGGCATGGTGACAGGGAGCACTTTCTCTCTGTAACATACTTCCTTCTGTTTGCTAGTCATTAATTTCCAAGACAGCACTGGGTTTGGATAGGAGTGTCTGCTTTTTGTCTATTATGAAATTTAGGCTTTTTTGTTGTAGGGGAAAAACACAAAACTATGGGGTAGTTTAGTGTTCAGGAGGCAGAATTTGTGTGTACTGCATCAATATGTATGTGTATGTGTGTGCATGTGTGTGTGGTGTATATAAGCCAAAGGATGACATCAGATGTCTTCCTCAGTTACTCCCTGCTTTATTTATATTTATTTATTTACTTATTCATTTATTTATTATTTATTTATATTTGAGACAGAGTCTCTTACTGAACTTAGAGTTCACTGATTTGGCTAGACTTGTTAATGAGCTCCAGGGATCAACTTGTCTCTATAGCCTGACCACTGGGGTTATAGACATGGACCACCATGCCTGGATTTTTATGTAGGTGCTGGGAACCTGAACTCAGGACCTTACACTTGTGTGGCAGTCACTTTACTGACTGAGCCTTCTCCCCAGTTCCACTGGTGTATGTTTTTAAAACATTTAAAAAATTTTTTAATTTATTTTTATTTTATGTGTATTAGTGTATTGCCTGCATGTAGGTAAGTGCACCTGTGTCGTGCAATGTCCATGGAGATCAGAGGAGGCTGTCAGATCCCCTGGGACTGGAGTTGCAGACAGTTGTTAGCTGCCATGTGGGTGCTGGGATTCGAACCTGGGTCTTCTGCAAGAACAAGCAGTGTTTTGACCAACTGAGCCATCTCTTCAGCTCCTGGTGTAAGGAGGGGTGAAAGCCTCAGAATGGCCTAAGATCCTTATACTGGAAAGTAAGGAAAGAAAAGAAGGAAGGATGAAAAGCACCGCGTTAGCTTTATTTTATATTTTTTTATTCTAAAAAATTTATTTATATTTTATGTGTATGAGTGTTTTGCCTGCATGTATTTAAGTGCATTTATGTATGCAATGCTTTCAGATGCCAAAAGAGGGCGTTAGATCCCCTGGAATTGAATTAGGGATGGCTGTTAGCTGCCATGTGGGTGCTCAGAACCCAACCCCAGGCCTCTGCAACTCTCTAAGCCCACCCCCAGTGACGTGCTTCCTCCACTATGGCCACACCTTCTAAGACCTCCCAAAACAGCACCACCAACTGAGGACAAAATGTTCAAATGCTTGGAGACTATGGGGACTTTCTCATTCAAACCACCATACCATGTGACACACATAGCTGTGTGTTCATGTAAACAGCACATGCGCCCACATGAGTTAAACCTGTTGGGAGTGCTGTGCTGTGAGTGGAACAATAAATCCAATACAGGCTTCTCAGAGTCACATTTGGATGAGGTGGACATGCACTTTGGATAACTGATTGACATGGTAGACACGTGATACTGGCTTTAAGAGTCAACTGGGATATCTCAGGGGCAGTTCACTAGAAAGACCTGAGGCTCTTAGCAACCAAGTTAAAAATGTCATGGAGAAAGAAGGGGAATTGTCCTGGCTACAGGCCAATCTCAGGTTCTTAGCCTCCTGCTTTTAGGGCTGGATACAAGTGCTACTGCTTGGAGGATGCAGCAATAAGCTTGAGTGACTCAAAGGAGCAGAAGTCTTTCTTTTTCACTAAGCAAAATAGGCATAAGTGCCAAAACTTGATTTTTTTTCCCTTTCTGTCTTTAGAGATTAGATACAGTCCAATAATTAAAAACTAGTCACACGTGAAAAGCTGAGAGCTGTTTAAACAGCCTAGGCTCACACTTTGCCCAACCCTCCCCTTGCTCTGAATCTTCAGCTCTTCTACTGGTACATGATGGTCACATGATAGTGTCATTGGGAAGGGGTGTGTGTGGTGTGTGTGTGTGTGTGTGTAGGTGTGCCTGAGGAGGATGCTAGAAGTCCTTTACCACTCTCCACCTACTCCCCTGAGAGAGCCTCTCTCTGAACCTGGAGCTTGGCTGGCAGCCAGCAAGCCCAGCAATCCTCCTGCTTCTGCCCCCACATTGTGGGGTCACAGGCGTACAAACATGCCTACCTTCTTATGTGGGTGCTGGGGATCCGAACTCACGTCTGCATGCTTGCACAACAAGTACCCTTACCCACTGAACCATCTTACCAGCCCTAAGACTTTACGGTCTTGGACTTCAGCTTTTGTTTATTTCTACTCCAGCCCTAATGCTCTAAGCAGTCTGTGTGTGATCCTAGGCCTGGTATTGTACTTAGTTGTGAAAACCTGAAATCACAATAAACTTTCATTAAACTTCCTTTGGTCGTTCATCCTTTAACAATTTTGTAACTGCAAGGTAATTTTTTCCAACCTCCAGCTGAGACATCTGATACCACACCAGTTGTGAGATGGCAAGGTGTTGAAATGAGTGGGTGAACCTGAGTCAGGATAAGCTGAGGTTTGCTACAAAAACTACCAGGCCCCCAATATCTGTGGTTTACAAAGAAAGGCTCCAGGGTGTAGTGTCACAGTACTCAGGAGGTGGAGGACTGTGAGTTCCATAGTACATAGCTGGAAAGGAAGAAAGGAAGGAAGGGAGGGAGGGACGGAGGGACGGAGGGATGGAGGGACAGAGGGACGGAGAGGGAGGGACGGAGGGACGGAGGAAAGGATGGGGGAGACAGAGGCAAGTTGCTGTTCTATTTTTGGGTTAGATCTGCCCTGAGAGCTAGGCTTATAGGATGACTTCTCTGGAACTTGGTGATGTGACAGAGGAAGAGTGACATGGCCAGGTACATGCTGGCTTTGAATGCTTCTACATGGAAGCAACATATTTCAGATCTGCATATTCCAAAGAGAGTCACTTGGTTGTGTTTGCATTCCCTCTGGGAGGCAAGGTTCATGCAAGAAAGGAAGCCTGGGTGTTCAGTGAGATTAACAAGGCAAATGCTGAAAAGGGTCTCCCTGTCTAGTCGTCTGGTTTGAAATTCATGGATGAGACTATATATAATAGTATCTTTTTTCCTAGAAAAAGCATACAGTTGATTATTTCATTGCAGGAGGTGCCTGGCAAGCCTGGTATTACTGTTCTCTTTAGGATCCTATGGGGGCAGGGTTATCGTGTGAAGAACATTCTTGCAGTCTCGCTCTCATCTTTGAAGCACAGCCACACATTAGTCTCGACTCAGGCCTAGGCCTGCCCATCCCAGGCCAGCCACACTTCCCTCACATGCCCTGGAGAGCAACCCCCTCCTTGTATACCCTGGGTGGCCTGGCCCTCTGGAGACATTTCCCTCAGGACAGCAGAGGCCCCTCTGTCCCATCTGGATCCCAGAGCCCAACCATCCTGGTGGAGGCTGCCCAGGGTGTCAGTCAAACTAAAGAATATTCTTTTAATACTGAATAACCATGTAGGCCTGGCAGGGCTCCCTGCGCCTGACAGATGGTGAACACATGCCTGGGGCGGCCGGCCTGCACATCAATCTCTCTCTCTGTTTTCAGCACGTCCTTCCAGCCCGGCTCCTTTCTAGCCTGGTTTGTGATTGCCATACAGAGTCTCTGAGGCCAAGGGTGTGTGGAGAGATTTTTCTAAGGAGGGGGTAAGTAGTCTGGTTGCTGGTATCAGATGTAGTTGGATAGGTGGTCTGCTCTTCCCCTGAGGAGATCTAGCTCTGCTGTTAGCCCCCATCAAAGTTCCTGTGTGGAGGGGCCTAGTACTCACTCTGGCGACTGGGAACCATTTTGGGTTTCTAAGATTGCACCCTGCAATCTTAGCGTTGTTATTGCTAGGCTTTTCCTACACTTTGAATTTCAAAACCAATCTTTTAAAACATGCTCTTGAAGAAGCTTAAAGCATGTTGGAAAAGACAGCTTGTAGAAGCTCTTAGTGATTAATAGGAGAGAGGGGATTTGAGGAGTCTAGTCCTATGTGGTGACATAGCCATTGCAGGTTAGTTAGGCAGTGAGCTCAGCTGTAGGCAGAACAGGGTCAGAGTCCAGGTGCAGTGCTGCCCTGAGCTGTCCTCTCTGGTCACCACAACACCCAGATTTCTGTTTTCCACCAGGCTTCTCCCTAGAGCTCCAGCTCCATTGCATAGCTGATATCCTCCTGGGTGTCTCCTTTGGGTGCCTTGTGCCCATCTGGAATTTCCCACAGCCAAAGATCAAGTTGTTTGGCCCGGGCCTTGCTTTTCTGCCACTCTTCACCATCTATATCAAAGTAGCCACCCTCTCCCATGTGACCCAGGCAGGGACTTGGAATTCACTTTGGTTTTCTTCTCTCATCTGTTCATCACACAGCTTACCCATCTGATCCACCAGAATGTTCCTCCTGATCTACCTTTAGCATCTATCTTGAGTTTCTTTAACTTCTCTTTGCCTTCGTGGTCACTAGTTCTCTGCAAGCCTCTATTGTTTTCATCCCTGGACCTTTAAAACAGCTTACTCTTTCTCTTATGTCTTATCCCCTTTCTGAATCCATTCTCCACTCAGCAGCCTCTGGGATCTTCCAGCAGAAATTGGATCAGGTCAATATGAGATATGATGTCCTTTAGGGACTAGTGAGCTAAGCTCTTCTCACTGGTAGCATAAGCAGATCCACAACTGTGTTAACTTGCTGTTGCTGTGACAAGCAGCAAATGATCAGCAGCTGTTAAGGAAGAAGGTTCGTTTTGGCTCATGGTTTCAGTTCACGGTCTCTTGGCTATGTTGTTTTGAGCCTGTGGTGGCACAGTGCACCATAAAGAGAGCATGTGGTAGGAGAGCTGCTCACTTCATGACAGCTAGGAAGCAGCAAGAGAGATGCAGGTGTGGAGACCCAATGTCCCCCCTTCAAGGGAAACTCACCAATGACCTAACTTCCTTCTGCTAGGCTCTGCCTCTCATGGGTTCTGTCACTTCCTAACAGTACCATAGATTGGTGACCAAGATTTTGGGACATGGGCCTCTGCGGGGGGGTGGGGGGGGGACGACTTATCCAAACTATCACAGATTCATTCCTGCTCCAAGTCTGCATCACCAGACCCCATTCCTCTACAATCTACAAGCAGCACCGGTTTCTGGGAGTTCCCTGGTCTTATCAAAGCTCTTCTGAGCTTCACAGACTTTTCCTGTGTTTCCCTATTGCATGGACCGTGCTTGCTCAGCTTTTACCTGATCACTTCTCTTTGGTCATCTAGATCTGTGCGCAAATGTTTGTAGCTTGTAGAAGCAGACTGATGATTTTACAAGGTGTGATTGGAGGATGAACTTGGTCAGGGTTTGGAATAGGGATTTATAAAAGGCTGTGCTTTGGTCATGGACTGGAACTAGCTGGCCATGCTGGAATAAAGACATACTTATGGTAGGCAGACCCGTGGTGGCACAAAAGCCAGGTAAAGTTTTAAAAGGGACTGGAACTGGGGAGGAGGCTGAAAGGGAGCAGAGTAACTGGGGACTGGTGTCAGGTTGGTGGTAGGAATCAGCCCGTCTCACATTGTTTTTTAAAACCTGTGTCTGAGGCTGAGGGAAAAAATATCATAGCAAATGCTTCTCTTCTGGAAATTCTCCCTGGCACGGGGAGGGTCCTCTCCAAGGGCTGGCATTTCTAGTCTAGATGATTCTATAGGACTGTTTTGTATTTTACCTCTGTGATTCCTGCTGGCTGGCAGCCTTCCTTACTGTTGCTTGTTAAGTCACTCTGCTCTCTTGCACATGTGCTTGTAGAAAAAGAATCCTCCAGATCAGAAGGTGGCCAAGTTTCTCCAGAAAAGGAGTTACAAGATTCCCCACTGAGAGCGAGCTGAGCAGCCCAGGGAGCCAGAGCACCAGAGGCGCCCATGGCGGGAACATCCCAAGGCCATCTGTCCCATATCACAGCCAAGTCAAAAAAAACTTCCAGAAAATGGTGTGAATTACTGCTTACCAAAAATAGTAAAGATGAGGGGAGAGACCCAAAGCAGAGGCCTGCCCACCACATGCCTTCTCACACAACAGGAGAACCGTTAAATACAGAGCCTGTTTCCACATTTTTGACACCGGGTATTTTCTTCTCAGCTCAAAGCACTGGCTGCGTTTTGCATGTTTGGTTATTTACCATTCAAAAAGGCAAAGGTCGACTTGACTTTATTTTCCCCCTTAGGTTGGATTGGTGGAGAGAGGGGGTGTTTTTTCGATTTACACATCTCCATCCACTGTTGAACACACAAAGTCATGTCTAGTAGGAAGTGAAAAAGAAATGCTAATGTTGAGGACCTGAGGCTTCTAGGAAGAGATGGAGACACGGGGTGGGGTGTTAAGAGAATCTTGTGTGGGTCTGGGGAGAGGGCTCAATCTGTAATGTGCTTGCTGCACAAGCATGATGACCCGTTTGGGTCCCTAGCACTCACGGAAAAACTGGGTGTGGTGGCACATATTTGTAATCCCAGTTCTGGGGTAGAGGGAAGTCAGGTGTCCCTGGAGCCAAGTTCCAGGTTCAGTGAGAGACGGACTCAAAAAACAAGGGGCAGAATGATTCAGAAGGACACCCAATGACCTCGGGCTTTCATGTACACATGTATGTACACACGCATCTGCATATACATATGCACATACTATACACACACATGCACAAAGAGAAATAGGTGGTTATGGGAGGGGAAGGAGGGGGAAAGGAGAGGATAGCAAGGTATTCGGGATACACTCAAAGTACATTATATACTCACATGAAAATGGCCTTTTGTAACCCAGTATGATAAAGTAAAATAAAAAGAACTTGAAAGAAAAACATGTGGTCACTTACTGCTGTCTGGTTCATGATCCACTTAAATTGTTAGAGAAATGCAGGGTTTACGGAATTCTGACTTTGATGAAGAAACCACAACTAGATACTTTGAAGAAAAAGTAGGCACAGCAGCACTGCCTGCTACTTTGTAGACAGTCGATGATTTATTGTTCCGTAGGACACATGTGCACAAACCCCAGGCGAATTCACATTTGAGCAGATCATTTTAATTTGCATAATACATCTTCAAGTCAAGATTTGCCCCCAAGAGGATCAAAGTGAAGGAAGATGGAATCAATCCATTTGTGGTTCTGTGCTTTCTCATCTTGGGGTCCATCCTGGTGAGAGTTGGAGGTTACAGGAGGGACTCAGGGTTTGGAGTGAGATTTCCTTTGTAGGCCCTGCCCTCCCTAATGTTTTTTCTTCTAAGGGGCTGGAAAGACGGCTCAGTGGTTAAGAGCATGTGCTGCTCTTGTAGAGGATCTGAGTTTGGTTCCCAGACCCACACTGGGCATTTCAGAATTTCCTGCAACTCCAGCTCCAGGGGATCCGATGACCTCTTCCAGCCTCTGTGGACACTGCACTCACATGGCATGCACACACAGATACATAAAAATACTGGGGCTGGAGAGATGGCTCAGCTGTTAAGAACAATGACTGTTGTTGCAGAAGACCTGGGTTCGAATCCCAGAACCCACATAGAGGCTAACAACTGCCAGCAACTCCAGTTCCAGGGGATCCGACAGCCTCTTCTCTCCTCCATGGGCATTGCATGACACGAGTGCACTTACGTAGGGTACAGGCAGGTAATACACGCATACACATAAAATAAATAAAATATTTTAAAAAAATACTAAAAATTATTCAAACCATTTTCTTCCTCTATTTAATAGGCAATGTATACTTTTTTTTTTTTTTGTCTTTTTGAGACAGGGTCTCCCTGTAGCCCCAGCTGTCCTGGATTCACCATGGAGACCAGGCTGGCCTTGAACTCACAGAGATCCGCCTGCCTCTGCCTCCCGAGTGCTGGGATTAAAGTTGTGCGCCACCACGCCCGGCAGCAATGTATACTTTTAAAATGATGTAACAAATTGTTAGTTACTGTCCTACTTGTTATCAGCCTTTGTTATTAGTTGCTTTGTTCTCCAGCCAGATACAAAACACATGCACAACCATATGTATGTTTGTCCACGTGTGTGTTTGTATGTCAAAGAATGTGAGTGGCAGCATGCTTTGTCCACTGTTTTACCTCTATCACTGCTCAACTAAGCATGCCTCTGACACTGACTCTGAACTGTTAAATGAGTGCTATAGTTTGGATGTTATGTGCCCCACCAAAACTCATGCTGAAATCTGCTTGCCCGTGAACCTGTGACAGCAGGTGGGATCTTTAAGAAGTGATTAGGCCTTAAAAGGGGATTGGTGCCTCTTTTTCAAGACTGGATTAATTCTCAAGGGAATGGACTAGTTCTCACAGGACTAGAGTAGCTCTCAGCTGTTGTAAAGCAAATTCACCTTCCTTAGCTTTCTCTATCTTCCTCTATCATCACATGGGATCTCTCACAAGCACACCCTGGCTCCCCTGCTTTCCTACCATCAATTGAGTAGTGTTTCATCACCAGAAGCTCCATAGATACCCACACTTTCTGTGCCTCCAGAATTATGAACCAAAACAAACCTGTTTACTCTGTTAGTTACTTGGTCTTGGGTTTTCTGTTATAGCGACAGAAGACAACAGCTAAGCCCAACTATGACATTCTATTCTGTCTTTCTGTCTCAATGAACTCCATTGCTCATAACACGTGGCGTGAAGCCAGTTTGCTATGCCTGTTGCCTAGTCCAGCTGATGAAGGAAAAAATGGCTATGCGCTGATTCCTCTTTTCCTCGTAGCCGTTCTCTCTCTCCACTAGCTTCCGCTTTCTCACATTTTCTTGGTGTCTTCTTCCCTTCTTCAGTCTCAGGACTATTAAGGCCCCTTTTCTCTTGCATGCACACACTCCATTTCAACATGGCCTCCCTAGGAGCCATTCTTGCTCCCTCTGGCGTGTTCACATTTCTTTCTGGCAATTTCTTTCTCCCTAAAGAATAAGTTTGGCTTTGTACAAGCCCCTTCCCATCCCCAACATCCCAGCCAATGATTGACACAAGATGCTTTTCTTGGAAATGGAAGCTCTTTCTTTTTGGTAAATTGTACCAGTGGAGGAGAGCTCTGCTTAGAGAGGGCCTTATTTCTGGTGTGCAGGAAAGCGTTGCTTATCCATCGGCTGTCTGGCTGGCTGTCACAGAAGGAGTTCAAAGGGATGTACAGAGTGCCTCAAAAGGGAGTCAGGAGTCAGGCCAAGACGGGATTCCTCAGTCTCCTTCCTCCTTTAATCCAGTGGTGAGCAGCTGTCAATGAGAGACAGAGAGAAGCACCAAAGCCATGGGAGCGTGGGAAAAGGAGGAGGGAAGATGGACAACTGAGAGATGATGGTTGTGAACATTGGGAGGAAGCCCTGGAGAAGATCTGGCCACCAAAAGGAAATCATAGCAGATGCTTATGACTCAAAGTGCCCAAGCTTTCAGGAGGAAGGATGTCCTCTCTCTCTCTCTGTCCTTGCATTGACCTTGAATTCAGACAGCACCACCTTCATAGACCCAGGGCTTAAGAGCAGGGTGCACAAGAGAAGAAAGGCTGGCTACTGGGAGAGGTGACAGATGGGAGAAGGGGGAGCCCTGCAGGGGGACAGTGGGTGGGACCCTATCACATGGGAAACAGTTGCCTGTATTTGTTGCTCCAGCCAGATTCTGTTGGAAGGCAGGGAGTGCAGGGGCATCTGGAAATTTCTTCCTCTTTCAAGCTGTAGCCAGGAGGAAAACTAAGGGGCTAGCACAGTGGTGTGGGTACCTGAAGCCTCTTCCTAGTGGGGCCCTCTAGTGCTTCCTCTCCTACCCCGTCCTACCCCAGTGCTCTACACGGTCCCACTCTACCCAACCCCACCTTAACTAGCACCACCCCCCTACCCAATTCCCCCCACCCCATCCAACCCCCATTCCCCCACTCCTCACTCCCATCCCACCTCACCACACCCCACACTACTCAGATTTTTCTCCTTACACTTGTCACCTGATTAATGTGCTATTTTCCCTATTATTTGAGATATTTTGTATTTGTTTTTCACAGTACTGGGGATTGAAACCATGACCGCAAGCATGCTAGACACATGCACCGCCACAGAGCCACACCCCAGCTCTGACTGTATGTTCTAGAAAGTACTTTCCATTGTCCTCCCTTAGAACAGGACAGAGATTTTTAACTTATATTTTTCATTTTATTCTCTGCATATTTCCAATGCTTAGGACAACGCCTAGCATACAGTAGGGGCCCATTAACATTTATTGAATGAATGTATGAATGAAGACAGTTAATATGCAGGTGCTTTGTGATATAGCCCAGAGCAGGGAGGCCAATGGGTTTTCTTAGAAAAATGATGGAAGACTTACTTTTTTTTTTTTTGATACAGGGTCTCATGAAACCCAGGCTGGTCTCATGTAGCCCAGGCTGGCCTCAACTTGCTATCTAGCTGAAGATAACTTTTGTTTTCTAATCCATCTGTCTTCACCTCCAGAGTGCTAGGATTGTAAGTATGCACCCCTACACTTGGTTTGTGCAGTGCTGGGAATGGAACCCAAAACTTCATGCATAGTAAGCAAGCACTCTGCTAACTGAGCTACATCTCCCAACGTAAGGCTTACTATTGCATTTAAGATATGACCAAGGGCTAGGAAGATAGCCCAGTTGCTAAATTACTTCACTTGCAAACAGGAGGACCCGAGTTCAATCCCCAGACCCCACATTAAAACAAAAACTGGACATGGTGTCAGATACTTGTAATCTCAGAACTGGGGACAGAGACAAGCAGAGCCCTGGGGCTCACTGGCCAGCCAGACTATTTGGAATACTCCAGGTCAGTTAGGGATCCTGCCTCAAAAAAAAAAAAAAAAAAAAAAAAAAAAAAAAAAAAAAAAATGTATGGCGTCTGAAGAGTGACACCTGAGGTTATTTTCTGGGCTCCATGCACACAACACCCCCACCCATAGAGATGACAGCACAATAAGAGAAGAAACATGAGACTCTTAAATAAGAAAGGACTATCTGAAAACTGAAGTCTGGTCACTGGGGTACAGCAACACTGGCCTTTGGTGTTTTCCAGGCAAATCATTCTGGATGTAGCAGTGGGCCCAGTCCCCAGCTGGTTAGGACCCAGTGTTCCTCCAACCTCCTGGCTGCCACTTAGCACAGAATCCTCTGGTGCATGACATACAAGGTCTGCCAGGCACTCAGCTCTGAGACTCACACTCCACCCCAGCAGTCAGAGGAGTGACAGCGGATGACCGTTTGACTGTCTTCACTTATGGAAGTCTCAGGGGAATGCCTGGGATTGAAACCATATTAGCCCTAGGAAGAAACAGGTACAGCCACCCGTATCATCCAGCTGAAACATGGGTTCAGGCTGTTGGGGCATCTTAGCCTGATCTGAACCATTTTATAGTCCCTTTCACATAAATACCTGAGAGTGGGCCTTTCTGTCTCTCTACCCCAATTCTACTTTCTTCCATTATAGCCAGAGAACATTTTTTATGTGTGTGTAGATGTGTGTGCATATATGTGTGGAGGCCAGAGACCAACCTCTAGGGCATCCCTCCTCAGGTGCTATCACCTTGTTATTGGAGATGGTCTCTCACCACCCTGGAGCTTAGCTCACCCATTAGGCTAGGCTGCCCGGTCAGTGAATCCTAGAGCTCCTCCTGTCTCTGCCTCTCCAGTGCTGGGATGACTAGGGTGCGCCAGCATTTTTACATGGATTCTGGGGACTGAAGTCAGGTCCTCATGCCTGTGAGTCAAGCACTTCACCAACTGAGCTATCTCCCCGGTCCAAGAGAGTACCTTTTGAGGTGAAGCCATGGATATTCTCTCAGATGGGTGTTCAGACTTGTTTCCTATAGGCCTTTGTATGGAGACCTGCAGAGGCTCAGGTAACTGTTTCACTCACTGACCTAGGGTATTCAGTTACTCAGCCCCAGTCTAGATCCAACACTATAAATCAGGAGAAGTTGCTTCACTCCCACCTCTTCTTTACATTGAAAATGGGGGCTCACATCTCTCCATTCCAAATGAAAGGCCCTAGGACGGTGATAAACAGCGACTAAACAAAGGAATTTTCCCAAAAGCTGTGCGGAGGGGAGGGACAGACAGGTGGCTGGTTAATGGCTCAGGTGCTATGGCTTTGTGGAAATTCCTATAAGCAGGGTGCACTGGCACATGCGTCTCTCTCTGAATTTCCCATTAAGGTGAAAAAAAAGAGAAGTAACAAGTCATGGACTCACACAGGCAAAGAGAAGACAATAGGAGTTTAGCACAGAGATCAGCTGAACCTCTGAAAGTAAAATCAGTCAGCTGCAGTGCCCATGAACTGATCTGACCAGGGACGCAGGGAGCTCGAGTTCAAGGCTGGGCAGGTAGCTTGCTGGATACACAATGCAGAGCCCAGGAGCTCTTGGGAAGAACAAGCCCAAGGTGTTTCTTGTGGGGAGGGTCCTGGTAGGCTGAAAATAGAGAGCATTACAAAATTCTATAAAAGAAAAAGTTACAGGGCTGGGGGTGTGCCTCAGTTGGTAGGGCACTTGACTAGCATGCAGGAGCGTTGGGTTTGATTCCCAACACCTAATAAACTGGGCAAGGTGGCACTTGCCTGTAATCTTTGCATTCAGGAAGTGGATGCAGAAGGATCAGGCATTCCAAGTCATCCTTGGCTACTTAGAGAATTTGAGACCAGCCTGGGATACAGGAGACCTTGAGATACAGGGGGGAAATGGGGACTCCTTTAGGGTTCTTAGTCTCATTTATAAAAGAATTTAAGAATGGACTCAAACAGAAGCTTTAGGACATTTTTTTTCAAATTTAAAGAAAATTCTTCAGGGCAGGCAAGCTGTAAATCTCAGCAGCTGCCTTGAGGAGGGGAACGCAGGGGAGAAGGAAAAAAGCCATAAGGCCACAAGGGTTTGGAGTTGGCATGGAGCTTAGTCAGAAACATGGTAGACTAGGAGTTGCATGGTGGGGAGGGGAAGGAAGTTTTAGAGAAAAAAGTAAGACAGCCCAAAATGATAGGGCAGCCCAGAGTGTTAAGGAAAGAATGATTAGAAGACCTGGGCTTGGTGGCATACACCTCAAGTCCCAGCACTTGGGAGGCAGAGGCAGGCAGATCTCTGAGTTCAAAGTCAACCTGGTCTACATGGCAAGTTCCAGGCCAGCTGGGGCTACAAGGAGACCCTGTCTCAAAAAAAAGAAAGAAAAAAAAAAAAAGAAAAAGAGAGAAAGAAAAAATATTGGGGCTGGAGATAGCTCAGTGCTTAAGAACACTGGCTGCTCTTGCAGAGAACCAGCACCACATAACAGCTAACAACCATCTATACCTCCAGTTCCAGAGGATCTGATATCCTCTTCTGACCTCTGAGGGCACTGTCTAACACAGGTGCACTTACATACATGTAGGCAATACACTCATATATATAAAATAAAAATAAAAATAAAATATTTTTTAAAAGAATGGTTAGAAGAGATGAAGAAGAAAAGGAGAGGTTACACTTTTCTGAAGAATTCAGAAAAACGGGTAAATTTATGGAGAGCTCATGTCTGTGGCTTGGTCCACAAGCACTGCACTAAGGGGCAGGGATTCTGGGCGGGAAAAGTTCACCATCTCATTAATGAACTAGGTATTCCACCCTGCTCTTTAGCATGACTTAAGGTGAACTTAGAGGTGGTCCTGACCAGGTGGCTGAACTGGGAAAACTGGAAAGTTAAGGTTCCATCCAAGCCAGAGATTCTTATTCTCTTGACCAGTTCTCTCTTAAGGGGTTTCCTGCCACTGTAATACCTGTCTCAAAAAAGAAAAGAAAAGAAAGCTACAAATTCCATTGTCTTCAAAGCAAAGAAGCCAAAAGATACCATGTTAGATAGAATAGCCCAAAAAAGCCCAATAAGATTAACTGGTCAAAAGACAAAATCTCTGAACCCAAACTTCTGAGAGCAGTACGCTCTCTCACTCTGATCCAGCTCTCCAGCCCTGATTCATGTCTTTGTGAGAAAGACAGAAATGATGGGGTTGGAGAGATGATTCCATGGGTAAGAGTGCTTGTTATGCAAGCCTGAGGATTCAAGTTCAAAACCTAGCATCACGTTTTTAAAAAGCTGGGTATGGGTATGCATGTACCTGTAACCCCAGTGCTGTGGGGACAGAGACAGGAGGATCACTGGGGCTGCTGGCTGCCAGCCTAGCTCCAGTTTCAGTGAGAGACCCTGTGTTAAGAGGATAAGATGGGACGTGACAGAGCAGGACACCTGACATCCTCCACTGGCTTCCACATGAGCATGTACCGGAAACTGTGCCTGCACTTCATGTGCACATACATGCACATACATACCGTGTACATACACAGACACACAAATTTAAAAAAATTACATCCATAAAACAAAATCAAGATGGTGCAATAAAACACATAAAAATGACACCATGGGGGCTGGAGAGACGGCTCAGCGGTTAAGAAGCACTAGCTGCTCTTCCAGAAGACCTAGATTTGGTTCCCAGCACCCACATGGAGGCTAACTATCCATAACTCGTTTTGGGGGATCTGATGCCCTCTTCTGGCCTCCACAGGCCCCAGGCATGCATGTGGCGCACTTACAGACATACAAGCAAAACACATGCATGTGGCGCACTTACACACATACAAGCAAAACACTCATACACAAAAAATAAATAACCCCTTTTTAAAAATGACACCATAAATTTCTAAAAACTTTTTTATAAAAATTGAAAGAAAAAACTGAAGAAATATATTTTAATGGAGAACATCGAAACAGGCATTTGAAAAAGTGGGAAAACCAGAGGGTTCACTTGTCAAATTTTACAGCTATACTTTCTTCACTCTGGAAGAAGGCCCCGCGTGGTGGCGCAGGCCTTTAATCCCAGCACTCAGGAGGCAGAGGCAGGCGGATCTCTGTGAGTTCAAGGCCAGCCTGGTCTACATAGTGAGTTCCAGGACAGCTGGGGCTACAGGGAGACCCTGTCTCAAAAAGACCAAAAAAAAATGTAAAAAAAAAAAAAAAAAAAAAAAAAAAAAAAAAAGAGAAAATTACAAAAGATTGAAAAAAGGGAATTTCCCAGAATTCAAGGCAGTAAGGATCCTGATAGGAAAGTTCCACCAAGTACATTTAGCACCACAGATGAAACAAAGAAACAAAACAAAACAACCTAAGCCGATCACCTTGAAATTGCAGAGCGGGGAAGAGCTGGAAGAACCAGTGCATCCCGGGACTTCTGACCAGCGCACCTTTAGCAGGGGAAGCCGAAGAATGTCACCAAGCTTTACAGAAGCCTGTGTCTCATCTCTGCCTTGAAGCTGTTCCAAAGAGTAAGCAGTTTGGAATATTTCCTCTCTGGTTTTGTCTATGGCACTGTAGGTTCGTGCAAGTGGCTCCACAGATGTCCTAGAGGTTGCTCCATCACCTGTCCTGTGGGGACTTTTTATCCATCTGCCCTGTGTTCTCCTGAGGTTGTCAATCACAGCCCCTCCTCCACGAGGGCTGTGCCCAGAGGTCCCAGACCTGTTAGAACCCCAGAGCTTGGTTTGCAACAGGAAAGAGTGAGCAGCGGGTCGGGTCCTCCAGGCTCTTCTGGAGCAAGGCACAGTAACTATGAGTTGTAGTTTAGGTTCTCACAGTGCTTTTGAAAACAGGAACTTGCAGATGAAAAACTCTACCGAGACAGAATATCTGACAAGCCTCAATCACCTCCCTGAAGAGGTTGTGTCTGGGCTGTGGAACCTCCGTTCACTGTGAGACCTGGCGCACATCTACATTTCCTGCCTGGCCCTGCCGTGGCCTTGTGTCCCTGTCCCTGCCCAAGGAAGCAGTGCAGTAGGGATGTCCAGACATCACTTTCCTCGTTGGAGAAACAAATTTGTGCCCAGTGGGAAAGACTGAAGCAGATTCATTGGGTGGTAGATCCAAGGAACGAGACAAGTAAATTCTCAAGGTACCAGAGGTAAGACTGAGTCAGCACTGTGCAGGGCTCAGCTCAGTTCTTCGTCTTCTAGCTGTGGGTTTCCACCCTCCATTTCTCCATACACACAGTGGTGTTAGGTAGTTACACAGGGATTAGTAGCCTTGGAGGCCATCGAGGATGGACCCTCCCCTCATGGTTGGCTTTGGACCCCACCTCCTGTTTCCCTGGCAACACTAGAAAGGAAACCATCTCAAGTGCCCCGCTTAGGCTTCCTGGGTTTGTTTGTTTTTTTTAAGCGTTAATCCAGCTGGGCCTGTCAATAACCTGGCCAAGAGACCATCCCTCAGGAAAGCTGATTCACTTGAGGACATGCTGAATTGATGGGAGAAATAATTATCCCCTTAATGAACTGTACTTATCCTTCCCAGAAGCCCCTGGGTCAGAACTTCCTCCTGCAACATTGCAAGCCTGTCCATCAGCTACCTTTTTTCTTTTAAAAAATATTTTATTTATTACTTTATTTTTATGTGTATGAGTATATTGCCTGCGTGTATGTAAGTGCACCCATGTCATGCGATGCCTATAGAGGCCAAAAGAAGGCATCAGATCCCCTTGGAACTGTTACAGAAAACCAGGAGACCAGCAGCCAAGCTCAGGTGAAGGAGAGTGAGTTTAATTCCAGCCGGGGAGCTGATACCCAGATCACCCCATAATGGTGCCAGTCCCCCGGTTCAAGTTTTGGTGAAAATTTGTAGTCAGTTCATATGTGAGGAATGCAAGCAAAAGGCAAATAGCACATATGTAATAATTAAGCAAGTAGTTATAGGTAATATATGGTCACCAAGGTTACAGGAATGTGGCAGTTTAGAAAACAAAGTTAAATCCTGGGTAACCTTGGGGGGAGGTGGGGGGTGTTAAATCCTGGGTAACCTGGGGGGATGGGGGGTGTTCCTGTTTACTTCCCCCATTCTTATTTCTTTTCTTGTCTTGGGGACGTTCTTTGTCCAGAGTCCTTAGCAACCATTCAAAGTCTGAGCAGCCATCCTAAGGTTTTCATTACCATCACATTGCTAGAGCTTTTAGCAACCATTTGATATTTGTTTTTATATTTGAATCGGCATTATGGATGGTGTTAGCCTCCTTATGGGTGCGGGGAATCGAACCCAGGTCCTCCGTAAGAGCAGTCAGTGCTCTTAACCACTGAGCCATCTCTCCAGCCCCTCCTTTTTCTTTTATCTTTTTCTTTCGGATATTGGTCAAAAGCCTAAGCATGCTTTGCTGACGCTGGTCTTTTCCACTTTCTCCAAGTCCCTCCCCTTCCACTGTACAGCTGTTTGCTGACCTTCACTGCTAAATACACCAGCCTAGTTCAGAGGGGTACAGCTTTCTCTCTTCCTCCCATCCCTCTCCTGCCTCTCAGCAGCTCTAGATTTACAGCTTGCCCACCCTGTTGTTTTTCATTCAAACACTAATAAAATGACTTCAAGCCTTTCTTCTGAGTTTGTTTTTGAATTCTTGTCAATGAAACTAAGAACCCCAAAAGGGAACCCCAATTTCCCTATTAACAATGGGATGAGGCTAGGACCTGGGTCATCAGGTGGCTTGAGGGTTACATGTGGCTCCTGGGACTAAGCTCAATTCACACTACTCCTGCAGTTGGCCCTTAAGTCCCTGACTCATCCCTGCAGGCACTTCTCCTGTTTAACAGAAACCCAGAAATTACCTTGGCTACTGAGGGTGGAGTAGGGCTTTCTGAAGTTCACAAGCTCACTAGCCATTCACACAACCTACCAATTGTTCTCCCAAACTGCTGCTACCACATTTTTCAAGACAGAGGGTCAACTTGCAACTGTGTCACCATGGGGACCCCAGCAGAGGTGGGTAGGATAGGGCAGCTCCTGAAAGGCCCTGAGTTGTGTTCTTCAGAGATGCTACAAGGTTACCCTGGTGATTTAAATTTGTTTCCCCACAAGCAGTGTGCAAATGCTATATTCTGTTCAAAGTAGGCCATGAGACAAAGGTGCCAGGGCAATGCAACTGAACAAGAGTGCACCCGTTCCCCGCAGCTGCAGGCACTGCAATTCCCAGGACAAACCTGCTTCCTATTCCAAGCACTTTTGGTTCTCTGCAACTAGCAGAATTGATTTTGTAACACGGGCAGCTGGCAGTCCCCACGGCGTTTGGGGTGTTCTGTTTGGGAGTGTGTTTGCTGAACCGAGAGCCAAAGTTCTCAATTGGTGCATTTGCACCTCTCAAAGGAAGGAAAGAACCCCCAGAAGAAACCAGGATGTTTACAGAGGAGTAACCCCTGTGTCATTTTCCCCTACCAGGAGGTCCTGCCTTGATTGCTAATAGTCTGTGTACTTTAGCCATGTGTGGTATAACCCATGGTCGAGGCCCTGAACCACAAGCTTCCCTCCGCCTTGCAGTCTTCTTTCAACTGCACAGAACACAGGGTGACTCTGCTGACCGGGCCCACCCAGGGAGCAGCCCAAACCTTCCTGCCGAGGACCTCCCAGCCATCTCCACAGCCCCCCTGACTAGCCCACAGCTGCTCCCCACCAAGGAGGCACAGAAGCCCCTGCCCTCTTGCCCTGGAACTTTCTCATGCCTCCTACTTCTACCCCAGGTCAGGGCCCAGTCACTGTGAATGCCCCTTCCAAGCTTTTCTCCAGCCCAGCCAGTGGATACATCTCTCTCAAAGGGTTCTAGGGAAGCTCTGGAAAGGAAGTAGAAAGAGAGGCCATCACCAGATTGTGGCTTCCAATCTGGCAGACAGCACTGACACCTCCAGGAAGGATGTCCTGGGAGCAGAGGGGAGGGAGAACATTAATGGAGGGCACTGAGGTGCTGAAGGTAATGGCTTTCCAGGATCCATCAATAAAGTGGCACTGAGGCCTGGAACATTCTCCACCTGCCAGTAAGTCCCAGGTAGCATAGGTCAGTACTTCTCAAAGTGGTCTGGTGACAAGGACTGTGAAGAAATGCATTTTACGGCCCCATCTCACTGCATCAGTATATCTGGGATGGAGACTGGTAATATGTACACTTAACAAGTAGCCCACGGAAGTCTGGTCATCAGAAGGTTGAGAAACAGAGGCATGAGGACCACGGGCTGTAGAATCAGAGTTGAGCTTCAGCTCACGGTTCCTACCACTTTTCTGGTGACCTCAGCCTCTGTCGTCCTCCTAAGTCTTACCTTCCTCAGGTAGCATGGGGCTGGCCTCATGGGATGGTTATGAAGACTAAGGATACAAGGTATGCGGACTACTTTTTAGGGTGCCCAGCTCATGGCATGGGTGGCAAGGTGTGGAGGAGCTCTCTGTAGCATACCTGCAATTCTTGATTGTTATCTGGTCAGTGAGAATGAGTCCTACGTGGAGTCTCGTGTTTCCTACACTGGCCTTGAAACTCACTATCTATTGTAGGCTGGCCTTCTTCTTCTGATCTTGTCTCTACCTCCCAAGTGCTGGGATTGCAGGCATGTGCCACTAACTCAATTTATAAGGTACTGGAAATGGAACCCAGGGCTTCATGTATGCTAGGCAAGCAGTCTACCAGCTGAGTTACAGTCCCAGTCTATTTATGTTTACATCTTAGAGCGCAGACTCCTCCCCTTGCTCCCCAAGCTAAGTGCAGTGCCACTGACGTCACTTCTGGACAGCTGTCCATCCACCCACCTCCCTTCACCATGGCCAACACTGGCCCAAACCATCCTCAGCACTTACTGCAACAGCCTCCAACTGCGGCCTTCCTGGAGCACTCCCAAAGCACCTATTCTCCAAGCCACAGCCCTGCAGCTGTTTTTCTTTCGATCCTTCACTCTCCATCTTTCCATGGCTCTCCATGGCTCTTCAGATACGGTTCGGCATCCACATCGTGGCTCTGCAGGGCTCCCTTTAATCTGGCTCCAGCTTCCCACTCCAGCCTCCCATGAGAACTTTACCCGTGGGGTTTGACTTGCAACTTAGTTATGACCTATTTGGGAAGCCTTGGACTCCTATAGGAACCTTTGCAGAATTCATCAGACTTGAGATTTAATTGTTCATGCCTGTCCTCTCCATGAAATAGCAGGCAGGCTCCTTGAGAGCTAGAAAAGGTCTGCCTCCTCAGAAACTGTGACTATGTATTGAGGTTAAATTAGGTGAATGAGAACTTCACAGAGCATCACCTGATTCATAACAGATACTATGCCTACCACATTCCCTTGAGACCAGGGCTCCTTAAACTTTTTCTACTTGCAACCAACCCCTTTCTACACAAGAAGTTTTTGTGCAACTTTGGGGACACGGGTACATAAGCAGGTATACAAATCAAACATTTATAGATAATAAATCATGAAGAAATTTATTTTAAAACAATTCTTTTGGGATACAAATAGCTTTGCCATTTACTAAAGACAAAAACAAATTCCATACTAATGAGAGGAATGTGCTTATATTTTACACAACAATTAAATCTTGGTTGACCATTTGATACTGCAAGATGTAAAGCATCTTCAACATTTGTATTACATTTATTTATTCATTTTTGTGTGCATCCACGCACGTGTGTGCTCACACAGGCATGTATGTGTATGTGTACGTGCTTGTGTGTATGAGTCTGTGTACATGTGGTGAATGTGTGTATATGAGGGTCTATGTCTGTGTGTGCACTTGTATGTATGAACATTCACACATGCAGGCGCCATGGTGGATGGTGGAGGTCAGAGGACATCTTGTGGGAATCAGTTCTCTCCTTCTAACCCTGTGGGTCCAGGGATTGAACTCAGGTCATTAGGCTTGGTGGCAAGTACTTTTGCCCACTGAGTCATCTTACCAGCCCTAGTTTGTTTTGGTTTTTAGGACAATTTTTATTATATTTATGTACAGAAAACCCAGCAATGTACATTTGACCCAGTTTGGTGCTGGGCTTTTGCCTTTTTCTTTTCCAGCTTGGCAATGCAAACCACAGATTTTGGACCCAGGACACTGCTTTCCTGGTGACAGCAGATCTTATCGTATCTACTGCTATAATTGGTCCTGATAGCTTCCACCAGCCTAACCAGGGCTCTTCTGTCTGAACCTGAGTGAGGGCAACTAGAGTACATGTCTTCCTGTGGCCCAGCCGCCCCAGACTGGCTTCCCCTTCATGAGGCAGTATGGACCCCATCTTGCAACACAGGGCAGGCCAGAAGACCACCAGCTCAACAGACTCTACATCATGTGGGATCACCACCAGCTGAGCCTTCTTGGTCTCTACCAATATAGTGTCAGAACTTACTGCTGCTTGAAGGACAGGCAGTCTCCTAGCAGGAATGTCTTCTTTGTCAGCAGCTTCCTTAACTCAGGCCAACAGGCTCTGCTTCTCTTGTGGTCTCTGGCCTGTAGTAGTGGGCAAGCTAAAGCAGCTGGATAGTTCAAACTACTCAACCATCCAAAGCCAGGCTAACCACAGGAGGCCACTTGTAGCTATGTATACAGCTACTTGACAAAGCAGGTAAGGACCCAGGTGTCTAGATGTCCTGTCCAGTGCCTAAGGCCTTAGGTCTATTCTCAAACAGGATTCATCCCTTTTTTGGTTTCCTGCTTCTTCATGACAGCAGGGCCTGGGTCCCCTTCACCCTCTTTCCTTTTAACATCTTGCTTGGCTGGAGGAGGGAGAAGGCATCTTCAGCGTTTTTCAGAGGTGATCACTATTTGGACTTTTTAATCATCAGTCCTGTGAACGCCACGTCATACAATGGCAAAGGTATGTTCAGGGCCATTCAGGAATTGTAGAAATTCTGTCCCAATCCCAACAGAAAATCCACTTAAAGATTTCTTTTTAATGAAACTCAAGTCAGCACCAACAATTTTTAAATAAAACATTCTAACAATACAATTCAAAGATATATTATTTTGATATATGCTGAGGAATGACAGTAAGCAAACATTAAAAGGCTTTGTTTTCAATGCCAGACAGGAGAGATACCTTCCTTTGAGTTGTTGGCCAGGGTGACTCAAGGAACTCCCAGACAGTAACCCAGCATAGAACTGGGAAAATGAACAGCAGACCCCAATCTTATCTAAAAGAATATTGACAACTGATTGCTGCTAGATGAGGAACAGCTGATCTTCCTAAAACAAGGATCTCGAGACAGGCTGACTAGAATCAGCGGATGGACAAGCACTGGGGAACAGCTGGGGGTGCTGACAACACAGTGGACAGTAACAGCGATGTTGGGGAGGCTATGGGAGGGTGCCGTTTGGGAAGTGGGTATATAGATGAATAAGATTGTTTGGGATGTTCTGTATGATATGCACACAAAAAAATCAACAAATAAAAAATGAGTTATATTTGAGGAGGAAGCATAAAAATTTCCTTCATGTTAATTAATAGAGGTGATAAACATTACCATTGAAATCTACCTGATGACTTTATATTCATACTCAGGTGCCAAGGATCTAAGTGTAACCAACTGTGACTAGTAATAATCATATACATAGAGATTAGAGATGCATGAACAAACATGTAAATATTAATAGCATTAAAAATGAGTTTTTCTGTAGGAAACAGTATTTTAAAATGAATGGAGATCTTTTTTTAAGGTTAAAAACTCATTCAATTTTATGTCTTACAGGGTTTATACTGAATTCAATATCGTATAACTGCATTAATTCAACTCTGAACCTAAAAATTTATAGTCACTTTTGAAAGAGATGTATCTTTGCTCTAGAAATTGTTATTGAATATGTTAAAGCTGTAATGAAATGCTTCTTCTAATCATGTGTTTATTAAATAAATAAAAAGTCTTTGTTTTCCATAATTAAACCATCATGTGTCTACTAAAAACAGAAAACAGTGTTTGTGCAGTAAAAACACTGCAGTTCAAAAAATACAGTAGCCTTGAATATGAGCTGAGGTGTTCCAGGTGTTGCGTGGTATGACACATACCACACTTTGCACACACTTTGTGCAGTGCAAAGTGGACACCTTATGTATTCAGAACCCAGACAGACTGTGGTGAGGTCTCATGATGTCACAGAGATGGGCTCAGCCAGAGTGCCATGGATTCATTATCAATTTAATTTTTAATTAACTTTTGGTCATTGTATATTCAGAAATCTTTTGCCATAGCCAAATTTTTGCAACTCCAAGCTTTAGTTATGCAACTCAATATGGGGTTACAACTAACAGTTTAGGAATTGAGCTCTGGGCTGGTAAGAGGGCTCAGCAGTTAAGAGTGTGTACTTCTTCTACAGGGGACCTGAGTTGGGTTCCCAGCACCACCTCTGGTGGCCCACAGGGGCCTGTAACTCCAGCTCCAAGGGATCTGATGCCCTCTTATGACTTCCACAGGCACCTGCATTCATGTGCAGAACTCCCACACAGACACATACATATTTGCATAATTAAAATTTAGCAATACATATCAAAAAGCTAACTAAAAAAAAAGGTGAGCTCAGTACGAAGACATGACGTACTCAAGAAGCCCACACGGGTGTGAAGAATGCCCCTTTTCCCTCTCCTATACATGTAGGAGCAAACAGATATGGACTCCATGGCTGAGTTAAGAGTCTTGGGAATATAAACTGTATTTTGTGCAGAGTTAAGAATGAATTTCTTGGGACTGGAGCTATGGCTCAGTGGTTAAGAGCACTGACTGTTCTTGCAGAGGACTCTGGTTCAGTTCCCAGCACCCACATGGCAGCTCACAGCCATCTGTAACTCCAGTTCCAGGAGTCTCAACACTATATACACATGTGGTACACATACAAACATGCAGACAAATACTCATACACATGAAATAAAAATAAAAATAAATAAATAAAAATAAATAAATTTTCTTTAAAAATAAAGAAAGAAAGAATTTCCTGGGCTAGGAAGATGGCACAGCAGGTAAAGGCCTTTTCCATACAAGCCTAGAGATCTACATTTGATCCCTGGAATCTCCATAAGGATGGAAGGAGAGAATCAACTCCACAAAGTAATCCTCTGATTTCCACACACATGCTATAGCACACATGCCCCCACACATACATTACACATACGTACACAGTAAGAGTAATTATTATTATTATTAAAGAATGAATTGCCTATAGAATGGTTTGGGGAAAAATTATGGTATTCAGAATAGAACAACATGCCATCAAGTGGGATTTTCTTCGTAGGGAACAATTTTGGGATAATTCATAGAACAATCTGAAAGTACTTTCACTTTTTCAAGTGTACAGTTAAACATAGGAATATTGAATTTTAATCTAATTTTTTTCCTTTCTCTTAAGAATCAGCTCTCACTCTGATAGGCACAGAGGCAAGTTATACAACATGATGTCTTAGGTACAATAATCATCACTAAATGGTTAAGAGCACAATGTTCTGAACCACTGTCTTAAGACTTTTAAGTTCTATACTAGTATGCTAGAAATGAGTCAGTGCTCAGCAGAGTGCCATCAGACGCCCTTGATGACAGAGCTGCAAAAAATAGTCTGATCTGTTCTCTGCCCTCATTCTCTACCCCACTCCAGTGGACAGGTCTTCCAAATCACTGAGGTTTGCTGTAATGCTGAGACGAGAGACCAGAGTCACTAATTACTAGAACTTCAAATGTACATTGGGTCCTAAAAAAATGTGTATTTCCAAGAAAATGAAATCTTATTTGGGAGCGAGTAATGACTGTCACCTCTTCTGGGCATCTGCTGCTGTGTGTTCAGATTCCCAGGAGTGGTCCAATGAAGTTTTAGCATCAGGACTGTCTGTAATTTGGGCATGGCTACCTACAAACCCCTGGCACTTCCTCACCTTTTCAACCTTACATTGAGGTCCTCTCCATGCTGCTGCGTAAAATGAGCTGCTAGCTGCTGTCTGGAACAAATCCCAGCACAAGTGGTTTAAACTAGCTGGAATATATGTAGAAATCTCCAGGGGCTTGGGTTAAAAATATAGAGCACAACTCAGGAGAAGTGCGGCCAGGCCTCAGACTGCATCTCAAGCCCGTGTCCCCATGATGCTGCTGCTTTTGGATGGTGAGCAACCCTTGCCTTTGGAATTCCAAGGGCTAGCCAGCCTGCTATGGGGTGGGAAGAACAAGGAAGGCTCCAAATCCTCCAAACAGTGATTATTTCATTTCCAGAACATTTTCTGCTTTCTACCTGCAGGTCCCCACACCAGCTGCTTTGACCTCTGTGGGGCCAATCACTCCCACTACAACCAGGATAGGTAGAAATCTGCCCACAGCTTGATCAAAATCACTGCAGCCTCCACATGGGACTGGAATAGTGTTTTCACACATTGTGAGTGTCCCATGGCCTTTCCAGACTCTCCCTCTGTTAGTTTTTACAGGGGAGATACGCAAACAACCAGAGAAGAAAGGAAGCTAGCCTGCGTGGGTCACTCCGCTCTCTTGGCTTTAAAACTTGGTGGAGTTTCTGCTTTAACTCAAAATACCTGCTGACCTTCAGCATCAGCATCAGAAAGTGTCATTCTCCCTGGGACCCCACATTTGGAGACTGTGTAGAATTGCAGGTTGAGATGTTTGTGTTTACATCCCCAAACCAGAATAAATAAATAGCTCCATGGTATTGGACTCACCTGTCAAAATACTCATTGCAGTTGGGAGACACAAAGAGAGTTTCTTCTGTGATTGGCTCAGGAGCTTGAAGAATTCAATGATTGTTTGTATCATTTAGCTTTAAAAAACTTGTAATTACTGCATTTTGACCCCAAGGCAGCCAATTACTTCACAAAAGCACTCTCCAGGAAGCCAGACATTAGCCTGGCTAATTAGGTTGACATCACTTTGCTCTTATCACAGTGCAGATGGACCGGAGCTTGAGGATCCTGCCAGCCTGAGGTGACTGTGGGTGGCATTGTGTTGGGGCCCTGCTTTTTACTGTGTAGTTTTTTATGTCCCTTGAAGCAGGATCCCTTTCCTAGAGGTGGAGTTTGTCAGAAAGAGGGGCTCCCAGTTGAGCTGGGCTCCTTTATTGCGCTAGGAGGAGGAGGAAGCCAGAAACAAGAAGAAAGGAAAGCAAGCCTGGCTGTAAATTCTTCTAAACATAGGAAAACGTTCTTTGCCCTTTAGGAAAAGGGCTTGTTGTTTCAGCCGCTTGAGACCATTTCCCAACCTCCCTTTGCCCTGGTACATTTTGGGGGTTGGTTAGCATCTGTGAGGTCAAGTAAATGGGAAAATAAGTCCCAAGGTTGAAGAATTCTTTCCTCTTAAAGAGTCACACATCTCAGTGCTGGAGAGACAGCTCAGTTTATAAAGTACTTGTGGAGCCAGCATGAAAACCAGAGTTTGTGCCCCTGAACCATGAGTAAAGAAGCTCAGAGTGGGGCCCTGCACCTGTAATCCTAGCACTGGGGAAGCAGATAAAGGGAGGATCCCTGGGGCTCACTGACCACATGGCTTAGCCTACTTAGTGAGCCCCAGGCCTGTGAGAAATTTTGTCTCAGAACTCAAGGTAGGCTCTGCCTGAGGAATGAGCCTGGCCTGGCCTCTCACACGCACATTAACACACACACACACACACACACACACACACACACACACACCCCAAAAGAATCACACATCTCCACAAGAGCCCTGGGAGGTGGGTTAGAAAGCCACCAGGACCCATGGGAACACAGAAATGGACAGGAGGCTGGCAGGACTGGCTGCTTAGCACCCCCTGAACCTAAGAATCATGAACCTGGAGGTCTAATATCCCTCATTTGGTCTTGAACCCCAGGACATTCTAGCAATTGAAACAAGAGGTCTTGCAGGGCAAGAGGATGGTTCTCTTCTAGGAGCGCAGACTGGAGGACTCCTTTCTCCATGTGTTCAGCATGCCTTGGGAGACAGCCGTGGTTATTTGGGTTGTGGGTCTTAGGAAACAGGCTGCAGACCATGACCCAAGTCAGCCTGAGTCAGTTTGGCCTAACCGTCTAGATGTCTTGGCCAAGTCATATCTTTGGGCTTAGCCCTTGTTAGTAGTTATTCTGGCATTTATTGTAACGGTAAGGAAGACTTTATTCAGGACAACTGGAATAGGTGTAGAGATCTTTGAAATAGGGGCTCAACTCTGAAGGCAGCAAGGCAGGTCTAGGAGTTATAGCTTCAGGGCAGAGGGAGGGATCAGTGTGAAGAAAATTGCTAAGACCAGAGAGATCTCAAGGGTAGGATATTGTCACATGCCTATTTAACAGGCCCCATGAGTTCGAGGAAAAGGTACCCAAAGCAGCTGAACCTTTTGCCATGAGGTTTTAAGACAAGGACCAGAAAGAAGAAGGAAGTTGTCCTGAACAAGGAGAGATGGGTGTTTTTTGCTGTGCATGTGGCAGGGGCTTCCGGTGGCTTAGCGGCTACAGGTCCCTGGCCATGAGAACCAGGGGGAGAATAACCTAGAAGAAGGGACGACGTGGTCCTGTGGGCTCCTGACCCAGACCCTCCTGGCTCCACACCCACCACAGCCCATGGTATCTGTTACTGGACCAGCATGAAAATGCTTACCCAGCTTTGCTTTGTAAGGTACCTGAGAACAACAGGAGAGAGGCCTGAGGAAAAAGCTCAAGTGTGAAGGCCTGAGTGTAATCTCCAGCATCACATGAAAGCTGGGTGCAGGGCATGGTGCTGGGGAGGTGATGGTATGGGAAGAGTGGGTGGGTTGTCTTTGAGTTTGACAGAGGCTCTCTTACCTCAGGTGGGCTTTAACTCAGAAGTTAGGGTGCTGGACTCTTAGAGCCACACTAAACTTCCAGTGAGTCAGTGGCCTCTAGGTTCTTGTCTCTTGAATTTGAAGAACGAAATTCATGAACAACAAACAGGAGGATAGAAAGGAATTTTATTCTAGGCTTACAGCTGGGAACTTAAGAGAAAGAAAGCAGAGCCCTTACAAACCAGGAGTGAGTCCCTGAAAATGGCTGAGGTGGTTCGAATGAGAATGTCCCCTAGGGGCTCCAAGGATTTGAATACTTGGCCCCATTTGATGGCGCTGTTTGCAGAAGATTAGGAAGTATGGCCTTGCTGGAGGAAGCCTGTCTGTGGGGGCGGGTCTGGAGAGCTCATGGCCATGTCCCATTTCCACTTTCTCTCTCTCAGCTTCCTATGTCTGGTGGAAGATGTAAGCCCTCAGCTCTCTGATCTGGCAGTCTCTGTACCATGCCTCCCCACCACGATGGACTCCTTTTGCCCAGGATTCGAACGTCCAGTAAACTCATCCCTCTGCAAGCTGCCTTGGTCATGGTGTTTCTATCACAACCACAGAGAAGTAAGTAATACATTGGGTTTATCTGGCTGCTAGTCTGGGGGCTTAAGGAGTTAGAGCAGAAACCAAGATGAGGAATGGGGGGGGGGGAAGGAGCTGGTGAGTCCAGTGGGCCCAATCACGAAGTGGCCAGGTGCCTCCTTCAGTTTTGGTCGTATCCTCATGAACAGCTTCCAGGCAAGGGTGCCAGCTTTCTCCAGGCGAGGAGAAGAAAGATAAGGGGAAACAGCCTCCCCTCTGGTGTCCTTGGCCTCTGGCCAGTGCAGAACTAAAGATAATTTTGGCTTAAACACTTCGGCATCTCTGGTCTTCAGCAAGGATAGAACTGCCAACAAGGCCAGGGACATTCCTAGCTTTAAAAGAATATTTTTTAAACTTATTTATTTTTATTGTAGTGTATGAGTGTTATTCCTACAAGTGTGTAAGTACAGCCGAGTCCTACAATGCCTGCAGAGGACAGAAGAGGGTGTCGGATCCCCTGGAACTGGAGTTATGGATGGTTGTTAGCTGCCATGTGGGTGCTGGGATTCAAACCTGGGTCTTCTGCAAGAATAGTCAGTGCTCTTAACCACTGAGCCATCTCTCCAGTCCCCATTCCTAGCTTTTAGACAAGGAAAAACTGTTCACTCTTGGTTCCTCTGCTCTAAAACTGTCTGATCAGTTTCTATCTCCTGTTCCCAGTAGAGACAGACTAGCCAGCCTAGCTGTACTGGCGAAATCCAGGCTCAATAGAAGACTCTGTCTCAAAAATGAAGGTGATCAATTGAGGAAGACACATAATGTTGACCTCTGGCCTCATGTGCAGAACTGTGAAGAAGCACACTTCCTATAGGAGGCAGACTCTGGACTGAGCCTTGGAACTCTCAGCAGGATTTGGAGAACAGAACAGGGCATCCTAGGAAAGGCAGGGAGCAAGTCTAGGGGAGTAAGGATTTCAGGCTGAGCAGAACTGAGGAGCACAGTGTGGTAGCTATGGTCCATGAATGACCAAAGAGCAACTGGGAGGGCCAGACCAGCACATCTTTTCGGGATAAAAGTCATGGAGAAGCTAGGAATGGAGGAAACATGCCTCAATATAAAAAGACCATAGATAGCAAAGTTATACCCAACCTCGTGCTAAATGGAGAAAAACTCAAAGTGTTCCCACCAAGACTAGGAACAAGACAAAGATGCCACTCTCTCCTCTTCTATTTAATACGTGCTTAAAGTCTTACCTTGAGAAAAAAGACAAAAGAAGGAAATAAAAGGGATACAAACAGGAAATGAAGTCAAAGTACCCCATTAGCAGCCGTTAAGATCCCAAACAAAAGAGGTCCTAAATATTCCACCAGGAAACTCCTAGAGCTGATAAACACTTTCAGTAAAGTGGCAAGACACAAAAACAACACACAAAAATCAGCAGTAAGTGTCCCAAGAGCTGAGCTATGGCAGCATCCCAGGAAACCAGCCTGTCATCTTCCAGGCAGACTTGCAGGAAGTCAGACCACTGTCCTGAACAACTGTTCCAGGAAGCCAGACAACAACCTCGGGAACAATTATCCAGGACTGGATTACTGACAACTTTCCTCATTTTTGTTCCCACTTCCAGCTTAGGAGCAATCAGAGAAAGCCCAGGTGGGCTCCTATCCCATCACCATCATCACCACACAGGGCTTCACCCACAGCTGGCACCCAGCAGCCTGCACTTGCAGCACACCTGGAACCTTCCATTTCCACTGTAAACTTTCTCCACTCCTCCACTGCCTTTGAGTAGCTGCTGAATGCAAGCCCTGGCAGCCTAGGCCCTCACTGTAGCAAGCTCTGAATAAATAGTCTCTGCTCGCTCTCCTTGGGTGGGCTTGCTCTTCTTGGGTGGTCTCTGTTTATTTCCATTCCACAGTCATCTCCATCTCTGCTCCTCCAGTGTGAAGATATTTATATCCACAGACCTGCTAATTCCAATGTTCAAGGCCTTTTTTTTTTTTTTTTTTTTACCATTAATTCCATGTGCTTTGGCCAAAATTATAATTGAAATTTATCATTTCTCCATAAGTCCCACAAGTAAATAAAATCATCTCATCAGTGGCAAAAAAAAAACCACCAAAAACAAAAACAAAAAAACCCCCAAAAATGTAGGCACTTAGAAGATGTGGGCTCTAGTCCCAACTGCAGGTCATCTAATATGTTCTTAGATCAATGTCTGACTTCCTGAGTATAATTTTCATGCTCTGAAAGCTATGGAAATTCTAAGGCATAGGGACTAAGATTCCTTTTAGTCATGTTTCACTGGTGAACGCTGTCCTCTGTGCACTGGGATTTCAGAAAGCATGGATCTCTCCTGCACTATTCTCAGAAGTCAAATTCTCATGAATATGAATTTTTAGGGTGTCTTCATTTCAGAAATTTTGTTCAGTAGGTCATTTTTAGTCATCTATTTATTCATTTGTGTGTGTAGGTGTACGTGTGTATGCAAGTGTATGTGTGTATGCAGGTGTGTGTGCAGATGTGCCGAGGGAGACCAGAAGACAACCTTGAGTGCCTTTCCTCAGGAGCACTGTTCACCTTATTTTGAGACAAGGTCTTTCACTGGTTGTTGGGCTAGGCTGGCTGGTCAAGGAGCTTCCGGGACTTGCTTGTCTCTCCCTCCCCAGCCCCGGGATTGAAAGTGCAATGTCACTACCCCCATCTTTTTGTATATTGGTTCTGGGGATCCAGCTAAGGCCTCTTTACATTCCTGCATCATATGGTAATTGTAGGTTTAGTTTTTGGAGGAAACTTCATACACAAATGACTTGAATAGACATTTCTTCAAAGATATGTTCAAGGCTAACAAACACGAGATGCTCAATGTGGAGTCATTGGAAAATGTAAGTCAAAAACCAATGGAGTATGAGACACCATTTCACACCCTTTGGGTGGTTAATAAGAAGAAAGGAAACAAAGAAACAGACCAGCAACCCCGCCTACCCGCAATAACAAGCATCGATGAGGGCACAGAGAAACTGGAGCCTGGTACACTACTGAGAGGGATATAAGTGCAGCTATGGTCAACCCACTGAGCATCACCATAGCTTAGCAACATGGAACACCACAGAGTACCAGATACTGCCCCCATGTTCTTGTGGCTGGCTGGAACTTGCAGCTTGCTGACTCACATACTAGCTCATGGAAAGGTCAAAAGTCAAGTTTGGGGCTGTAGCTCAGTTGATAGTTTTTCCTAGCATACAAGAGGAACCCCAGAACTGCCTAAAACTGGATGTGGTGATGCATGTCTGTAACCCCAGCACTCAGAAGGTGGAGGCAAAAAATGATCAGAAGTTTAAGGTTATCCCTGAAGAGTGAGCTCAAGGTTAGCCTGGGCTATAAAAATCCCCAACTTAAAAAAGCCAATACACAATTTCTACTCAGTTTTGTACCATTGTAAAGTCAAAAATTTATAAGCTGAACTGTCTCCAAGTCCAACCATAGCAAGCCCAGGGCCACCTGTACTGCTTCGCATCCCACCAGAAACCTACGAGACGAAACTGGACCTCTTCATCATCACCAGGGTTTGATGGTCACTGCTTCTCATCTAGCTCTTCTGATAGGTGAGAAGGGATATCTCGTGATTTTTCAGTTTTCCCATCACACACGATTCCTATTCCTTTGCTGTCTGTCTTAGTGCCATACTAAACAAAACCTCCACATTCCCTTCCCTTTCCTCATGGTAACCTCCTCATGGGATTAAAAGAATGGAGAAAGGTGTCCCATTTTTCTCCTGGGTTATATGGTGCTAAGAAGATCAGTCACCACTTCTCACTGGCTGCTTTCATTGGCCCTGTGGTCAGCAGGGAGTGAATAAAGGAAGGAGCTGGCCAGAGGGCTCAAAGGACCCACTCTGTTCTTTGTGCTTGTTTATATTAATTTTCTGGTCACAGCTCAAGTTGTTTTACTTTCTGCTGCTCAGAGAGATGAGGGAAATGTAAATGTCCCCGTGGTTGTTTAAGCCTGCTGGACAGTAAAAACAAAGGCAGCTGGGCTGCTCTTCCCTAAAGCATGTCATGTAACCCCTTTGAGCTCTCTCTAAAGAGGATCTGAATGTTTCAAAGACTTTTGGAAATTAAAAGGGGTTCCAGGCACGATCTTCAGTAAACACTGGTTATGTGCCTACTGTGTGTCTGATTCCCAAAGCTGCTAGGTTTTGGATGTGCATGCCAATAAACTCCAGCCCCTCCCTTGACTCTTTGTCCAGAACAAGTCATTACAGATTGAAGTGGGCTGAATGGTTATGCAGAGATGGGCCAACGTCCCTGCAGTCTAGAGGCTCCAACATCTCCCTCCCTGACCAGTTAACGATGGTTAACGATGAACCCAGGGTTTCTCAAGCACCAAAGACCCTGAGGATTGAGTGGGTGCCTGCTAAAAAAAGAACTCTCTGGAATCTAGAAAGCTGTGTAAAAACAAACAGCATACTATCTGTGTATGCTGCGGACTGACTTGTTCATATGTGGAGATCTTAACCTCCACTGTGATGATATTTGGAGGTGGGGTCTTAGGTCATCGATTAGATATTTAGTGTAGTGGCCCCCATGATGGGATTAGTGTCCTTCCATGTAAAGACACTAGACCACAGAAACACACAGTGAGAAGAGAAACTAGACCTGTGCTCCTATTGAACTTGGAGTTCTAGCCTCCAGAACCAGCACAGCCAGAAGTCAGTCATCCACAAGCCAGTGAGAGGACCGTCACAGGGATGCCCTTTGAGCAGCACCTTCATCTTGGACTTCTGGGCCTCAAGAACTGTAAGAAATAAATTCTTGTTTAAGCCACCTGGGCTATGGAATTTTGTTATACAGGCCAAGCAGACAAGCATGTCGCTTCTCAGTATTGTCCCATTGAGAACCACCAACCCTATCCAGCCCATTCATTACAGGTAAAGAGCTCAAGTTACGGGAAAGTTAAAAGCCACACTAGCTCCCTTTTCCTAGTTAATGGCCCAGCTATGACTAAATCTAGGATTTCTGACTTTTAGACCAGTTTCTAGTCTAACAACTCAAAGATGACAGATTTCATCCATGTATCGGCCTTGGCAATATATGGTGGCTGCTAAGAGGATGATGTCTGAAGGATCAGAGGACAAGTCAGGCTTGGCTGATGTGGCACCATGACCAGGAGGAGGAGCGCTTGAGCAGTAATAAGCACTGGTAAGAAACCTAATCTCAGAATCCAGCCACTCCAGTGACTGGGGAGATAGCTTAGAAGGTAAAAGTACCTGCTACACAAGCCTGAGGATCTGAGTTCAGGCCCCCAGCACACAAGTAAAAGCCAGGTGGGACAGCATACACCTCTAAAGCCTGCGTTGGGTGAGACAGAGACAAGTCTGGAGATCCCTCCAGGACAGAGACAAGTCTGGAATCCTGGAGCTCACTGGCTAGCCAGTCTAGCTGAAATGGTAAGCTTCAGGAAGCCTCCAACCCTGTCTCAAAAAATAAGGAGGAATACAGTAGAGGAAGATACTCACTGTCAATCTCTGGGATCTACAAGCATACATACACATGTACATATGTACCTCTCCACATGTACATGTACACAAACACACATAAATAAATAATAAATATTAGAATCAAGCCACTCCCATTAAGTAGCACAAAAAGATCTTCCTGTAGGTGCATTGAGAACAGTATGACCCAGCATGGTTCATAGGCCAGCATCAGTGTTACTTTGTAAGAGACAGTACAGTAGGATTCTACTCAGATATAGTGAGTCAGAGTCTCTGGGAATGCAGGCTGTAGAAATGACTTTTACAATATGAACATAATCCGGACTAATGACTTTTACCTAACCTTGCAACCAAAAATAATGTAATCAAGCTCACGTGAGTATCCTGGGCATCTAAGCTCAATCCTTCAGGACCCCTCTTTGCCCTCCACACAAGATAATATAAGGTAGAATATGAGTGTGCATATTCATGCTCTGCATACCAGAAGCAGTAAAAGCAGTGTGTTTTTCTTACTGCAAACAATGAGAGAAATCTGGTGTTGTGTGTGTGATATTCCAGGCCTAAGGATCAAAGAGCAAGTGTGGGTCCTGACTTCTACTTCCCCATTTCATGCTGGAGATATGGTTTCAGTAGAAGAAGGAAAGAAGCCCTGGCCCAGAAGTACAGTCCCAAGAGTCATCTGAAGAAATGGTGCTCAGCAGTTCAGGTCCATTCTTGGCCTTAAAAAGAAATGCTAAGTGTCAGGCTGTTTCTTTGTAAACATCGCCTTAATGTGGCTTAGTAATGCCACAGCAGACCACACATCTGCCTAGGAGTTCACATACATTTCCATTTGAGAAGTACCACTCTAGAAAATGAAGACATTAGCATTTCTGGGTCATGATTAGGGAGAAGACATTATAAACTAAATAGTGATTTGCAAATATGCATGGTCTCCCTCTTTGGTAAGGCTCTTATTTTATGGGCTTGCTCTATGTGTAGGTCAAACTGTACCTGCTCTGCCCAGCTTTCCCTCCCCGCTCAGTGTTTACCATGGTGCCTCTCAAAGTCTGGTCCTCTTTTGTTTGCATGTGGAACAAATGGAATGTCTCAGAGATGTCCTGAGAGTATTAGGATGTTTCTTCCAGACCTCAGACCTCACAACCAATGGGGAGGAGGGGATGCCAGGATTGTATATTTTTAGTGCAGAACATCTGTATTTGCCAACTCTGAGCCCGCCTTCCAACCATGTGGCCAGCATTGTACAACCCCTGCCCTCCTTCATGAGAGACCTTCCATCTTCCACTAAGTAGTGTGTTTGGAAGCCTGAGAGAACCAGAGACAGTGAGCATTTGATTGCTTACATTATTTTGTTTCAAACATGGCTCCCAGCCCAGGACTAATCTATTTATTTTTATATGGTGCATTTCTATTTCACTTGGGAACTGGCCAGCACTCTCTTCTCTTTTTAAGTTGTTACCCCTGTGCCACCCAACCCCTGGGCCACCCTTCTTCCCAGACTTGCCTCTTCTGTGGCATGGAGATTTTGTGAATGCTATTCTATCTGTGGCCTCTAAGCAAGGGACTCCATCTCTACCGGTGTGGTTGGCTCACAATCCATGGCTTCAGACCTGGTGGGGCCTGGGGGCAAGGACCACCTACTGACTGCCCAGCATTTTCCACCAGCTTGTCAGCCTTCACCCTGGATGCTCTGTTGGAGTGGTATGGGCTCCTGAGAAGGGAAGAAGAGTGTGAACAGGGAGCAGTAACACTCAGCCTTTATTGCAGAACCCACCAAACCCATGCCCTAACTGTGCAACAGGTCTAAGCTCAGCACGGCCTGGAAAGGAGGCAATCCAGCCCTTGGATGTGATAATCAATATTCTATCCCCGCCTCCCCCCGCCACCCCCCC
>NW_008357490.1:824363-828654 GCF_000622305.1 Nannospalax galili
TGCCTCCCACCAAACCAGCCTGTTCTGCATATGGGGTCCTGGAAACTGTGTCCTGGCAAAACACAAAAAGTAAATATTTAAAAGGAAAAAAGCACACACAAGGAAACAAAATGCGTTGCATTTATGTTTCCATGGTCAGCTGCCAAGTACCTCCCAGTCAGGTCCCGGCTCATGTTCAGTATGCCATATGGTTTGAGAGCAGGATTAAACCTCTCTTCACGGCTGTGAAAAGGATCAGCCCAGTGGGTCTGGTCTTTCTCTCGCTGCATTTGTTGTTCATTTGCGAGTTTCTCACGTCCCTCCAATGACTGCTGTCCGTGTGTTTACAGGTTTTGAATTTCTGATGGGCTCTAAATCACCACTCCTCATAAGCCTGCTGGGGACCACATCCGGGATCAGAAAGCCATATGGGGAGCCAAGCCCTGTGACATCCGGGATGCAAACAAGTTTGCTTTCTGCTGCCCCCATGGTGACTATTTCCCACCTCTCAAAACTCGGGGCAAAAATATATAAAAGGTAGCCAGAAGCCCCCTTGGCCTCCTTCTGGAGGAGGCTGAACCTGCCTCATGAAAGGTATGGCCTGGCGGGGAAAGGACCAGCCAAGGACAGCTCATCACTTCCTGGCAGGTATGGGAGGCAGGACAGTGCTTGACCACTGTGCCACTGGGACAAAGCGTTGCCCAGTTCTCAGGCCAGGATGCCCTAGGTTTTACACGTGGAGGAATATTGCAATACATTGTCATGAGAGATGAAATTTAAATATACTATACAAAGGAAGCCTGGCATTTCCTTACCCCAATTCTGGGTGTGGAGGCACAATAGGGATGTGATGTGATGGAAGGGAGAAGGAACCACATTCCCACTAATGAGGCCGGAGAAGACTCAGCTCCGGCTTGTGTGCTCAGCAAGGTTCTCAGACTTTCACCCATAACCTTACCATCCCTCATTTTATGCCTAGTGATATTTCTAGAGACACTCATATGGAGAAAAGTTCCTTCTTATTTTCCATTCAGTTGCATCCAATTTGCACTGAGACTGCTTGATTCAGGTCCTGTAGCACATTGATTTGGTTGTGGGAGATTAATTAGCAGATTCATAGGCACCATGGTCTGTGGGTTTTTTTTTTGTTGTTGTTGTTGGGTGAAGACAGCAGATGCATGCTCATCTTTGAAGAGACAGAGAGAAAATCATCACATTTATTCTTTGAAGCTTCTAGCATGGACTGCTATCACCGGATGTGGAAGTACACAAGCTACCCTTTGAAACATTCATAAACTGGGCCTTAGCATTGTGGAATTGTTAAAACAATGAACGGTATAAACCTTAAGAAATAATTTCGCCCATCTCATCCCCCGCTTTCACCTCTGGTTGAGTAACTAGTTTGCGTTTAGATTTTTATAGGTCCTCTAGTTTGATAGATGTTCTCTTACATTAGAGTATTTCTAAAGTCATTGGTATATATATCTACTGTTCCTAAAACCAGAAGTAAGAACAACTGGATGTTTAGCTCTTGGGTACATCCTAGGGTAGGCACAAACTCTAACTAGTGTAATGGTTAATAACCAGCCTGACAGGATCTGTAATCACCAAAGTCTCTAGTTATATCAGTGTGGGATTTTCTAGATTAGGTTACTTGAGGTGGGAAAACCCGTCTTGAATGTGGGCAGCACCAGTCCATGGGCTGGAGTCCCAGATATAATAAGGAGGAGAACTTGACCTGAGTAGCAGCATTTGTCCTCCTCTACTTCCTGACTGGGGATGCAGCATGCTGTCATGCCTCCCCTGCCACGATGGACTATACTCTCAAACTGTGAGCCAAAATAAACCCTCCCTTCCTTAAGTTGCTTTGCCAAGTATTAGATCACAGTAACTAAGATGCTTGGTAACACATAATGAGCCAACAGCACAAATAGCTGAGCAGAGCAGAACAGTGTGCCCTAAGATTAACTAAGCTGGGAAAGGACATGAAAAATAGTTGGAACTAAAGGGAAACTCAGAAGGGGCACCCTGTGATCCATGGGGATCATAGCTTACAAGTAACCACCTCCCTGATGTCACAAAGGGCTGTGGAATCTTAACTGTGATCCATCAGAAATAGAGCATCAGGTTTTAGAAATACAACTTTTTTATTTTAATTTTTAACTAATTTTTTTTTTTTTGTCTTTTTGAGACAGGGTCTCCCCATAGCCCCAGCTGTCCTGGAACTCACTATGTAGACCAGGCTGGCCTCGAACTCACAGAGATCTGCCTGCTTCTGCCTCCTGAGTGCTGGGATTAATTCTTTGAGCACTTCATACTTGTATACAGTGAATTTTCATCATATTCACCCTCCACTGCCCCCTCTCCAACTACTCCTGAATGCCCCCTCCACATTCCCTTCCCATTTTCATGTCATTTTTTATAAAGAATAACCCATTTAGTTCAGTTAGTGCTGCCCATATGTGCATGGATGTGGGGCCATCCATTGGAGCACGGTCAACCCACCAAAGGCCACACCCTTAAAGAAAACTGACTCTCCCTCCCCCAGCAGCCATCAACTGCCAATAGCTCCTCATAAAGAAGTGGGGGCTCACATGCCCCTCCTCCATCCTGCTAGAATGCTGACTGGCTTGATCTCATGAAGGTCTTGTGCAGGCAGCCACATTTGTTATGAGTTCACCAGTGCAGTGACCCTTCCACAGCAGTCCTCCCTGACCTCTGGCTCTTACCATCCTTCTGTGCACCCACTCCCCAACGCCCACACACACGTTTCCTGAGCCTTGGGGAAGGGTGTGATATAAAGGTCCCATTTATGGTTGAGCACTCTGTAGACACTTTTCTACACTTTGACCCATTGTGAGTCTCTCTATTAACTGCCATCCACTTCATAAAGAAGCTTCTCTGAGGAGGGCTGAGAGCCACACTAACATGCAGGCTCTTGAATTTTGCTAGGGAAATGGTGGAAACCTTCTACAGGAACTGAGGGTCTGGACAGGGGCACAACAACATTTTTAAGACTATATTGTTTCTCCAGCATACAGCTTTACCTGTACCTCACAAGTTTTGATACAAAGAGCCTTTATTTTCTTTAATTTGCAGATAATTCATCATTTCAAATTTGCCTCTTTTTATCTTAAATAGATGTCTCCATGTTTTGTTTCTCAATTGTGTGGCTCCCATGAAGAAGTCACTTTTCTTGCACTAAATACTATCAGTATTTACTTTTCTTCCAGTTCAATCAGCAAACCATTGGATATTTTTATTGTTACACTTAACACCCAACCAACTGCTAGTGACATTGGCATATATCTAAATATTTGATGATTTCATTTTAACTTCAGGTAATGGCCCACATTCTTACATTTTTGCTCAATAATTTGAAAGAGGTTCTCAATATTAGAGATGTTAATTTTCTCTTTGCATTTCAAATATTTTCTCTGATCCTGTCATCTCTGTTAATGTTTTTGTACTGTTCTTTCCTGTGCAAAAAATATCTAAATTTTTATGTAGTGAGATTTTTTTCCTCCTTTAAGATCTCTTGGGTTCCCATCTTGCTTTCAAAGGCTTCCCTTTGTAGAAGCTAAACACTTCAGTATTCTAAATTCTTGATGCAAATAGCTTTAAATAAAGTATTAATTTAAGAAGCTTAGTAAATTTATGGTATTACCTTTTCCTATGGTGTGGTCAACAGACTGGGACCCATATATGCCAACTATAGCCCAAGCCACTTTCATAAACACAGTGCTACCAGAACGTGGTAGACCTACATTGTCTATGGTTGTCCTGTACAATGGAATGATTGAAGGGTCAGCACACAAACTATCTTGTCTGCCTGGCCTAAAATATTTAGTATTGTGGTGATCCTATCAGCCAGTTAATATATAAAACAGTTATTACCATTCCATACAAAAACAATAATTAGCAAATTTACAGTCATTAAATAGGGAAGTAGTGCAAATAGTACTAATATCATGTTTAGGTTTTAGCTAAGTAACTTTAGAAAGAAAATTATTTCCTTTAAAAGACAATATCTTTCAATCAAAAGAAGAAAATAGCAATCACCAAATTATACATAAAATTATTTTGAATAGAAGCATTTATAATATTAAACAAAAACTGATGATTATATTAACTATGCAGTTAATAATTAGTATGTAGCTTTATTTTTGGTTACTAATTTCACATAAGACATCTGTCTTTAAAGAAGCATTCTATTTAGGAAATCTCACCTGTGAGGACGAATGTCAAACACAGTGTCATCTTGGTCACCTCCAATTTTCATGATTTTATTTAATTTTTAATTTTTTTTTTA
>NW_008357490.1:834659-845949 GCF_000622305.1 Nannospalax galili
ACAGGATCAGAAAAAGGAAAGATCAGCCCCAGAGTCCCAGAAAGAGGCAGATGGGTGGTGCACGCCCAGAGAAGCAGAGGGAGTTGAGGGTCGGGCCAGGCCCATAAACAGTGCTCTTGGGGCCCAGAGAAGGCACTATGTTGGTCTGGATGAAAAGGATCAGGAAGCAGTATTGGTTGCCCAGATGTCTGGGGCCACATGACCAGGAGTAGGGTCGGGCCCAAAATCGGAGGAGAGAACTGCAGTGGAGATGGGAGGGTGAATGAGGCTGGGGGAGTCAAGGCACAGAGGGCACAATGGACTTACCACAGAGAGAGGCCTGGGGTTAGGAGAGAGGCCTGTGGTGGGTCCTGCAGGCCCAGGGAAGCGGAGAGAGGTGAAGGCAGGGCCAGGCCCAGAAGCAGTGCTCCTGGGGCCCAGGAAAGGCACTGAGTTGGTCTGGGTGAGAAGGGTCAGGAAGCAGTATTGGTTCCCCAGGTGTTTGGGGCCCCAAGACTAGGAATGGCGCAGGGCCCAAACTAGGAGTATAGAATGGCCGGGGGTGGGGGGGGATGGAAGGGTGAATGTGGCTTAGGGAGTCCCAGTGCGGAGAGCTGCGCTGTCAATTTTTAATTTTTATTTTTAATCTGTGTATGTGTGTATGTGTGTGTCTGCATGTGGCTATGTGCATATCGGTGCAGGTGCCCTTGGAAGCCTGCAGAGAGTATTTTTGGTCCCCCTGGAGGTGGGTTATAGGCAGATGTAAGCTGTCCAGTGTGGGAGCTGGGAACCAACCTTGTCCTCTTGTCCTCAGCCTCAGTGCCACTTCCAAAGTTTCAAAAAGAGAATTTAAATCCCAGATGAGGTATAACGATATGATGGAAAAAAATCATAGCTGACCCAGATTAAGACTATTTAAAACGAAGACAAAAGTGCTAGAAAGAAATGAGGCACCCAATGCATACATTCTCACTCAGTAATTTCAAGACAACAGACTTCACATTTTAATTTTTTTGAAAAGACAATTCATTACAGGGATTGAGTTACAGAGAGTAAAAGTTGGAACAAAAATTTCTGAAAGCCGAAAACTGTTTTCAGTAGATGCAAAGGTCTTTGGATTTATTTGAGTGACAGGTACAAAGATACTTCCTGGGGAGGAGGGGAAGCTGTTGGAAAAGCCCCCTCCGCTATTGTGTTGTCTGTCCTGTGCTCAGAGGTTAATGGTGTTACTAAATGTGGTACTTTTGTAACTTTTCCATCAGTTTGACAGCAGTTAGATGGATGAAGGGCGCTTCATCTTTATTTTGTTGCCAAAAGTCTGTGGTTCTTCCCAGAAGAGTGAATTCAACTGAAGAAATATTTATAAAATACAGAGTCCATCAAGAAAAGTGCCTAGTAGTTGTCTGCAAGGATGTCTGTGAGCCTGGTGAAGGTCACAGTGATTTAGGAATCACAAGCATCCTGAAGTTTGTTCTCACTCTTCAGCTCTGTGTTGAGCAAGCAATTATGGCACCGAGCTGTGGCCCATATCCCCCAGGGAGCGGGTCTTTCTCATCACTCTTTTTCATCTGAAGATAAACTACACAGCATAAGAGAGATTTTGGAACTGCCTTATCGTGGAATTTTACAAAATGTTCCAACAGACTGGAACAGCAGCTAATGTGAGTTTAAAGGCTGCTTGAAAAGCAAAAAGCCTTCTGATTGGATCATACGGGAAAGGATGCCAACTCAGCCAGTGTATTCAGACCCGCCAGCTGCTTGCTGAGAAAGTGTCTCGTTGAAGGAAAGATTCACTCTCTCTGGGAAGCCGTGTTTCAGTCCTCCACCTGTTCTGAGACCCTCCCATCTCCCACTGTACGTACTGGGTGTGACCAGCATGCAAGGAGAGCTGAGTTGTGTGGCAAACGGTGCAGCGCCGTGCTGAAACTCAATTCTAGAGCATTATGACATTGTCATAACTAACGTTTAAGACAATTTGTTCCTCATAACTTGTGAAAACATTAGAAATAACTATGAGCAAATGCATTAATCAGCTTTCCATCTCTATTATGATGTATAATGCTGGAAATGATAATTGCCTGAAATAATTACAAAAAGAAAAAGGTTTATTTGTGCTCAGTTTTGAAGGTTTTGGCCCTGTTGCTTTGGGCCTGTGCCCAGGCAGTGCACCATGGGTAGTGAGTGGATAGTGACCTAAAGTGCTCCCTTCATGAACCAGGAAGGAAAGAAGAAAGATGGAGAGGCTGGGGCTCCATCATCCCCTTTGAGGACAAGCCCCTCATAATCTAAAGTTTCCAGCACCTTCCCAAACCATGACTAAGCTTTGGAGGGATGTTTAACCTCCAAATTATGGACTAAGTGAGAGCACCAATCAGGGGTCTGCTTCCAAAAGAGCCACAGCAAAGTGCTGGCTACTTGCAGTTAAAGCCGTTATGATTACTGTAAATGATTCTCCACTGATATTGAATGTACATTATAGAAGTTTTATTCACAGCCTTGGCCTCTACCTAACAGGTGTCATTAACAGCTGCCCTCCAGTTATGATAAGCAAAACTGTCTTCAGATATCACCTAAGTTCCTTTGAGGACAAAAATTGGCCTAAGACCAACTGACTGAGAGAAAGATATGCTTAATCACACAGTTCAAGTATTCCTTCCAAGATTATGCCCCATAATGATGCTCCATAGATATAGTCTGGGAACCAGCATCACTTGCTCAAGCCTGGGCTGAGAAACTTCCCAAATACACCATGCTCCTCTAGTGACTGAGTCCACAAAGGACTTCTGTTCCACACATGATGGCAGCAACCACAGGGGCACTCTGACCTCCTGACATATTACTGTTGCCACACTATCGTGTTGAAACTTTTTTAAAGTAGGGGTTGCAAGATGGCTCAGTCACTAAAGTGCCTGATGAACAAGCATGAGGACCTGAGTTCAGATCTCCAGCATCCACATTAAGAAAAAAAACCCAGGTACAATGGACACTCAGGGCACAGCATCACCTTGAAAACTAGTTTATCATGATATTTCTAGTTCTAATATTTAAGATAATTTATTCCTCATGAACATGCAAAAACATTAAAAATAAATACAACCAAATGCATTAATCAGTTTCCTGCTACTATAACACGGGTGCACAGTGGAGTGAGTGTAGAGTCAGAGATGGGAAGATCAGAGGCCTGGAGCTTACTGGCCAAATGAGTCTACTCAATGACAGATCCTGCTCAAAGTGATGAGACAGACACCCAGTGCAGACCTTTGGCTTCACACACACACACACACACACACACACACACACACACACACACACACCTGTATGTACACTGCACACACATATACTACACATACATGAACACACAAAAGTTTTTAAATTTTAATTCTTTTAAAGTGACAACTGGGGTCAGTAATATTGCTCAGCCTAAAAGTGCCTGCTGCCAAACCTGATGATTTGAATGTGATTCCAGGGGTATCATGGTAGCAGGAGAGCACTGACTCTGGCGAATTGTGTTCTGACCTCCAGACACATGCTATAGCACACATGCACACACACACACACACACACACACACACACACACAAATAAATAAATGTAATTTTTGAAAGTAACTATGGTAGAGTACTTGCCTAGGATGCACAGAGCTCTGGGTTCCATCCTCAGCACCACATAAAATGGATATGATGGCATATGTCTATAGTCATACCACTCAGGAGGTGGAGGCAAGAGGGTTAGAAGCTTAAGTTCTATAGTAAGTTCCAGACCAGCCCGGGTTCCAGAAGACCCTGTCTCAAAAAAGGAAGAAAGTGAGGAAGGAAGGAAGGAAGGAAGGAAGGAAGGAAGGAAGGAAGGAAGCGAGGGAGGGAGATAGGGAGGGAGGGAAGGGGGAGGGAAGGGGGAGGGAAGGAGAAAAACTCAAATGAAAAAATTGAAATATAAATTAAAATTTTAAACAAACATTCAAATGTCTCATGCAACCTGACATTACATGGCAATATTTTGTTTGGGTTGAAACATCAAATTATAGATGTGTACATTCAAATTGAGTCCAACTGAATATGTAGAACAGGTCTAAGGAAATATTTCTAAAACATTTGAAGACTCATCAGGCATGTGGTTGGGTACTCAACAGTATTGTCTAGGTATAAGCTTCCATTAATACTTCAGTGTTTGCAATATTTTCATCTCATTTCATCTCACTCTACAGTAAATTTTCTCAAGTAGAAACCAGTGAGGTCCGGTTTAGCTATCCCTTTCAAAAATAGAGAATAGTTTTATTTAGCTCACAGTTTTAGAGACTGAAAGTCAAGATCAAACAATTCTATTTGTTCAGGCTTATAGTGGGGAAACTATGTCACAACATGACAGAGAAACACTAAGGGAAATTGCCATGTATAATATAAAAAGAGGCAAGCACTGGAGTGGTCTTATGTAATAGTCCAGCCTTGTGAGAAATAGCTCACAGGATGAGACTAGCAGTAAATCTTTTGAGACTAGCCTGCCACCCCATCCTGGGGGAATGCCTATTTACCTCACTAAGTCCACGTCTTGAAGGTCCCACCACCTCTCCATCTGTTGTGTGACTGGCTCTGAGGAGACATAAACAAATGTCCCGGATAGGGCACTAAAGATGGACCAAAGAAGCTGTTCCACCCAAGTCTATCTTAATGAACCAGTGAATTCATTGGGGTTACTTACAGGAACATGGGTGACTCACAGGCAACTGCATCACTGAACAGCCCACCCCAGCATGGATGGTGACTCTTGTCCTGGGCTCCCTGCAGCTCAGATGGTTGCAGAATCTCTGCCCAGCAATTGTTATTCTTCTATATGACCTTGGGGAGGGGCCTTATCAATCTTGTTGAGTTTCAGGACTTCCTTCAGACTTGCAAATTTTGTTTTCTTCCTGGGTCTTCTGAGCGTCCCTCCTCCCTCCAGTAAGAAATGTTTCCCTGATGGCTGCACCACACCCTACCCTGACCCTGTGGATGAACCACAGGAACCTCTGGGATGCAGCCAACCCTCATGCAAGTCTTAGCACTTCTGGACTTTTAAGTCACAGAGGTGTCTTCCCGATCCATTGTATTGAGTGTCACCTAGCCACTGGCTGATGCAGAGCCACACAAGGCTCTCTCCATCTCTCTGCCATCTTGGAGCTAGTAGTACACAGGCTCCACTGAAGCATCAACTGCACCTTCACATCCCTGAACTACAACTAACTCTTAATGGAAAGTGTTCAATGACAATTACACATTTCTAACAGCCATTCTCAACCAGAAGTCCACTCTCCATGCCCCACTCACCAACGTAGGTGTAACAATCCTCTTCAGACAACGACAAGAGCAGCAACATGAGTGCTAGCTAACATTTACTGAGGACGAGAGGGCTGTCAACTGTCCTTCCATGTTCATGGCATGTGTTAGCTTCTTGTGCCTCCCCACATCTCCACCATGAAGAGGCAGGGGTGGGGAGCCTAGCTGTGCTTGCAGGAAATGATCTGGAGCCCCAACATTTCAAATATTCAAATACCTAAACACTGAGCATCTTTCATTGCACATAGACCCCTCCACCAAGTGTCCAGTAGCTTTCAAAATATTTAAAACCCAACCTTCAAGTGAAAGCTTACACCAGAGCTCAAATTCCACAGTAACCAAGCAAAGTAGAGATTCTGGGCGGGGAGATGGCTCAGTGGATGAAGCGCTTGCCACAAGAGTGTGAGGACCCAGAACCCAGGTAAAAGCTAGATATAGTGACATGTGTCTGTAATCATAGTACTCCTATGGTGAGATAGGAGGCAGAGACAGGAGAATCAGAAGCTACTGGACCAGCTAGCTTGGCACATGCAGGAATGAGAGACTGTCAAGCAAGAACACATACACACACATTATACATAAACATCATACAAACACATATCATACACACATACTCATCACACACATATAAATCTACATAAATACGCATCATGCATACACACACATGATAATACACACATATATACGCACACCCATCATGCATGCATACACACATATACACGTGCATGTCCTACATAGGCACATATACGCATATACACACATTGTACACAAACATACACATCATAAATACCCACACATATACATCATACATGTATATGCATTCACACCCACGTATGTACCTAGTACATACTCCTATACATACATACACACACACACACACACACACACACACACACACACACACACACCCCTCATACATCCCCACCTGACAACATGCAGATTCCCTGGTTGAATTATCAGGAAGAACAAGGGTCTCCTCCCCTCCCTGCCTCCAAACAGCCCCTGCCGGTTTCCTAGGAATGTCCCAAGTATAGAGACGTTCTGTGACACAGCTAAAGAAGCTCTGGACAGCTGGTCTCCCTCCACCATGATGTTGTAGGCTCCAGAGGTCCTCTCCAGCTTGCTTTCTAAATCCCAGGACTTCTCTTGCTTCCAGGATAAATTTGAAATCTACAACAATTCCCAGGCCTGTCCCTCCCCCATCTGCTCAGCCTCCCCCATGGACTCCTTCCTTCTAGGTGGCCTAACCTCCTTGCCATCTCTAAGCAGCATAACTCTTCTGGCCATGTGGGGTGACCCTTTTTTTTCTCCTGCAGCCTTAGAAGCCAAGTTGAGGCACTTCCCCTAAAGCCTCCCTGCTCTGCTGGGTCAGAGTAACTTTTGCATAGGTTCCACTGCCAAAACAGTGACTTCAATGAGATGCAAACTGATGAACTGACTTCTCTTCTAAGAACCCTCTGTGCATGTGTAGCACCAGCGATTGGTGACCCAGGCTTCTTCTGTGCTGCTGCTGGTTTGTTGGCTGTGGGTCTGGTCCTCAAGGTGGACTGTGGCCACCTCTACTGCTTCTGCATGCTTCTATCAGAAAGGAAAGAGTGAAGGAGACCACAGCCTTGCCTTTCCAGATCATCACAGCTTCTCTCTGGCAAGATGAGAGTGGGTATTGGAAGACCATTGGTACCTTTCTCACATTGAACTATTTCAGGGGAAAAGGAGAAGGGGTGATTTCTCTCATCTTCCTTGTATATCCCCAGAAGAAATGGGCCCTGTCTCACACACTGTATCCCCCCTTGGCATCTTTCTATATACCTTGAATATGTGCAATAAATATGAAAAGACCAATGTACAGATGTGGGAAATAACAAGAAAACAGATACATGGTCATTTTTAAAAAATGACAATAAATAAAGACAAAGCTGAAGTTATCTTATAATGCTATTGAGTTTTAAAGTTTCCAAATAAATTGGCCCTGTCTACAAGGATTTTTATATATTGTACTAAGAGCTGGTAAGGTGTCGCCATGCATTGTGTGCAAGCACAAGGACCTGAGCTCGGGCTGATCCCAGTTGGGCCAGCCAGCCTAGCTGAATCAGTGAGCTCCAGGATTAGGAAGACAATGTTTTTTTATAACTAAAAACTATTTATTTTTTAATGTGTATGAATACTTTGCCTGAATGTATGTATGTACACCTGTGTCATACAATGCCTACAGGGGCCAGAAGAGGGCGTTGGATTCTCTGGAACTGGAGTTACAGATGGTTGTTAGTTGCCATGTGAAATCTGGGAACTGAACCTGGGTTCTCTGCAAGAGAAACCAGTGCTCCTAACTGCTGAGCCATCGCTCCAGTGAAGTGGAGGGGCTGGCAAGTTGATTTAGCAGGTGTCTGAGTTTGCTTTCTATTGCTGTGATAAAACACTGACCAAAACCAATTTGGGGAGGACAGGGCTTATTTCATCTTACTGTTTCAGATAATGTTCATCATGGAGGGAGTCAGGGCAGAAACTCCAGGCAGGAACCCAGAGGCAGGAACTGAAGCATAGACTACAGAGGAACACTGCCTCCAGGCTTGCTTCCCCCTGGCTTGCTCAGTCGCCCCACAGAAACCAGGCATGATGGTGCCCACCTTTAATCCCAACACTCAGGAGACAGAAGAAGGCAGATCTCTATGAGTTTCAGGCCAGCCTGGTCTATATACTGAGTACCAGACAATCCAGGGCTACATAGACCCTCAAAAAAAAAAAAAAAAAAAAAAAAAAAAAAAAAAAAAAAAAAAAAAGAAAAAAGAAAAAGAGAGAGAGAGATAAAAAAGAAAAGAAGGAAGAAGGAAAGAAAGAAAATTCCCCACATACATGCCCACAGGCAAGTCTAATGGAGGAAGTTCCTCTGTTGAGATTCCTTCTTCTTCAGTGTTTCTAATTTGTATCAAGTTGACAAAAACCAACCAGCACAGCTGGTAAAGGCACCAGTCACCAAGCCTGACAACCTGAATTTGATTCCTAGACCCACATGGTGGAAGGAAAAAACTAACTCCCATATGTTGTCCTCTGACCTCCACATGTGTGCAGTGGCATGTGCACATGCATGCACACAGTAAAATAAAATGCAAAATAAATAGATTAACTAAAAAATAAAGTAGACATTAGAGGAAGACAGTTGCCATTGACCTTGGGCCTCCACATGTGTACACAAAGGCAAGCTTGGGTGCACACACACACACACACACACACACACACAAACACTTGCACACACATACACATGCTTGCAGACATACAGCTCCCATTTATTCAGATACAGCTCTGGGGACCCACTTTACTTCTATTCCTTCTTCTTTCTTGAAATAGCTAATTTAAAATTAATAAAAAATTTGGAAATCTGGCATTTAAAACAGAAAAGCATACTGACAAAACTACTTTTTCGGGTACTGATCTCTGGCAAGAGCATCTTAGTGTGGGAATGACTTTTATAAATGGATATAATCTGGACTAAAGACTTTTAATTAACCCCAGCAAAATCATGTGCTCTTGCATCTTGTGACCTGAGCACTTGATCTTGCTTCCTGGGCCAACTCAATTTGGTACTCCACCCAAAAAGATTGAATGAATGAATGAATGTGGGTAAGCTTGAGGATTAACATATCAAAGTGCTGAGAACCATGCACCCATCTGCATTGCACACAAGGAGGTTGGGAAGAATGCATGACTGTAAAGGAAATATTCTACAACTATGGATGGAAAGGCTAGATAGGGGAAGCTGGGGAAACCACTGAATAAAATTATTGGAGACCTAGCTCAGAGGTTAAGAGCATCATCTGCCCTTGTAGAAGACCCAGGTTCAATTCCCAGCACCCACATGACAGCTAACAACCATCCATAACTCCAGTTCCAGAAAAATCCAGTGCCTTCTTCTGACCTCCGCAGGCATTGAACGACACAGGTACACTTACACACATGCAGGCAATATACTCATATGAATAAAATAAAAATAATAAATATATTAAAAAAGTTATGGGAGGGGGCAAACGGGACACAATTCCAGAAATGGGGTTCCATCAGCACGGTTCCAGGAGATGTGATTCCAAGAGATCTCTAGGGGAATAAGTGTCTTCCAAGTTCAGGCCCACTCTTAAAAACTAAATTTAAGGGTTAGGCTTGTGTTTGTTCAGGTCATTATAATGTTTGCATAGTAACACTGAGCATTCTTATAAGAAACGAAAACTTTAGCGTTTTGGTCCAGGTGACATCACTGTGCTTCAGGATATGAGTTTTTCCCTCTCAAGATAATCTTTTTTTGGTCTTTTTGAGACAGAGTCTCCCTGTAGCCCCAGCTGTCCTGGAACTCACTATGTAGACCAGGCTGGACTGAAGATAATTTTTTTAAATGTTTTATTTATGATTTTAATTTCATGTGTATGAGTGTATTGCCTGCATGTGTATAAATGCACCTGTGTCATGCACTGCCTGTGGAGGTCAGAAAAAGGCAGCAGATCCCCTGGAAATGGAGCTACAGATGGTTGTTAACCACCATGTGGATGCTAGGAATCAAAACTGGGTCCTCTGCAAGAGCAGTTAGTGCTCTTAACCACTGAACCATCTCTCCAGCCCTTCAAGATAATTTCAAGGAAACTGGCCCTCTGTTTATAACTTTTTCTTTCAGGTAGTGGCTGTATCATATGTTGATTAATTCATCTCAAAACATATTTAATATCACAAATACTGTGGAAATTGTAAGAGAGTTTAAAGTAGTTACAGTTAAGAAAGAAAATATATAATTTCTTAGCTGAAAATATATTACCATTTCAGATAACCGTGAGAGAAGCCTGGGACATAATCACAGTAACAAGAGAGACAATTCTCTCTTACCTGCTCAGTCTAGGCGTGATACTACTGCTTTATATAGAGTCTTTCAACCTTTAACAGTTCTATCAATAGGGAAGCTAAGACCCACAGAAATGAAGTCACAGTTTAATGTCATAGAGAACTGAACTTGGCATGTTTTCATGTGCCTAGGCTCCCAAACCTGGGCAGACTGAGACAGGAGGATGGTGAGTGAGCTCCCAAGCTAACCTGGAACACATGGTGTGGTGTGTTGAATGAAAAATGCCTCCGGTAGGCTCAGGTATTTGAACACTTGATCCCTAGTTGGTAGCAAAATTTGGGGAGGTTTATGAGTAGCCTTGCTGAAGGAAGTGTGTCACTGGGGGAGGGGGGTTGAGAGCTCATAGCCTCCTCCCACTTTCACTTCATTGTCTCTGCATCCTGCATGTGGATAGAAATTGATCCCTTAGTTTCCACCCCCTGCTGCCTGCTGCTTGTGCCTTCCCACCATGATGGTCTCTAACTGTCTGGTACCATAAAACCAAATAAACTTTCTTCCTTAAACTGTGTTTGGTCATGGTATTTTATCACAGCAACAGAATGTTGGGAAAAAAAAAAATGAAATACCTTGATGAATGCTGTAAGAACTCTGCATTTTGATAGAAAACTCTGTTTAAAATGTTGATTTAGATTTACTTGCTAAGCTTGCCTGTTCTGCCTGATTGTATCTACCACACATGGATGATTAACCTAGTTGAAATGCTAAGAATTGAAGTGCTGTAAACCTCCTTCCTGGACCCTGGACCCCAGACTCAGTTGATTTACAATGTGTCCTGTAGGCCTGTTTGCACACACCAGATAACTGATAAGGAACAAAAGAGGGAGGTTGCGCCAGGCTTACACCAGATCTACCCTTCCTGGAAAAGATGTTTAACCAAAACTATAGCTTTTAGAAGATGTTTGAACAAAGTGTATGCTGAGGAATGCTTTTTGTGTAATGACTATGTGGGCCTATATAATCTGTATCTGAAACTGAATGGGGGTCGATCGTTCTGACCAGACTTGCATGTCTTGGGAAGCCGGTCGACCCCAGCTAGCTGGAAAAGTAAAGACTCTGCTTGATTTTTACATCTCCAATCCCGTGTATTTGTTATCTGGAGGGGACCCATCGAGTCACGGACCCTAACA
>NW_008357490.1:850667-875654 GCF_000622305.1 Nannospalax galili
CCTGGACCCTGGACCCCAGACTCAGTTGATTTCCAATGTGTCCTGTAGGCCTGTTTGCACATACCAGATAACCGATAAGGAACAAAGAGAGGGAAGTTGCACCAGGCTTACACCAGATCTAGCCTTCCTGGAAAAGATGTTTAACCGAAACTATAGCTTTTAGAAGATGTTTGATCAAAGTGTCTGCTGAGGAATGCTTTTTGTGTAATGACTATGTGGGCCTATATAATCTGTACCTGAAACTGAATGGGGGTGATCGTTCTGACCAGACTTGCATGTCTTGGGAAGCCCGTAGACCCCAGCTAGCTGGAAAGTAAAGACTCTGCTTGATTTTTACATCTCCAATCCCGTGTATTTGTTACCTGGAGGGGACCCATCGAGTCACGGACCCTAACACAGAAAAGTAACTGACACACATGGCATGACTCAGTCTTTAAAACACAGACAGGTCTGTAGTCCTAGCACTTGGGAGGCAGAGGCAGGCAGATCTCTGTGAGTTCAAGGCCAGCCTGGTTTACATAGTGAGTTCCAGGACAGCTGGGGCTTACAGGAGAACCTGCTTCAAAAAGACCAAAAAAAAAAAACCAAAAAAAAAACCAGACAGGTTAGGTGCGGTAGTGTATACCTTTAATCTCATTATTCAGGAGCAGGAACGGGTGAATCTCTGTGTTTGAGGCCTGAACTACATAGGGAGTTCCAGGCCAGTCAGGACTACATAGACTCTGTTTCAAAGTAAAAACAAACAAACAAAATGTACAAAGATAGATTCAAATCGAGCTCATTAATTTACTTGGTGTTTTTTCAAACACCAAGGCATAATTTAATAGTTGTCACTAGTCTAAATGTGTGTGCTCGGTATGGGGTCCAGTGTTGCCATTCACAAGTGAGTTGCTAGTGTTTCTTTGTCCTCATACCTCATAGCATGACTAAAGGAATTATAAAATGTGTCTGTGGATGCCCAGGGGATCAGCTAGCTTAGAAAGATCTCCCTGCTGAATGAGGACCTCAGGAGACACTGAGTGATCATCTCTCAAGACCCAGAGCAGAATGGATCAGGCCAATCATCAATGTCTGCATCCGCCTACGCTCATAGGTGGCAGCATTAGGAGGTGGAGTCTGCAGGAAGGGACTAAATCATGAATCGGTCCCTTCCCAAAGAAGGCCCTGGAGAACTTTCCTGTCTCTTCTGCCTCCTGAAGACTTGTCAATGGATGAAATAGATGAACCAGACACTAAACCTGCAGTCACCACCTTGTCTTAGAGTCACCAGCCTCCAGAACCATAAAACATACATTTCTGTTGTTTAAAAGGTGCCCTACCTGTGGAGTTCTGTTACAGCAGGGTGAATGGACTAAGACACATGCTGACTCAGATTAGAAGGACTGTCGTTTGGAGGAGGCCCTGCTCTGTCCTCCTTTTTCCAGCATGGGGTCTTCCTCACCTAGTCCATCCTTCCTTCAATGAGGCAACCTCCCTTCTACTCATCCTCCCACCCTATTCTTGCTCCTGGAGTCAACCTTTGTGAAGGGCAACTCACTTTTTCCCTGGCTATCATCACAGGGTGCTTCCCCTCAGAGAATTCTCAGGGCTCTATTGTTTCAATTTGATGCTCAGTCAAAAGAAAGTCATTCCAGAGGTCTGTCTGAGTGCCTCAGTCTGGACCCAGCCATGCTCAGCATGGGGCCAACATCATGCCAGCTCACTCAGATTCTTCGCAGTGCCTCAAGTAGAAATTCTCATTTCTCACCTCAGAGGGACTGGCTCAGAGAGACTGCCTCAAAATCACACTTGCATGAGAATATTCTGGGATTTAGTTCTCCCTGATGCTAAATTTGCAGTCCAGGTTAGCACATCCCACTTTGGCAGTGTGTCTTATGCCTCTTGGTTTTTCTTAGTGAAGTCTCATAGACCTCCTTCACAACATGGGGCTTCCTGTGTGAACCCTGCCTCTAAAGCTTGCACAAGAAAGGCTGTTCATTTTAGACCAGGTCGCAACTTTCATGGCATGTCCTATGGATGGTCAGACATCGAGAAACATCCAGGTCTCCTACCCACTAGATGACTCTAATGTGACATTATAGGACAGTAGCAGATCCTTCCTGTTTGAGAACCACAGGCCCAGTTGAAGTATACCCAGTTTGGACAGCCTTGAGCCTTATCCCCAAGCCATCTGCTTCATCCCACCAAAGGGTCTCATTATAGTTTCAGATAATGAAAAGCTTATACATGTAAACACAAATGCCCCAGAGATTGCTATCTATTCCAAGTTGTCCTTCCCTACTAATATTCAAATTGTTTAGGCTGAGCATCCTTCCTGGGAGTCAGTTTATATCACCATTATAAAATGTCTGTGCTAATTTAATAGACAGCTTTATTTTGGCTCACAGTTTTTGAGGTTCCCCTCCATGATCAGTTGGCTACATTGCTTTGGGCCTTATGATAAGCTAGCACATCATTAAGGGGACATGAAACAGAGCAAAACCACTCACCTCATGGCCAAAAATCAAAAAGGAGAAGGAGCCAGAGTCTCATTCTCCTCATTAAGGGCCTGACCCCAATGACCTAACTTCCTCCCATTAGGCCCTACCTTCTAAAGGTTCTATCACTTCACTAGCACACCCTGCAGACCAAGCTTTTAATACATGAGTCCTCAGAGGATTCAGACTATAGTGCTGAGGAAATGCAAGGAAGGACAGAGTCTGCCTTTTGGTGTTTGCTTGAGCAAGAGGGGCCTCTTGTCCCACTACCAGCCCTGACTCTAATGCTACTCAGTCCAACCAGGGGCTGAAGGGTGTTCCTTGTCTTGGTGAAGGACAGTCACTTTTCATCATCTTCAGCAGGGCCCTTGAGAAAGTTCAAGCTGACATTAGCTATTCATCCTTGTGGTTCCTAAATGCCCCTGGCTGAGACTCTGAGGGCAATCCCCTCCCTTCTGAAGCTGTCCCTAGCTAGTGGCCTAACTCTGAGCCACTTGAATTCCATTCCCCTCCCCTTGCCCCTCCATCCCTCATCCCTAGGATAATCAGGAACAACCCCTGCCCCAGCAGACATCATTTCACCTTTATTAAACAGAGCACCAGGTATTCTGGTCTGATGTGTACTATATTGGGACATCTCTTCTTCAAGACCCTACTATAATGAGGACATGGGTAGACATGCCATGAGCAGCTTTCTGACTTAAGGGAGACTCTATCTCAAAGTACATAATTATGTAAAAGCCGCCCATCCTGCTGGGATGCACAGCCAGCTCCCAGAGTTGACACAATTCTGGTTTTAATTACTTCAATTATATGGAGCTAAAATGCCAAGAAATTTCTATTTTTGATCTTTGTCCCACTAGAAGCATCATGGCAGGAGACACTCACCCATCTATTGGTAGCCAGGACCTGTCACCATTCCAGCAACAGCCCTGGGGGGCTGCAGTGGGGCAGCAGAGAGATTATGGGCAGAGGAAAATGTCAACCAAATGTGTAACTCACCTCCCGCATTCGTTATTTGTTCATCTGTAAACAGTAATTGGGCACCTGCGGTTTGCTGGACAGATACCAGGCTTCTAGGGCCCCCTGATACACAGATCCCACAAAACCCAGCTCTCAAGAGTGCCTGGTCTAGCTCAGCGCTTGACAAACTTTCATTGTACGTAGACACTTCAAGAGGATGCTGGAGAGATGACTGAGCCTGACTCAGAACTGGAGGATTTGGACTTGTAAAAGGGCCCCTTGAGGCTGAGGTTTGCAAGCCAAAGAGTCAGAGCTTCCAGGAGGATTTTGGTCAGTAGGTGGGCCAGGAAAAAAAAATCCAGTGGGGCGTTTGAAAAAGAACAAGATAAGCTGCCCAACTTCTTCACTGTGGAAGGGGTCAAGGGGCCAAGCGCCTAGGCAAGAGAGGGAAGCACTGGGATCCCGAAGGCGCCTCCCTTTTCCTCTGTTCCCTGGCATTTCTAGGAAGGCCCAGCTCACAGGGCATCCACACTCACACACTAAGATAGCCAAGCACTGACCACAGCTTCTGGTTGCTCAGCCCCATTTGGTCAGTAACAGGAGAAGGCTGAGTCGCAGTGGGTGGCATCGGTCGCCCTTTTCTGTTGGTGGCCTTTTCCCTGCTTTGGGACCTGCCTGTGGGAGGGAGGGCAGGGAGTCTTCGCAGCCAGCAAGCCTCTGACCAGTTTATTTATTTAAACAACAAACATCCCGCCTGCCATGGGGCCCCAGTAGAGAGAGGGAAGTTCCTGAATGGGACAGACGCTGTGTCTTCACAGAGGCCACCCACGTCGTTGTCGGGAGGGTTTATGACTCTGCCTCCATGCCTGGGAAATGACAGCCTGTGTGTTCAAGGGCCCTAGCTGCCCAGGAATGTGTGCACTGCCAGCCGCACCCCAGCCACATGGACAGTCAAATGTGGCCTTCTCCCCGAACTCTGCCTTCTTTTATTTTGTCTTCAGGATTTTTATTCTTCTCAGCTGTGATGGTGATAAAGAAAAGCAGATCATAACAAAAAAGAAAAAAAAGTAAAGAAAAAAAGGTTAAGCTTTCTCTCTCAGGAGGGGAGAAAGGGTTTGAATAAACAGAATGTCACTGAAAAGACAAACAAACAGAGCTGTTTGGGAAGAGCCCAGATGGGCCTCCACAAGGCCTTTCCAGCTGCAGAGTATAGGGTTGGGGTGTCTGTGTGGGGCTCACCAGTCAGCAACTTGTATCCTCATTCCAAATCCCACAGGTCGGCCCAGGAACTTACAGACAATTGCGGAAACCTCAGACCTCACTCAAATGAACTAAAACCAAACAAGGTCCTCATTAGCGTGGACGTTTCCTCAGTGTGTCCTACACATCCTGAATCAGGAGTTGCCGACCAGAATTCTTATTTCATGATCGCGAAGTTGAGGGAGGGTTGTTTTTGCTTTCCATTCCTTTGGCCTTTGCAGCCTCTGCTCACGGGTCATGTCACAGGTCCAGGGGCTGTTTGGACCTTTGTGTCTCATCGTTTCACTTGTCCAATCACTATCAACTATCCAATAACTTTTCAAAAATGATAGCAGACCAATATCCAAAATTTCCTAAGAACTTCCCAAATATGATGATGCTATGCAATACACGGATTGGGGGAAATTTGCCTTGAATATAATTTTTCCATTCTCTAAGGGTAAGCTCTATTTTTCATAGGCCTTATTCTTAGAACAGTTTTAAGTTCACAGTGCAATGGAACAGAATACAGAGTTCTCATGTGCCTCGACCCAACATATACAGCTTTCCCCCGTGACCATCACACCCGGAGTGAGACATTTGTTACCAATGGAAACCTGTGTTAACATGTTATCATCATCCAGAGTCCCCAGTTCATACAAAGGCCACTCTGGGTGTTGTATATTTGTGGGTTCTAGGGATGCATAAGTATACGTGTCCCCATAGCAGTGTGGTATAGAGCAACCAACCTCACTGCCCTGGAAACCCTCTGTGCTCCTCCACTATAAAGTCTATTTTTCAGAAAGAGTCAACTTCAGTGTATACAATGTCTGCTGTTTGACAATTACATGTCTCTCATCTGCTCGAACATATATTTCAAACCTTTCATTTGGAGCTATAGAGAAGGTGGCTGCTGTTCCTGCATGGGAGTCTTTCTTGAACACAAGCTGCTGACCCATCAGTGGATGGTCGGGCATGAACCCCAATGCCCCACTGGATTCCTCGACTGTGGGATGGTTGCCTGGAGACCTCCATGACCCACCTGACAACTGACCCCTGTGACTCTGCCATTGGAAGCTCTGTGTATGCCCAATGTCTGGGGGCCATTCCAGAGCCTCCTCTGCAGTATACTTTGACTAGTGCTATGAACAGATGGAGTAGGAGGCAACATCCAAAAAGGAAAAGAGATGAGGCCAGGAATAAATTGATCTACCTTACAGTGGTTACGAAACCTGGTTGGTGGGCCTTGGGCACAGGTGCAACAGGCCAAGCACAGAACATGACAGTGGTAAAGCACATGGTGTCATCTAGTGGGCACCAGGTGATGAGCTGGGAGACAGAGACTCTCAGTTCATAGACTGACTTCAGTTCTTCTGTCGTTTCCCTCCTGAATTTCAGGCAAGTCCCTCTACCTCTCCAAGCCTGCATTAGTTACTTTTCTGTTGCTGTGATAGAAACACTGACCAAAGCAATTTATAGAAGGAAGAGTTTATTTGAATTTACAGTTCCAGGGGAATTACAGTCCATCTTGGCGGGGAGACATGGTGGCAGATGTGGCTGGACGAGTGGAAGCTAAGCTCTCACATCTTCAAGTGAGCACAGAAAACAAAAGAGCAACTGGAGATCCAGCAAGGCTTAAGAACTCTTTTAAGCCCACTCCCAGTGACGTGCTTCGTCCACCATAGCCACACCTTCTAAGATCTCCCCAAAAAGCGCCACCATCTGGGGACAAAATGTCCAAATACTTAGAGCTGATGGGGGACATTCTCATTCAAACCACCACATTGTCTTACCTGTAAAATCTAGGGCAGCTACTGTGGTTGAGTAGACAGCCAGTGTCTACAAAAGATTTTCTTTTGATGAGTGTTTAAGAAGCAGTTCTGGGCTGGGTGTGGTGGCACATGCATTTAATCCCAGCATGCAGGGGCAGGCAGATCTCTATGAGGTCAAGGCCAACCTGGTCTACATAGCAAGTTCCAGGCCAGCAAGGCTACAGGGAGGCCCTGTGTCAAGAAACAAACAAACAAACAAATAAACAAAAGCAGTCCTCTTCCTCTATCATCTCTTTTCTATAGAAGAAACCAGGTGTGTAAGATAAACGTAAAACAGATGCCTGAGGAAAGAAAAGTCTCATCACATTTGAAAATTTGGCATAAAATGGGAAAGAAGAAAAGGGATGGAGAGGGGAGGGAAGGAGGGAGGAAGAACGCAAAGCTGGTCATGCTGTTTTGGTTTTTGGTTTTTGAGTTTTTTTAAAAACAGTTTCTCATGTCCCCAGGCTGGCCCAGAACTCACTATAAAGTTGAGGATAACCTTGAACTCCTGATCCCAGTGCCTTCATCTCTGAAGAGTTGGGAATACAGGCATCTACCACCATGCCCAGTTTTATAGGATGTTGGAAATTGAACCCATAGCTTCCTGCATGCTAGACAAGTGCTCTACCAATTGAGCTCCGTCCCCAGCCCAGGGTCACATTCTTTTAGTAACACGGATGCAAGGCAGGGTCAGCCCTCAGTCTTCTCGCAGAAACAACACCCTGGGCCATTATTTTTTAGAATCAAAATTCCAATGTGGGCTATGGCTACATGATGTTTAATTTTCCTTGTCAACTTAACACAATCTGTAATGACTTGGAAAGGGACTCTCAATGGGGGGGCTATCTAAATTATGTTGGTCTGTGGGCATGTCTATGGGAATATCTTGAGCAGTGGGAAAACCTGCCCACTGTGAGGGGCATTAGTCTCTGGGCAGGGAATCCTGAATTGTATAAGAAAGGAGAAAGTGAGCTGAGCACTAAGCTGTATGCATTAATTCATCACCATGTGCTTTTGACCATGGATGTGATGGACCAGTTGTTTCAAGCTCTTGTTGCCTTGATTTCCTCTTAGTGATGGGCTATAACCTAGAATTGAGAGCCAAGTAAATCCTTTCTGCCTTAAGTTCTCTTGTCGGGGTAGTTTATCACAGCAACAGGAAAGGAAAGTAATACATGGTCTAAACTATTGATGGGAAAAATCTTTAAGGCTCTTAAACTTGTTCACAGTAAAATTATAACATTACATCATAGCTGAACAATTCCAAAATTTCCTAATCTGTGGCTTAGCCTCAGAGGACATGGTGACATTTCACCAAAACATAAATTCATTATTTCCTTATGGTGGCCTCATTTTTATTGGCAGGAAAAATTAAAGAGGGTTGTGTGTATGTGTGGGGTGGTGGTGGTATTGTGGCATGTGCATGCCAGCACATTTTATGACTCTTACCACACACAAGTACTTTGCTGGAAGCCATACCCAGAAGTTTTGTTCATGTGTTCATACCCCACGCTTGGAACAGTTGTTCTCCATCTTTAGGGTGTGTCAGAATCTCTTGGAGGGGTTGTTGTCACAGATGCTGGGGCCCAGCCCTGGCTTCTGATTGGACAGGCCTGAGTGAGTATATCTTGGGAGTTCATGTGTAAAGAAATGTCACTGTTCTGAAGCCCAAATTTGAGATCTGTTAGCACAGGTGAGAGCTGGTGCCTACTGGACTCCCAGTTAATATGTGCTTGCTGAATGAAGAGTCAAGGTCTTGCAGCACAGAAGGCTATGGACTGTGGATTGTACTGTAGGGGTTTGGAGCTCAGGAAGAACTTTAAAGGTCATTCGGCCAAGCACAGACAAAGGTGGAGTTTTCCACAAGGTCAGGTTCTCTTAAACTACTCCATGCTTGAATGCTAAGCAATGGCACAACCATCTGTAACTCCAATTCCAGGGGATCTGATTCCCTTTTCTGACCTCCATGGGAAGTGCACATACATGGTACACTTACATGCAGACAAAACACTCCTACACATAAAAATAAATAAATCTAAAAAAATTAAAGGTGGCGATGGCACACATCTGTACTCACGGTACTGTGGAGGCAGAGGCAGCCTTGCAGCTTTCTGACCAATCAGCCTAGCTGAATCAGAGAGCTCCAGGTTTAGTGAGACATATTATCTCCAAAAACATGGTGGAGAGGGATAGCAAGTAAAGGTACCTGTCACCCAGCCTGAGGATCTGAGTTTAATCCTTGAGACCCACATGGTGGAAGGAGAAAACAGATTCCTGCAAGTTGTCCTCTGACAACCCTTGTGGTGTGGCACAGGAACATGAACATAGCTCACTCCTGCGCTCTCTCTCTCTCTCTCTCTCTTTCTCTCTCTCTCTCACACACACACACACAATTAATAAAGTGTTTTTTAAAAAGGTGGTGTGTGATTGAGGCACTCAACACCTACCTCTAGCTTCCACATATGCACATGCACACCTGTATCCACACAGACATGTACATACACCCACACAGACATGTACATACACCCACACAAATTTTTACATATAACACACTGAGAATAACTTTTGTTTTGATTAAAGGAGAAAAACTTAACTAAATAGGAACATGCTTATATTCTATTCATACAGAAATGTGGTCAGCCACAATTCCTATGGGAAAGCTCTCTTTGGCCCGCAGAACTGACTCAGGAACCCCCATTCACGTACATCAACATGTGCAGGAAAATAAAGTCTTCCTTCGAGAGGGTTTCATGAACCTGGCAATGGTGTGAAGTTTGTCCAAGGCTGTCACCATGGCTCTGAAATATCTCATCTAAGCCCCCTCTTTCTGGTTGGGTTGATAAGTCAATTCTCAAGGCAAGTCTAAAACATCCAGTGTCTCCAGTCTTAAAATTCGCCTTATACTTACTGACAACCTACTATCCACAGAGAACATGTTCAGGGATAATAAGATGTCAAGACATATTTAGGGAACTTACATGCTACCAGACAAGAAAGATACACAAATTATAGAAAATCCATAAGTATATTCTTTAAGGGAGAAATGGATCAGGAGCAGAAGATAATTTATAAGTGGGTGGCTCAGGATGGGACATGGAAAGCCCGTGTGGGTGCTGTGTCTTACGGACAGGAGCGATGACACAACGCAATGGAGTTTATTGGTTAAAGTGGAAATCACAAGCTAGCAGCCCAGAGCCACATCCAGCCAGCAGGTATGCTTTGACTGGACCGAACAGAGTTTTGTTTTTGTTTTTGTTTTTTTAATCTGTTGCCAGCATTTTTAAAATTGAGATTTCATGTAAAATTCTGGATCTTAGCATTTCTGAAAAACACCAGAACTTGTAAAACACTGGGTCGGTGTCCCCAGGTGATAACAAGAGTCTGCTTTACATAGGGGCATGTGACTCACCAGGAAACTCTACACACTTTGCTGTTGGGTATCCTGTGACTTCCTGTGAGCCACTGCGTTGTGACTCCTGACTTCAAAGCTGGTTCAGCTCCATGTTGTGGTATGTTGGTAAATGCTTAACAGCCTCTAAACATTTTTTTTTAACTTTAAAAAAAATTTATTGAGAATTTCATACATGCATATAAGGTGTTTTGATCAAATTCATGCCACGCCCTCCCCTCCAACTCCTCCCATATCTCCCCATCACTTTTTCCTGAACAACTTCGTGTACTCTTTCTGTTTTTTCCTTTCTTTTTTTATGGGGCTTTTTGCTACTCTAACATTTCCCCCTCTGAAAAGGTAACCCTAAAATTATTTAGGGGTTAGATAAGAGCTCCCAAATACTTTTGACATTTTTGGCCTTCGAACAGTGTATGTTACTAAGAGGCCCAAGGACATTTTGATTTTTAGCCAAGAAACTGGCTACATTTCTTTGGGGTATTTTTACTCTAACTGCCTAGCCAATTCCTACCTCCTATTCTTATCACACCATCCTATGAAGAGGTTACCTAAATTGCTGATAGGGAATCGGGATGAAGACCGCTCTGGCTTCTTCCATGCTGAACAGAGACGCAGGGTGAGGCAATTGGAGTATCCCTTCAGTGGGTCTATCTAAAAGACTTCCAGATTGCATAACTCTTAACTATAGGGTGAAAAGAAAGTCCTTGACTGGTGCCTAGGAGATGTGGAGAAGTAAAGGCAAGAGTAGTTAGCATTACAAGTTCTAGACAGGAAACCAGAAAAAAGTCAAAACAGCAAATTTCAAATGTTCATATTCTTATATGAAATTCCATTGGAATTTCCTGATGAGAGCTTCCAAAAGCATCCCTCTATTGGGTTTCTCCTCATTTTTCTTTTGTCTGCCAAGGCTAGACTCAGAGTGATGGACTCAAGATTTGTTTTCAGGCACTTTGATAGCTGTTGGAGTGGTTAGAATCAGTGTCAGTTCCCTTGCAAAGGCTTCTAGATAGGAGAAAAAAAAATTGCCGTCATTTTAGAACAATAGTGGGTTGTCCCCCTTAGCTACAGGTGGGCACTACAGTATTGCAGGCCAAGATTTGAAGTCTTACATCTGAGCAGCACTTTGTGATTAGAAACAAAATCATCAATGAGAAGTAATTGTCTTAATAACATTTTATATGAACTTAGGTCTAACGTCTGGGAAGTGTAATACTTTGAACTCTTAAATATACTGATGACTTTACTCTTTGGTTATACTTTCCTTTTGGGTGTTTAAGACCATACAGTTGGCCCAAATAAACCAATTTAGTTTTACACTTAAGGTCATTTGAGGATCTGTTCCTTGGGGGTCACATGGGCTTGGGAGGAGCTCCTGGCTCTTTTTTTTTTTTTTTTTTTTACCAGTTCTGTCTATGTGAAGATCAGTCAAAGGTCCTGCTCACAGTGGCTAGTTTCACTTGGAAGCGTGGAGGAAATGTTTCTTCTATGTTAACCCTCCTCTTTGTAGACTAGACACTGGTTCAAGTCCATCTCGTGGGGTCTCCGTGGCCTCCCTGAACAAGAGGACAGGTGACTCACCACAGATACAGGACATTTTGAGAGATGCTCCACAGTCCCCTGGAACTTAGTAGACCTTGGAAAGCAAGGAGCAAAAACTGTCCTTTAAGTCCCTCTGACCAGATTAGTATAGGCCTCAAAGTATGGCTGTTAACCATCCAAGAAGGTTAATTCCACCAGTCTGATACTTTAGTTACCATTGTGCTATGTAGCTAAAGCTTGGGCAAAAATCAAACGTTCTCAGATAAACCTTGACTAGACATATATTTTGTTCCTTAAACTAGTTGACTAAACTATGGCCTTAGAAATTTTAAGATTATGTATATATTATTTTTGTCTCATCCTTTATATATCGTAACAAACCTACATAGACCTTCATCACTTGCTTAGGCATTGTTATTTTTTATGTTTTGGAAAATATCTCATTCCCATATCCTTTTAACATCTTTTAGTCTCGTTTTCTTTTTTAATATTTATGAGACATAATAACAAATTTTCCATCTGTTGTGAGAATTCTTTTCCTGGGGATACTAAGCAATGCTTATCCCCTTTTAAGGTTCTGGTGTCAAACCAATGTTTAGTTAAAGTTCTCCTGGAAAACCAATGAATTTACTGAGCTTAATTACAGAGGTGACTGAGGGGTTGCTGAGGTGTATGAGTGACCTGGGGGTATGCACACTGGAACGTCTTTACCCAGCATGGATCAAGCCTTCTCTTCCTAGCCTTCCCCAGATTATATACTTTAGTCATCCCCAAATCCAGGGCACTGTGTGTGGTGATTAGGGCCAGATTACATACAGTTGTATGCTTAACAGCCTCTAAACATTTTTTAAGGATCTGCAGCATCTGCCAATTACTGTAGTATAAATACTCTCCAATGATGTCAGCAGACTGGAGTTGGGAAGAGTTGCAGAAAGTTGGCTCTCCCAGGCCCAGCGTGCTGCTCAAGACCTTGACCTGAGTTCAAAGGCAGTCTGAGGAATTTTTTTCAGTACTTATTTTTACATTTTATTATTTATTTATTTATTTATTTATTTATTTATTTATTTATTTATTATTTATTATCACCGTGTGTGTTTGTCTGTGTGTGTATGATGTGTGTGGGTGGCCTGTCATGGTGTGTGTAGAAATCAGAGGAGAGCTTTCAAAAGTCAGTTCTCTCCTTCCACCTTGGGTTCCAGGGATCAAACTCAGGTTGCCAGGCTCGATCACCAAACATTTTTACTCACAGAGCCATCTTGCTGGCCTGGAAGTTTCTTAACTTCAAAAAAATCAACATCATGGGCAAGGAGATGGCTCAGTCAGTGTTTGCTGCACACCTGAGTTTGATCTCCAGAACCCACATTTAAAAACAAAACAAAACAGGCCATGGCAGTACCCACTTGTAAACCCAGCACTGGGGAGCCGCAAGAGTTGGCTCTCTGGGTCTTGGTGGCTAGGCAGCCCATCTTAATTGAAGGTTCCAAGTGAAAGCGAGAAGCTCTGTCTGAGAAAACAAGGTGGAGAGTGGGGAAGATATGTGCCCTAACACATCCATGTACATACATGCACACACACACACACACACTTCCACTTCCCCTGAGAGGGAGTCCCTTCAAAATAAGAACAAGCGGCCTGTTTGGGAGGCAGCCATTGACACTAAGGGAAGAACCTCAACCAGAGGAAACATTCCTGGATCAGGAGCACGACTTTGAAGGCCAGCTATACTCAGGCAGGAATCAGCAGCCATGTGACCCTGGGCTGGTGAGGCCTCTCTCCTCATCTGTCAGGGGACATACAGCACCAATTTCACCAATTTTGTAAAATCACACAAGGCCACATGCACCTCGCAATCACTAAAATGTCGCTTGCCGTGCCATTAGCTGTTCGTTGGCACTGGGATGAAAACAGGTACGTTCTTTCAGGTTGTATATTTTGGAAGGATATTCACTACAGCATCTGGAAGTTTATTTTTCTTTCTTTTTCTATCAGATCCCTGGTTTGGAAGAACAACAAAGAAACAGTCTCTGATGGGGTGTTTGTGGTTAGGCCTTTCTGAACTTCCCCACTTCAAAGAGCCATTCCCTGTCCTTCAGAAAGTAGAGTCAGTAACCAAGCAACCTTTGGAGCAGGGAGGCCGCCCCTTGCAGGCCAGCCCACTCAGGTTGTAGCAGGCCAGTGGCAGGGCAGCTGCCTCAGCGGGTCCCCAGCTCCCAGGGTGCTGAAGATCAGCACTTCTCCCACGTGGGACTCTCCCTGGGTGGTCCCAGGGGTGGGGTGCTGGGGTTGCCTGGAGTACATGGTTCTCAAGCAAGAAGATAGGACATTCGAGATTGCAAATTTGTCTGAAGCAGATGGATGCTTGCTTCAAAATGTCAAATTTCGATTTGTTGCCCAGTCCTAGACCCCTCTGTTTTTAAACTCTGTTCTGTCAATCTCCACAACACTTAACTGGAATTGGAGATCATAGAGTGGGCATGGATCGGGAGTGCCCCAACATGACATGGAAATCTGGGAAACTATATGGGGCAACCACACTCTAATTTTATGACCCTGACTTTATTGCCAACGCAGAGGCTGTAAAGGAAAATAACAAGTGGAACAGCATGCCGGAGTCAGGAGACAGCTGCTCCTGAGAGTGCCTAGCCTTCCCCAAGCCTTTTCTCCTTTAGGTGGGAACCTGGTGCTCCCTCGGCTTCCAGTGGCTTCAGAAAATACCTGGACTGCTGTGTCTGTGGTGACACTGTGCACAAGCCAGCGCCTAACAGAGGATTAGTGCTGGGCCTGGGCAGGTGTGGGGCTGGGTTAGGAAAGGGCTGGAACCAGGCTTAGGGCTGGCTTTGGGATTCAAGCTGAGGTGATGGTTGGGGGTTATGATTTGTTTGGATTAGTGTACATTTTCAACATAGCATTCCAAAATACTAAAACAGATAAACAAAATATTAAAACAAAATAAAGTAAAATTTCTCAGTTATTTGTTTTACTCAGTACAATGGTCCTAGATGAATTCACTCTTCCATTATTATGTATTATGTTATCAGTTTTAGTGTTTTATCAAAGTTTTGCATCAAAGAATTAACAATCTTTTATCCTCTATCAAAATCTCAAAAAAGTGAAATTTTAACAGATTTGTTTTTTTTCATTTTATGTGTATGAGTGTATTGCCTGCATGTTTGTAAGCACAATGCCCACAGAGGTCAGAAGAAGACATTGGATCCCCTGGAACTGGAGTTACAGATGGTTGTCAGCCACTATGTGGGTGCTGGAAATTGAACCCTGGTCCTCTGCAAGAGCAGCCAATACTTTTAACCACTGAGCCATTACTCCAGTCCCCAAAAGGGAAATTTTTAATTAGAATTCAATTCTTGGATTTCTTTTACTTATTGTTGTTTAAATTATACAAATCATAAAATATTTAAGTACAAATTTTTTAGATATATTTTATTATTTATTATGTATGTGCATGTGCATGCTGGTGCCTGAGAAAGCCAGAAGAGGGTGTCAGATCTGCTGAAGCTGGAGTTACAGGCAGTTGTGAGCTGACCAGTATGGGTGCTGGGAAGCAAACCCAGGTCCTCTGAAGAGCAACAAGTGCTCCAACAGCTGAGCCCTCTCTTTACCTCATTAACTAAAATTTACAGTACCAATATATGTGCTCAATTAGCAATCATCTATTCCACAATTAGCCCTTTTTAATTTTTTTTTCTTATGTACATGTGCATATGCACATGTGTGTGTATATGTGTGTAGAGGCCAGAAGTCAACACTGGGTGCCTTCCTTCTTTCCACTTTATTTTTGAATATTTTATTTATTATTTTTATGTTATGTGTATGAGTGTATTGCCTGCATGTATGCCAGTGCACCAGAGTTGTGCAATGCCCAAGGAGGCTAGAAGAGGGCATTGGATCTCCTGGAACTGGAGTTAAGGATGTTATTAGCTGCCATGTGGGTACTGGAAACCAATGGAAACCAAACCTAGGTCCTCTGCAAGAGCACTCAGTGCTCTCTTAACTGCTGAACCATCTCTCCAGCCCCATCTGCTTTATTTTATTTTATTTTTTAAAACTCTTTAATTTTGTGTTATTAGAAATTGCTTAAAAAAACAACCAAATTAAAATTGATGTTACTATAGAGGTGAATTCGAGTGAGTAGCAAAAAAACAGACTTTTCTTTTATAAACCTTTTATAGTTAATTATTTCAGTCATGTACCTGTACCTTGGCACACATAAAATATCTTGAAAGGTAAAAGAAATGGTATAAATCCTCCACCACAGGAGACCAAATCGCTCATAGAACTTGGGAGCTTCCTGATTGGCTGGGTAGTCTGGCCAGCAAGCCCCAGGGATCCTTTTGTGTCTCTGCCTCCCCAGTGTGGGATTATAAGCACAGGCTACCACATCTGACTTTATGTGGCTGCTGATCTCAAGTACTCATGCTTCTGAGGTAAGCATTGTACTGAATGAACCACCCCCAGCCCCTAGTCCTTTATGTTAATGAAGATAGTCTGCCTACATTTAACTGTTTACATCCATTAGTCAATAATAACTGTGTAAACCCATTAGCATCTAATTACTGACTAAGGATATAGGAAACTTGTGTGATTGGCCTGTTTCTTTAAAATCTATGACATCATCATGATAATAATCTTTGCTTACCATTACATAAGGGATTCCAACTTGAAATCAGCATCTAAAAACTACAGACATACTCATACACATATATCTATGAATATTCCTAAAAGGCTCATTTGATAGCTACAACTACACGTGCTCCAGAAAGTATTTAGCAATAGAGTAATAAATTGTACATGTTAGAGATTAAATGTGAAAGAATCAAATGTGATGAAAAAATTTTCAGAAACTGATTCTACATCCCCATTGCTATCTTCACTTGTTGGCACTAACTGAAATGCCCAGAAAAAAAAGTCACTCCTATGTTAAAGATTCTACAAGGTTGATTGATTAGAACTTTGTGATTATGGAAAGTTGGATTGTTGCAGATCCAGAGGCAAAGTTATCTTGGGCTGTCTTTAGTTCCTTTACTAGCCATCTGTTGACTATTCCTGTATCTTACTTTTCAACCATCAGGCAAGACCTTTGGAATGTATTACCTTAAAAGATGACTAACTTCCACCCACCCAAAAGTTACCATAAGAATGTCGTCAGACAGCATCTCAGGCCTACAGCAAAGATCTCGCTTTTCTGTAACCTGCCCACCTGCTGTCCCCACCAATCTATTTGGAAAATGCCTTAATTTATGACTCTTCTGTTCTATGACTATAAAAGTTCATGTAGCCACGGTCCACACTGGGGCATATTATTCTGGGCACCCTGAATCTGTGCTGCCAGGCCATGGCACACACGACTTGATTCAGAATAAAGTGTCTTTTCCCCTTTGAGGTGAGAGCTGTGTGTTGACATTCTCAACAAAGATGCTGTGGGGTACATGGCATTCAGGGCTCAAATCCACCTCAGGGTTCTTAGCTGATCACCAGGGAAAAGAGCCACATGAATGTTCTGGTCACCTCTCATCTGAGGCTGGAGTTCTGCCACTGCCCTTAGGCTCTGTGCCTTTGGAATTGAGGCTAAGTTCCCACAGCTACTGTAAAAACCAGATATAGTTTATGTGCACCACAAGGGTGCAGGTGCCCATGGAGGCCAGAAGAAGGTGTAGGATTCCTAGCAACTGGAGTTTCAAGTAGTTGCGAGCCACCTGGTATGTGCAGGAAATAGAACGCAGGTTCTCTCCAAGAGCAGCAAGCACTCTTTACTGCTTATGAGTGCCATCTCTCATAAGAAAATGATCTGAAGGAACACTTATATGAAGGTCTTTGTAACTGACTGCTGGTCATAGGCAATGACAATTTCCTTCTCTAAGTCATTGGTTAATAGCTGGCATGTTGCCTGTGATACAGGGGAGAAACACTGTCCCCTAGAGGGCCCTTAATCTCATTCATAAAAGAATTTAAGAATAGACTTAAATAGAAGCTTTAGGACAATTTTATTAGAATTTAAGGAAAAATCTCCAGGGCAAGCAAGCTATAAATCACAGCAGCTGCTTTGAGGAGGGGAATGAAAGAGAGAAGGGGAAAAAAAAACCCATGAGCCATACTAATTTAGAGCCTGCATGGAGGTCAGACATGAGGCAGATGAATAGCCACATGGTGGGGAGGACAAGGGAGTTATAGAGAAAGAGGTAAAGAAACCCGAAAGGTTGGGGCAGCCCAAAGCACTAGGAAAAGAATGGTTAGAAAAGAAGTACAAAGAAGAAAGGAGAGAGTAGGCTCTTTTGAAGAATTCAGAAAAGTGGGCAAGACCCATGGAGACCTCATGTCTGTAACCTGGTCCATAAGAACTGCACTGAGAGGCGAGGGTGCTGAGCAAGTCAAAGTTCACCACTTCATTAACAAACTGGGTATTCTGCCCATCTCTTCAGCATAACTTAAGGTGAACCCACCCTTCTAGGGTTGGTCCATAATCAGACGATGGATCTGGAAAAACTGGAAAGTTAAGGCCAGATTATTATTTTTTGGCCAGTTAATCTTATGGGGCTTTGGCTACTGTAACCTGTAGCTGATGAGAAGACCTAGAGACCCTTCTGGCAATCTGCTTCTTTTCTGTTTCCCTTGGCAACCTCCTATTTCACCTCAGAGGTGAAACACAGTCCACACAAGCCACCTTAGGGACTGCTGAGATTCAGAACAGGTAAAAGCACTTGCTATGCAAGTCTGACAACCTGTATTCAATCTCCAGAGCCCACAGTGGAAGGAGAGAACCAAAAGTTTACCTCTGTCCTTGATGTGGTACATGCATGTGCACGAACACACACACACACACACACACACACACACACACACACTCAAAGAACCACATCTTACCCCATGGGTCCTGTCAGAACACACAGAGATCCAAAGTTAGACCCCACCTGTTCTGCTTTGTTTCTCCATTGCTGTGACAAAACACTCTGACTTGGGGAGGAAAGGGTTTATTCGGCTTACATCTCCTGGGTCACACTTCATCCCTGAGGGAGCCCAAGGTAGGAAATCAAAGCAGGAGCCTGAAGGTAGGAAATGGAGCACAGGCCATGGAGGAATGATGCATGCGACTTGCTCCCCTGGCCCATGCTCAGACTGCTTTCTTATACAACATAGAACAACCTGTCCAGGGGTGGCACCATCACAGTGGGCTGGGCCCTCCCACATCACTCAACAATCAAGAAGATGCCCTACAGACATGGCCACAGGCCAGTCCAGTGGAGGCAATGCACCAATTGAGGCTTCCTCTACCCAGGTGCGTCAAATTGAAAAATTAAAGCTACCCAGCACACCACCTAACATTCACTGGTATTCTCCTGGGATTCACCACAAATTGGGGCCCTCAAGGGAAACTGCTGTGTAGATTTCACTGGCTGAATGATCCCTGCCTCTGCCACTGTTTCCTGGGGACCGGTGGGAGATTGCAGTGTTGATCAGTTTTCCATCACTGTGACAAAATACTTGGGAAAAGATGTAAAGAGGATTCACGGGACTGGGGAGACAGCTCAGCAAACAAAGCACGTCCAATGAAAACATGAGGACAGGAAGACAAATTCAGATCCCCCAGAGCCCAAGTAGACACAGGGTGGGTGTAGTGACCTACCTGTAATTCCAGTCTCAGAAGGTGGAGAGAGGATCCTCAGAGCAAACTGACTAGCAAGAGTCACATAGGTGAGCTCTGGGTTTGACTGAGAGACCCTACCTCAATGAGTAAGGTGGACGAGTGATGCAGGATGATTCACGACATCAACCTTGGGCCCTCACATACACATACACACACATGTAAATGCACACACACATGTGCTCCTACACATGCAAAAATGTACTTATACACATGTATACAATACACATGCAAAAATGATAAAATAAAAAATAATAAAAATAAATCGATAATAATAGAATCGACATCTATACTGAGTCTATACAAACATCTTTCTTGCTGTTCTTCCCTAGACAATTCTCTATAGCAACAATTTATATAGTGTTACACTGTATTATGTACTTAGGTGACCTATCTGGGGCGTGGGGGGCAGAGATTAGAGCATACTGTGGGACTGGGGAGACAGCTCAGCAAACAAAGCACCTGCACAGGTTCTGTGTAGGTCAGGCCATTTTGTACAAGAGATTTAAGCACTGTCACATTTTGGTGTCTATGAGAAGTCTTAGGATCACTCTGTGTGGATAACAAGGGATGATTATACTATTACTGGACTAACTTTACTCATTACATGATGTTACATATGTGAATCCCAATTTCTGTCCCAGAACCAGCTCAAACTCCAACTCTTTAAGGCTACGAAGTGTTCTTCCTCTCCCGAAGCCTGTGACATGTAACACTGCTCTCTTAATTATGAGGCACACCTACTATTTGAATCTTGAATGCCTTCCCCCCCCCCCCCCCCCCCAGGGTCGAGGTTCATGTCTTAAAGTCTTGGTCCCCTGGGTGGTCTACTGGGAGATGGAAGGACTGGCCAAGGTCACTGGGAATGTACCCTTGAAGGAACTGTGGGACCCTGGCCCATTCCTTGCTCTTTTGCTCTCTGTTAAGAACTTTCGCTCTGTCACATGTTCCCATTAAAATGTGCTATCTGTCCATGAGCCCAAAAGGAATGAAACCAGCCAATCACAGGCTGAAACCTCCAACTCCATGAGTCTAAATAGACTTTTCCTCTTTATAAGTTGATTATTTTAGGCACTTGTTATAGTAATAAAAGGTGACTAGCATAGGAACCTCCAGCTTCAAATTATTTAAATCCCTTATTCATCCATCTACTTTTCATATTTAAAGTCCTCATCAGAGTTGAGGAGATAGTTCAGTCAGTGAAGGCTGCCACACAGCCTGATGTGACTTTGATCCCCAACACCCATTCAAAAAGCCAGGCATGGTGGCACATGCTTAATAATCCCAGCACTGGAGAGTCAGATTCTTAGAGCTGGTGACTGGCCAGCCTAGCCTAGCGATGAGCCCTAGATCCCAGTGAAAGGCCCTGTCTCAAAAATGTGGTGGGCAGCTCAGGAGTGAAGCCTAAGTTCCATTCTGACCTCCATAGACACACGTACACATATGTGGGTGCATGCATACAGACACAAACAAGCACACACAGAAAGCCCTATTTCCTCAATTAGCTTAAATCTCCACTATTATGAAAGTAGACCACAACTGGGCATTTTACACAGTTAACACCTCAACTATCCGGTCTTGAACTGCCACTATTGCTGCCTGATTCACTCAGGAAGTTTTAGACACGAGTGGACAGATGGCAAAATGAAAGGTCTGTTAAAACCTTCAAGTTGATTGTACTTGTGATTGAGAAGAGATTAATGTATTGTTTTTCTATTTCTTTTTGTTTTTGTTTGTTTGTTTGAGTTTGGATTTTTAAGACAGGGTCTCTTTGTAGCCCCAACAGGCCTAGAACACACTATGTAGACCAGGCTGACCTCCATCTCAGGCTGACTCTGCCTCCCTGGAGGTTATGATATAGAGCCTGATGGAAAAATAAATCAAGGAAAAGGAACACTAGGATTTTAATCCTCTCTCTCTCTCTCTCTCTCTCTCTCTCTCTCTCTCTCTCTCCATCAGCAAAGCTCAGCTGACACGTTTGTGGTTGAAGCACTGACACAACAACTAAGCCAAACTTCCTCATTTCTGTTTGTCTTACACAGGGACTTTTTACGTTCTTTTTCTTCAAGAACTAGACAAATAGCTTTTTATAAGTTTTTGCTGTTAGCCAAACAATATGTAATTTTCCTGTGTTGTAGCCCACTATCCAAGGTAGTAAATGTGAGAACTTCCATCCTTCAGGGACCAGACTTTGAGACTTAAGTCCTCTAGACCAGGCTACAACCTAAATAAAACCTGCTTCCTGAACCTTCCTGGTGTCCTGCTTCATCTTTCCTGCATATTTCCTGGCGACTGTGGCATCACTGAGGAAATGAAGATGGCTTTTGGCCTCTCTTGTCTCCAGGGCTTAACCTCCCTGTAAAGCATGCTGCAGGCTGCTTTAAAGAGGAATCATTCATCCCACGTCCTGGCATTGCAACCCCAGAGCACCGTGGAACCTGAGGGAGACAGGAACTCCTGGAGCAGGGGCCTTGGAGCACTGTCCAAGGAAACAGGTAGGACCCAGGTCCACTAGGAGACCCACCAGACTTGGTTGAAGAGGAGCCTAACCACCTACTTAATAAGGGTCCCAGGGTACCTTCTGACTAGACATTTCCTGGAGGAAGTTAGAGCTGAAAGAGACGGGGGCAGTTGTACACCTGAGTAATTTCTGACCAGGTCAGCAGCCAGAAAAAATGAAACCATGACCCCTCTTTGGCTGACATTCTGGAGTTTTTTCTTTTCTTTTTTCTGTCTTGGAATTCTGGGTTGAAGGTGGTATAGAAATTTTGGACTGAACTTCTCTGCATGAAGGTGTGTGAAAGTGTGTGACTGAGATGCTGTGTTGCCTCATGGTTGGACACAAAGATACTGTGAAGTGGTAAAGTGAGGTGTGTGTCCCAAACTGTGATTCCATGGTGATCTCATACTGCTGATAGTGGCCTCTCCTGGGGACCCTGATCTGTATAATAGCACCAAAGCTAAGAGCACCTTAAACATCCCCACAAGGGGAAAGACTAGTGACGGACAAAGCAAGTCTCATTCTAAATGTACCACACTGACACAGGGAATGGAAACTGAAGCTCCACAGGGAGCCACTCCTGAAGGGGGTGAGGGGGTCGCTTAATAGGAGACACTCACCAGCACCAGCAGTCGATAGTCAGGAAACTCTCCAAAGTTGGGGGTCTAATACTAAATTAAACAGTCTAAGGACATCTGTTGTTCTAAGAGGTCCTAATTTAAATGAAGTTACAGTCCTGTCATACTTTTTGCCATCAGCCCACCTATCTATATATCTAAATCTAGATATCTAACCTGCTGTTCCTAGGCAGCTCCCCACCAAGGTTTTGCCCAAGCACACCCAGGGGGATGCCAACGCCTATAGTTCACCCTCCTCCCAAACTGCCACTACAGAAACTGGGAAGAAAAAGACAAAAATGGCTGGGTCCTACTGCCTACCCTTTCTACACTGAGACTCTGAATCTGACTTTCTCCAACCTTCTAATATAGTCTGTTTCCAAATTCTTTTATAAATGCTATTTTTTCTCTGTGTTCTTTATTCTCTAGATTATAAATGTTTAAGCCAAAATTATGTGTGGTAAATTGTAATATGGGTTTACTAATCCAAACAAACAAACTGGTAGCTCTCTTTAAAAGTCACTGTAAGAGCTATCAGGTTTACCTCTTATCTACTATAAATTGGCAAATTATATGTTTTGGGGTTTTTTTTTGTTTTTTTTTTTGTTTTGTCTTTTTGAATCAGGGTCTCTGTGTATCCCCAGCTATCCTGGAACTCACTATGTAGACCAGACTGGCCTTGAACTCACAGAGATCTGCCTGCCTCTGCCTCCCAAGTCTGGGACTACAGGTGTGCGCCACCACGCCCAGCTATTTGTTTTTTTTAAAGGTCAAAAGAAATATTTAAAGAATAAAAGAATCTCCAGAGGACACTCTGGAAGAAAAGACTTTCAGAAAAAAAACAAACAAAAATCCTTTTGTTTTAGACAGGTAGCCAGTTATCATAGAGACCAGACAGGCGAAATGACTCAGGCTTGGCCTGAAAAAAGAGCACCCCTGAATAAATTTATACAGCTTATAAAGAGAACAGATGTTTTGAGTCCAGCCAGTTATCACTGGACTTAATTCTTTTGTCTGATATAAGCCACTGGGTTCAGTTGTTTTGCATAAAAACAAATGTCTTTATATGCATTGTCATATGCTGTTTAAACTCACAGAGAAGCTGACTCTGGAGCTGGGACTGGCCCTCCCACTCCAGATTCAAACCTACTTATTTGTAAATGTCCTTCAGACTTGTATCTTGAGCCAGCTGGCCACCTGACACTAGGACAAGGAAAAGGACTAGAAACAGCCAGACTGAAGGCATTATGTGTTTGGAGGCAATTTAAGGGTAAGTTGTTTCCAACAGAGGTTACTATTATTTATCTCATGATACAGAAATGTCTGTAATAAGAGCAACCAGTGGGATGCTCTTGTCACAATAGTGGACAATAATGGGAAAAGTAACTAACACAGACCTGCATTAGCAGGTATAAAAATGACTACTAAAGTTTATTTAGTTGCTTAATAACAGAACCGACAGGATAAATAAAAAATTCTCAGTAGTAACCAATACATACTGATGGATTTGAGACTTCCGGCACAAAACCGTATGTGTCCCTTAGGTTATTACAGGAAATTTAAACAGTCAGTGTTTTTCAAAGAAATAGATGTTTTAGGCAAATATAGGGTAATTGCCCTGATAATGTGCTGACACTAGCACAATCTTAGCTGTCTTAACAACTAAGATACAGGGTAGCAGGTACATCCTGGAAGACTATTGCAAAAGGCAACATTTTCCAGGGTGCTCACAGACTGTTTTTGTGTTGTCTGCCTTGTCTTACCTTAGCCTAGGACTGAGCTCAGAGTAGCCCTCATAATTTTAATGCAAATGGAGGCTTCCGGGATCCTGAGTGTTGCTACTGCATGCATCAGCAGACATGCTTATTATTGGGAATAAATAGGGTTCTTGTCAAATACATTTGTTAGTACTTATTTACTGTGTGTTATGAACATCAATTTAATAATTTTTTGCCATGTGTCTGTCAAAGCCTAAAGCATGGTTTTGGTAAACCATTCTCTAAATTATGTAAAGGGAAAATATTTTTTAAATTTTTAAAAATTTAATGACCACATGATTAGAAGAAGCATTTCATTACAGCTTTAACATATTCAGTAACACATTCCAGAGCAAGGATACATCTCTTTCAAAGGTGGCTGTAAATTTTTAGGTTCTCAGTTAAATTAATACAGTCATACACTGTTGAACTCAGTATAAACCCTGTAAGACACAACTGAATGAGTTTTTACCCTTTAAAGAAGATATCCATTTCATTTTAAGATATGCTATTTCCTACATTTTTAATGCTACTAACACATTTGCACATGTGTCTTTAATCTCTATGTATCTGATTATTACTAGCCATAGTCAGTTACACTCGGATCCTTAGTACCTGAGTATGGATATAAAGTCATCAGGTAGATTTCACCGGTAATGTTTATCACCTCTACTATTTAACATGAAGTAAATTAAAAAAAAATTTTAATTACATGATTAGAAGAAACATTTCACTATAGCTTTAATGTATTCAGTAACACACTCCAGAGCAAGAGTACATCTCTTTCACAAGTGGCTGTAAGTTTCTAGGTTCGCAGTTGAATTAATATGGTTATACAGTATTGAACCCAGTATAAGCCCTTTAAAAAAGATCTCCATTTCATTTTAGAAAATATTGTTCCTTGCAGAAAGACTCATTGTTTTTGCTACTAACACTGAGATGTTGGTGCTTGCATCTCTAATCTATATGTATCTGATTATTACTAGTCATAATCGGTTGCACTTGCATCCTTAGTACC